>NW_023994197.1:5000-572337 GCF_015586225.1 Lucilia sericata
CCTGAAATTTTCACAGTTTCTTCCTGTATTTCTGGAAGGAACTATAGGTTACTTTTTATGTTGAACTAGCTAAAACCCGGCGTGCTTTGCTACTCCTGTCGATATAAAATAAAAATTTTTCAAAATATATTCATATACATTTTTTGTTTATAAAAATTTTATTAATATTTGTTTGTCACTATCCAAAACCATAAAGTAATAAGACAAAGAAAGTTTGATATTTAAAGTATTTTATTAATTAATGATATTTATGTACATATATTATTTCTTAATAATTATTTCTTATTCCTATTCATTTGCATAAATTTACAAAATATTACAAAATTACTAAAATTTAATTGACTTAATATTTACAATTAAAATTTTTCTTAATAATTATTTCCTATTCTAAAGCCTTGGGATATACAATATTTTTCGTTTTCCCCTCAGGCGCGTAGATATACAAATCTGAAGGTTTCTCAACTCGCGAGCATGCAACATAAAGCTGACCATGTGAGAAGCATGGATTTTCGAGATTTATTCCACACACTTGCAGGGATTGACCCTGAAATTTGTTTATTGTCATCGCGAATGCCAAACGTGTAGGAAATTGCAACCGTTTAAAGTCGAATGGCATTTCCGATGTTGTCATTGAGATCCGAGGTAGTAAGACATCCGTTCCTTTATATTGGCCAGTTGTAATCGTTGCTTCGATTAAGTTGTTCATTAATTTTTAACTGTTAATCGAGTACCATTACAAAGACGTGGTGGATCAATATTTCGCAATAAAATAATTGGAACGCCAATTTTCAACTTCAATTCGTGGGGATACATTGACGACATCATCATTATTTGTAACAGTATCGATGGATTTATATGTTTTTAAATTACCATCGATTCTATTCAAAATAATATTATTCATACAATTAACGTCAATGTTTTTGGGTGCCAGTAAAGCACGCTCACATAACCACTGCCTATTTTTGAAATTACGTTGAAGATTTGGAAAAACACAATATATTAACTCTTTCTTTGATTGTGTGATCCTACAAAAGTTAGAGGGAAACTTTACACAATTTGTGGTTGGCTCAATTGTCATTTTTCCATTTCCTAAATCCAGCAATTGTTTTGTTGTTAATTTTAACGTGTGAACATGTTGCCAGAGATATGATGATTTTAGGCAAGCATTGAGTTCATCAGCCGGCGTTGAACCAGGTATCACAGGAAGTGTCCGGCGAAAATCACCCGCTAAAAGAATTAATGCACCTCCAAATACAATAGAATTACTTCTTAGGCCCTTAAAATGCGATCAAGCGCTTCTAAGGATTTTTTGTGGGCCATGGTGCATTTATTCCACACTATTATTTTATATGTTTGCAGGATTTTACCCATTGAAGAATTTTTCTTAACACTACCGCTTGTATTTATAAAAAAATCTTATTTTGCTTTTAATGCACTCAATAGTTAAATCACACTTTAGCCTTAAAGACCATTAATAAAATTGTGATATTCATAAACAAATAATAAACGTATATTAACTATTGTGCTGATTTATGTTTAAGTTGGCAGCACTGTAAAATATGGCTGTCATTTTATGTGTTAGTGTTGCGTACAATTAGGATAAAATATTCGTTGATTCGGTTTTCTTAATTTTATATTTTTGTTTATAATAGATTTTTGACAATAAAAACAAACTTTTAAGAAAAATAAATATATATATGGCTTTAATAAATGTCTATTTAGTTCAGATGAATAAATATAACATATAGTTTCTAATTATTATTAAAAGTATCCGAATAACGGATATTTTGCGACAAAATATACATCACTATGACACATTTTCTTATTTTTACATATTTTCCTTGTAATTTTTGATAAATTTTTGCAAATATTGATAAATTTCTTTGATATTTGACTAATTTTAATGCCGGCGAATATATTTTGCATTAGTATAACACTAATCAATATAATTTACATGGTTAATTACTTTATGGCATTATATTTAACCAACAAACTTTGAAAAAGCCAAATCAAATGATTTTGTCTATCATTTGGTTGACAGACGGGCATTTCCAAATTTCCTAAAAATAGTGCTGGACAATTGGAATATTGTCAAATATTCATGCATTAATCCAATAATGCCTAGATTTGAGTTTTTTCCTCAAAATATAATCGTTTAAAAATTTTCTGGGATTTTATTTACAAATTTGTAAACGTTAAAATTAGAATTTTTAGATTTTATTTTAAAAGAAACCATTATTAGTTTTCGCAATCAACCTAAAATTACCGGGAAAATCTTTATCTGAGAAAAACATTGTTAAAAATCAAGTTATTGTTGGCTTAAAGAAGGGTCGAGCCTACAATAAAATTCTTCTAATTGTCAATGGTTTATTGAAGGTGTTTTAAGCTATTTCACGTTTATAAATACGATTTTCCTGAATTTTGCCTAAAATTGTTTAATAAACCTAAAATAAGTTTTTATAAATACAGTCGTACATGTATAATCTTCAGAAAATTGTGTTTTCAACAATAATTTGAGTGCATAATCTAAAAGTGTTGCTGCAATACCTGATGACGCAATGGCTAAGGCAATATTCTTTTGTGATCGAACTTTAGCTAAAATTAATGAGATGAGAAAGGTTTCTCCGGTTCCTCCTGGCGCATCAATGAAATAAAATCCTCCTTGTAAGAAATAATTATTAAGAAATAATATATGTACATAAATATCATTAATTAATAAAATACTTTAAATATCAAACTTTCTATGTCTTATTACTTTATGTTTTTGGATAGTGACAAACAAATATTAATAAAATTTTTATAAACAAAAAATGCATATCAATATATTTTGGAAATTTTTTATTTTATATCGACAGGAGTAGCAAAGCACGCCGGGTTTTAGCTAGTATTAATATAAAAGTAGCTGGTGCTTGTTTTATTTTTATTTTTTTAAAGTTGCAGATATCTTTGAAGAACAAATTTTGTATATTTAAATTCTCTAAAGTACACAGAATTAGAAAAGTACAAAATCCTTGAAATATTGTTAATGGGGGCTGTAACAATTGCATTTGAAAAATTATTATTTTTTTAAATTTTTTGGAAATTGTCCAATATTTTTTTTCAATTGCTTTAAATTTGTGGATTTATTAGCTGAATGATAACATTGGACTAAAAGTAAAAATGGATTGATATTGTCCAGAGTTCACAAAAACCAAAACCTATAATCTTTAATATCTAAAATTGAAAATGTAATTTTCTTTCGTTTCCATCCTTTAATACCTGTAACTCAGTAATATGATTTGATATTTTGAAGTCGAAATATATGTACATACATATGTATGCATATACTTAGGAGAGTGAAAAACTTAAAAATCAAATTGGAATATAATAGGTATTGGATGACTTTATCATGTATGCGTTTATTTAAATGCTTTAAAGATATTAAAATTTGGTTTAGAAAAGATTGTATTCAAAAGTGTTAATTTAGATCTACTTTTTGACGAAATTATATTATTAAAAACATTTGCTAAAACATTAAAAAAGAGAAGTCTGCAGATACAAGTAAAAGGTACTTTACATTATGTGATTTTGTATTAATACAAAGTATTATTTGAAAATGTATTGTAATCTAAAAATCTAAAACATTTTGTAGTTTGAGATATATTGAGCTTTTAATTATACCCTACACCACTATAGTGGGGAGGGTATTATACGTTTGTGCTGATGTTTGTAACACACAAAAATATTGGTCCTATACCCACCTTTAAGTATACCGATCGACTCAGAATCACATTTTGAGTCGATTAAGACATGTCCGTCCGTCCGTCCGTCCGTCCGTCTGTCCGGCTGGCTGGCTGGCTGTCCATTAGGGATGCCAATCCCGAAATCCCGATCCCGAAAATCCCGGGATTTTTCGGGATTGGCAAATCCCGAATCCCGGGATTTGGAAAATAAATCCCGGGATTTTTTCGGGATTAGGATTTGTTTCAAAAAACTGTTTTTATTTTCTTTTTTTGAGCCATAATTTTCATTAATTTGAAAATTACGATCTTATTTTATTTTTGACTCATGCAAAACAAAATTCCGCAGAGCTAATTTTATACATATTTGAACCTTTTATTTTTTAAAGTGGTATGAGTCCATACACATAGCACATATAAATTTATTTATTCACTTCGTTTTTATACCTTACACCACTTTAGTGGGGAGGGTATATTGGGTTTGTGCTGATGTTTGTTACACACAATAATATTGGTCCTATACCTTAAAGTATACCAATCGGCTCAGAATCATTTTCTGAGTCGATTTAGCTATGTCCGTCCGTCTGTCCGTCCGTCCGTGTAAACCTTGTAATCAAACTACAGCAATTTTGAAGATAATTCAATGAAATTTTGCATGATCTTCTATTGTACTAGAGACGGATCCTATTGGAAATGGATAACATCGGTCCAATATTTGACCTAGCCCCCATACAACTGAACCCCCCAAATAGGGTTTTTAAGTTCATAATTATGTTCAATATACTCGTAACTCGACAAAAAGCTGCAAAACCAAGTTCTATACTAGCCTTCATGACCCTGATGTATTTTTTGATGATGCGGCCTCATTTGACCCTAGCCCCTATGCAAAGCCCCCTTCGAAATATGACTTAAATGTACACAATTTTATTCAACAAAAAATAGCTAAATTATATCTGAGGCAAGGTACAATTCAACTTAGATGCTTTATTATGAACAATAAATCACATTTTATTTTTATAACTGGTGTAGGGTATGGTAGGCTTCGCCCAACTATAACTTTTTACTTGTTAGCACATTGCAATGTTGGTCGTAGACCGACCCAAAAAGTATACACATTCTGTGTCTGTAAGCTGAAAACACGAGTTAGAAGACTCATTCTATTTGGGCTGCAAATTTGGAACAAAATTGACACAAAAAAACCTAATTGGACCTCCTCTGAAAATCACATTGATGCTGATATTAATATCAATACATTACAATATTTTGATGGTGGGTATTTAATTTCGGCACAGTCGAATACAAACTTTATTTTTCAATACTAGAGGATTTTACATTTCTAACTTTCTACAAATCTGAATGATGCCGGTAAAGGTAAATTACCTTGTTCTGAATGCACCTAAAATTTTAAATTAATACTACGAATATAATAATATGTTCCAAAACTAATATGTATTTTGAGTAAAATTCCAAATATTTTTCAAAGAATAGGTTCTAAATTGATGTTCGAATAATTGAATTGGTATCTGTTATAATTATTAGTTCACATGGAACAGTATGAGGTTTTAAAAAGTGCTTATGTCTAATTTCGGAACTTGATATTTATTTTTATTTAGGAAGTAAGTATGTATTTAAAAAGTTTCAGAAATTATTCAATTCTGAAAGTTTTTATTTAAAAATTGGAATTAATTGGATTGTTTTAATTTAAATATATCTTCTGTCTGTTAAATTTCTACAAAATTAAACAATTTTCTTTACAAATATGATGATTTAAAGATTTTCATATATAAAATAATTAAATTCATGTAATCCCGAAATCCCGTAAAATCCCGAAATACCGAAAAATCCCGGGATCCCGAAAAATCCCGGGATCCCGAAATATCCCGGGATCCCGGGATTGCAATTTTCAAAATCCCGAATCCCGGGATTTGTAAAAGCCAGTCCCGTTTGGCATCCCTACTGTCCATGTAAACCTTGTGCGCAAGGTACAGGCCGCAATTTTCAAGATAATTTGATGAAATTTGGACCAAGCATGTTTTTTGGCAGCCTATTGAAAATGGTTGAAATTGGTCCATTATTTCACCTAGCCCCCATACAACCGTACCTCCCGATTTGGGCTTTTTATGCCATAATTACGTCAAATATACTAATATCTCTCTAAAAATTGGCACAAATAAGTTTTATATAAGTATAAATGACACTGCAGATTTTCGTAATGATCGCCCCTTATTTGACCCTAGCCCCCATACAAACCCCCCTTCAAAAAATGTCTTAAACCTCTAAAATTGACTTGTAACCATTTGTATCGCAATGAAACTCAACATAATTAACTATTATTTAAAAATATATCCTTTTCCAAAATTTAATGAGGATCGGCTCATGTTTGACCTACACTCCTATATAAAGCCTCATTTAGAAAATTTGGTTTTTATCAATAAATTACTTAAATACTTTGGAATTAAGGTAAAATTCAACATAAAAGTTTCTTTGTGAAAAATAAAAATTTTTAAAATATACTCATGGTGTAGGGTGTTATATGGTCGGCCATGCCCGACTATACTTTCCTACTTGTTTTTTTTTTTTAATTCTGTTTTTTTTTACAAAATATACAATTTATTTATAGTTTTCTTTTGGATTTTAATTTTTCGCCATAATTTTCTATATATTTTGCATAATACATGAATGAAAATTTTCTGTACATTTTGACAACAAATTTGATTTTTGTATTAAAGACAATGAAACTCTGATATTAATACAAAGTATTGTATTGTAAAACCCCTTTAAAAGTGTATCATTTCCCAATTTTGACAAGATGCGTTTACGAAGTATTTTCAATTCCTCATTCTAATGTAGTTAGTGCATGTTTAATTTGTGGAGGGAAGAACGAAATAAACTTTTAATTGAAAATTTGGAAATTTTATAAATTTAGATATATAAATTAAAAAATAAAACTCCTTTATCTTAACATAAGTAAATTGAATACTTTAAGTATTTTTCTTTTCCATATGTAAATATTGAGCCATATACTAATTTTAAAAGTATTATAGAGAAGAAAAGGTTTAATGTAAATAGAAAGGAATACTTCCATTAATTTGTTATTGGAGTGTTTAAAATAAATCATGACCATACTCAACATCATAAAATATACCTTCATTAATGTCAACAGCCTTACTCAAGATTATTTTTTTTTTCATATAAACAAACCAAAAATACTCAAAATGCAAGTCATCAGTTTCTAATTTCGTCACAATTAAAAGTTCAAAAAATAAAAAATTGTCTCCGTGTTAAAAATTAAAACCGCAAAAAATTTTCTACCTGTTAAACATTTTTTGTATGGACTTTTAACATAACTACATACATATGTGTGTATTATACAAAATAAATATATTGGTGTCAATTTTCACTAAAAATAATTTCTTCCCATTCTGCAATTTTACAAAAAATATTTTCTTCCCCACAATTTCAAAAAAATATTTTCTTCTTCACTGAAAGCAAATAGATTTTCTTCATCTTTTTGAAACAACACTGCTCCGACCGCATAATCCGAAGCATCGCATTGGACAAAAAATCGTTTTCCGAAATTCGGATGTGCTAGTACAGGAGCCGACGTTAAGACCATTTTCAACTTATTCAACTTTCAATGGCTCTTTCTTTTAGTTCGAACTTTGTTCCTTTCTTTATTAGATCGGATAGTGGAGCAGTTAAGGTAAAGAAATCGCATATAAAACGGCGGTACCAACCCGCGGTACCTAAAAAACTGCGAACTTCTCTAACTGATCTAGGTAATGGTATCTTTCGAATTGCTTCTATCTTCCTAGGATCCGTTTTCATAATGCCACCTCCTACAATGAAACCTAAATAATTAAGTTCTTTAAAACAAAACTTCGATTTTCCTAAGCCTATAGTTAAGTATGCCTTGTTTAAACAGTTTGCTACTTTCTCTAGTAAATCTAAATGTTCAAAATCTGCGGAAATGATTAACAGGTCATCCAGATAGGTGAAAACATTCTGTTTCAATTCCTGAGGAATAAATTTGTCCATCAATCTACATAGTCTTTGCGCCGCGTTACATAATGTCATTTAATTTTCTAGCGTCCAGACATAAACGATTCTTCCCTGGCTTTCGTACAAGTGTGCATCTGTTGCTCCAAGGACTCTGACTTTCTACTATAACTCCTAATCTCAACATGTTATCAATCTCTGTATATATTAAATCCTGCACCGCTGGCTGGATAATACCTATCCTTAACTGGTGTTGTATTATCCATTAGTTCTATGGTATGAAGCTCTAAATTGGTTCTACCTAAACCATCTCTTTCAAAAGTTCGAAAATTCTCCACGACTTTTCCCAAACTATCCATCTGTTGACTAGTGAGATTGTGTTGTTCCACATCCTTCAACTCAAGAGGAAAAGTTTCCATTAAATTTTCCGGTTTTAACTCTGATATTTCAAACAGACCTGCTGCAATGTCGAATTTTTTCCAAAAATCGATACCTAAGTAGAGTTTTTGAATCAAATTTGGACACAAATAGAATTCTATGTTATGCTGTTGTCCTTTATACTACTTTAGCCTCAATTTTTCCTAAAATCTGGTAAATTTTTCCACCTGCAGTTTGGATTTCAGAGAAAACTGGTTTAATACGGCCGTTTAACTTCTCTACTACCTGTTCGCAATCTTTCCCAAGCAAACTTATCGAAGCCCCACTGTCCAACAGCCATTTTACCTTAATATTATCTAGTTTTATTTCGATAAATGCTCTGGGATCTATATCGTCGTTAGTGATCTGATCACATTTTTGGACAAATTTACTTATCTCATTGCATATTGACTTCTTCTTTTTAAATCTATTCCTAGTGCTTTTAATTTTCCTTAGTTTCGCATGATCATCACCTGTATTGAAAATTCTTTTTCTAGCATCTATATATCGTTTCAAGCGCTCTTCATAAGACCCTATAATTTTTTATTACTGTTATTTTCCTGTATAATTTTTCTCATTCTCATTAGATTTTTCCGCCAAAACTACATTTTTATACCCTCCACCACCATCAGTGGTGATAGAGGGTATATATAAGTTTGTCATTCCGTGTGTAACACTGAGAAATATTCATCTGAGACCCAACAAAGTATATATATTATTGATCCTTATGAAATTCTGAGTCGATTTAGATATGTCCGCCTGTCTGTCTGTGTAAAACACGCTCACGTTAAAACGAAGCTATCGATATTAATGAAATTCACCCAAAATATTCATTATTATCCAGTTCAGTTTGGTATTGAAAATCAGCAAAATCGGTTTAGTAGTTTAGGAGTTATGATCAAAAATTTCAGACAACCTCAAAAAAAATTGTATTTTTTCACCCTTTCTTGTGTATTTTTTACAAAAACTACTGCAGATAAATCAATAAATTTTGTCAGACATATAGTTTTGCGTACAAGAATGAACTGTGTTGAAAATCGGAAAATCGGTTCACGATATTATATACTTCTGATATCAAAATGGAGTAAAAAGTTGTTTTATTTTACGAAAAAAAAATAAAAGTGATCCAAACAGGATTCGAACATTGAGTCTTGCGGTCGCTAGTTCCGCGTTCCACTCACAACACCACTGTTTAGTTGTATTAATGATAGTCAAATAATGATTTTCATAGAAATACGATTTATGTTCATAGCGCACGATTAAATAAAATGAGTAAATTGGGAAAAAATAACTGTTTCATTTTTTATACTCTCCACCAGCATCATTGGTGGAGAGTATAAAAGATATTCAGCAACTGTTTTTTTTTGCGCAAACAGAATAGAAAATATTACTTGTATATGAATAACATCAGTTAACAAAAACTAAATAAAGATGTGGCATTGTGAGTAGAACAGACGCGTAACAAACTGAATATACATGGTTCGAATCCTGATAAACAAATCTTTCTTGTCATAATTAGTTTAAATTTTCAATAAACCAAATTAATTTTGGCACTTTTATAAGCTTTTTTATACCCTCCACCACCTTTTGTGGTGATAGAGTGTATATATCCTGCCAGCAACTCAACTAACTTTAAATGCATTAAAAGCCGACTTTTTCATCAACTAGTTGGTTGATTCTTGGATTATTTTTAATGGAGCCAACTGACTATTTTAACATGGCGATGTCCTACGCAGTAGTCAATTGTCCGACTCTGCATGACTTTTCAACTAACTTAAAGTTAGTTACTAAAAAATTAACTTAAAGGTAACTCTTTATTAACTAACTCAAAGTTAGTTGCAGAAAAGTCAAGTAATAGTTTTCTTTTGTATTCCCTACTGTATTAATTAATTACATTTTAATTAAATATATTTAAAATTTAACTACTAGTTATCTAAATTATTAGTTCGTTAAAATTAATAGACATCAGTTTTCTGCATGGGAACTAATAATAACACCGGTATCCATAAAATTATGAATGATTTGTTCATTATTTCCATTATTCCCATTGATCCAAATCTAAAATAAATTTTAAAATGTTATGTGTAATATTAACTGTTAATGTATTATATTTACAGTATTAATCAGCAGAATTTAGAATTTAGGGACCGAGTTTTGAAATATTTAACCTTTTATAATTAATTTTTCCAATTTACTGACTCTACTTTCACAACGTATACAAGAAAATGACAAAAATGTGAAACAAAATTCCAAATAATAAAGAAACATGAGAAAACATGTCGAAACAAAATGCTCTCCAGATAATTTTGGGGTACTCCCGCATTATATGATAGTTAGCTTGTAGCTAGTCTTTAAAAGTCGGTTGTTTACGTTAATAAATACCAAATTTTGGAATATTTCTACATTACATTGTTTATAGTCAGTCTACTAAAGTTAACAAGTAAAATCATAATAATAGAGAAACAAGAGAAAACATGTTGAAATACAATTAATAATCTATAGATAATTTTGAGGCACTTCTGCATTACATTATAGTTAGCTTGTTGTTAGTATTTAAAGGTCGGTTCTTTACGTTGCCAAATACAAAATTTCGGGACAGCTCTGCATTACATTGTAGTTAGCTTATAGTCAGTCTGTAAAAGTAAACTAGAAGTGAATTTTTCTCGTAGTCGACTACAAAATTGCTGGCAGGGTACATATAAGTAAAATACGTCGCAATTTCCATACATTCTTCAGTCACATACATACTTACATATTATGTTAAATATATAAATTTAGTATGTTGTGTAACAGTGGGTTAGGTGTTACATTTCATAGCATACTTTAAGGCATTATTAAAATGTATTGAATTGTAAGAAAATTTTAATATTAACGAAATGTTAATATTAACGAAATTTTAAATTTGAATTAATCTACATTTTTAATTTGATAATTTATACAATTATTTAAAGGTGGAGGGTATTTGAGATTCGGCAAAGCTGAATATAGCATTCTAACTTGTTTTAAGATTGTATCAGTAAATATTTTTAACTTTTTCACTATTATTGCAGTTTTTAAATAATTTTTTACTTTGATTTGGTTTTGCTAAGTGTTGCATTTCTAATGTTAAGCTGAGCTGTGTTTATTGTAGAGCTGTATTTGTTGCACCATAGCCGTTAAATTTTAATAAATTTAATTAAAATACAGGTCTAAAAGTATTGAGTAACTACTTTTTAGTATTGAGTACACAAAAAATAGGGCAAATACTCGATACTCGATACCCACTACTCAATACTTTATCAGAACTACCGATTAATTGAAATTTCTGTTTTACAGTAAAATTATATTATTATATATTTCACACAAAACCCAAGTTTTATATAATATTTTTTTTTTTTTCAATTATGAAAAAAAATATGAGCAATAAAATTGCGATTTTAAAAAACAAAATAATCTTTTACATTTTAGTATTTCGATTTACTCGATAAACCGAATAATTTTAAATTATCCGATTAAGTTTAAATCTCAAATAATTATATGTCGAATAAAACCGTTTCGAACAAAATACCAAATAATTGAATACCCAAGTATGTACCAAAATCCTCATTACAGCTAGGTTTTTTCTTGCATTTACATTTGAAAATTAAATTTAAAAAAATTTTTACTTGCCTTAATGGCGTCGAACCCATCATCAAATTTGTAAAACTTGTAACTCCGTAGTTACTTGTTTCCTATAATAATGTTATTGAAAACTAGTGCAATACTTTTGTATAAAAATTGTGAAAATTTTTTTTATGAAAATTGTGGAAAAAACATTATTTAATAATTTCTATGAAAGTTTCAATTTAAAATTCGTATCTTATAAAATTTTGATTCAAAATTCTTTTGTTTGGAAAAAACTTTATTTAAAAAACTTATCACTGAAACATGAAAGACTTCATAAAAAACATATCAAACACTTTAGCATTGAAAACCGGTCGAAATCGGTTGTATAAACAAATTCGTATATAATTCTTTTAATAAAAATTTAATAGAACACTTAACCCTTTCGCTATATAGTATCCATATGGATACATTCAAGATTTTTACACATAAGTTCGAAATTTTCAAAAATTTAAAAAAATTGTTTTTTAATCTATTTCAGGAATATTTTTTGAAATATTTAAAACTTATTTCATTAAATTATCGCTATTCGTATTCGATTGATAGCAATTTGAAAATGTGATTTTTGATATCAAACATTTTTTTTTAAAGTGTCATTGATTTTATTCAAATAAAATTTGTAAGAAATGTTAAATTGTAATAAAAATGATTTCAAATGTTTAGAAATATAATATGTAGGGAAATAAAAAAATAAACAAGTTAGAGTGCTAAATTCGGCTGAGCCGAATCTTAAATACCCTCCACCAGCTACTTTTATATTAATACTTTTCTAATTGATGAAATATTTGTAGAAATAAGTTTTCTCATGTCTTAAATAGAAAAATCCCAAGATTTAAACACCTTAAATCTATTACAATTCCATGATTTATTGAACATTACGAACGCAATTTTCTTTATATTTTTATAGCGCTTAGCGATATTTAGTAATTTGCATGTATGCAATTGAAATTTAAAGGAAAATTAAAGGATTTTCAAAATACATATATATAATCTACACAAATTGATAATGCAACTAGTTAAATACGGTTAAGTGCTTTCAGGGGCAGGACCTAGATATGACCAATTACAGTCCGATCGTAAAAAATTCTTTAAGCTAAATTTCTGTACATAAAAGCTATATTTCAGTAAAATTTTATATCTATATCGTAATTTAGTAATAAGTAATGTGTGTTTAAGTGATTTTCGGAAGGGAACCTTGTATGGGACCGACCGCACCCATGTTATGAGCCGATCGTGAGAAATCTTGAAATAGAATTTTTGTATACAAAACTAATATTTGTGGCAAATTTTGTATCAATAGCTTTATTTGGTAATGAGTAATGTGCGTTTAAGAGATTTTCGTAAAAGGGCCTTGTATGAGAGCTATGACGAATTATATATAAAAACAAAATTTCAAAATTCTGTATCTATATCATTATTTGGTAATGAATATTGTGCATTTAAGTGATTTTCTGGAGTGGACCTAGTATGAGAGCTATGACCAAATATGGACCGATCGTAAAACAATTTTATAGTGTAATTTATGTATATAAGAGCAATAATTTTGCTAAATGTATGACATCAATATTTGGTAATGAATTATGTGCGTTTAAGTGATTTTCGGGAGGAAACCTTGTATGGGAGCTATGACCAAGGTTTTTAAATAAACTTTTATGTGTACAAAAATAGTATCAATGCCAAATATTTTATGGGTATCACTATTTCCTAATGAATTATGTGCCTTTAAGTGTTTTCTGAAAGGCACCTTGTATAGCAGCTATGATCAATTATGGACCGATAGGAAAACAATTTCACAGTAATATTTCTCTGTATATGAGCAATACTTCTGCCAAACTTTATAGTTAGTAATGAGTTATGAGCGTTTAAGTGATTTTCGGGAGGGGACCTTGTATGGGAGCTATGACCAATTATGGACCGATCGGAAAAAAATTTCACAGTAATATTTCCGCGCATATGTGCAATACTTGTACCAAATTTTATATGGATATCTTAATTAAGTAATGATTTATGCGCGTTTAAGTGATTTTCGGGAGGGGACCTTGTATGGGAGCTATGACCAATTATGGACCGATTGGAAAAAACTTTCACAGTAATATTTCTATGCATATGGGCAATACTTATACCAAATTTTGTATGGATATCTTAATTAGTAATGAGTTATGCGCGTTTAAGTGATTTTCGGGAGGGGACCTTGTATGGGAGCTATGACCAATTTTGAACCGATCCAAAAAAATTTTCACAGTAATATTTCTATGCATATGGGCAATACTTATACCAAATTTTATATGGATATCTTAATTTAGTAATGAGTTATGCGCGTTTAAGTCATTTTCGGAAGGGGACCTTGTATGGGAGCTATGTCCAATTATGGACCGATCCAGAAAATTTTTCTCTGAAAGAATTCTATTGACATAAGATTTTAATTTGTAAAATTTTGTGAAGATATCGACATTGTGATGGAAGTTATTAACGAAAAACCCATTTTCCGGAATATGTACTTTTTTATGGGAGGTATATGAAATTGTGGACCGATTCTGGCAATTTTCTGCACGGATCAAGATCCTGTGTAGAAACGAATGTATGGTGATTTTCATGGAATTATCTTGCATAGTTTTGGAGAAAATTACATTAGAATGTGTAAAAAATGCTTATTTTTTTCGAGGTTGTTTTAAATTTTGATTCATAACTTTTCCCGATGTGAATCGATTTTGCTCATTTTCAATACCAAACTGTACCGGATAAAAGTGAATATTTTGGGTGAATTTGGTTAAATTATATTGCTTCGTTTTAACGTGAGCGTGTTTTACACAGACAGACAGACGGACGGACGGACAGACGGACATAGCTAAATCGACTCAGAATTTCATAAGGACCCAGAATATATATACTTTGTTGGGTCTCAGATGAATATTTCTTGGTGTTACACACGGAATGACAAAGTTATATATACCCTCTATCACCACTGATGGTGGTGGAGGGTACAAAAATATTGCCAAAAAAGTCATTGGGTCCTTCAGGATAAGCTTCCAGGATTAAAAATTAAATTTCGAATAACGGACAAACCAGGATTCGTAGGACCTCAATATTGGCACCAGTCAATATCGATATCAATACCAACCTCGTAGTATATTTAAAACATCTATTGACATCTCCAGTTAAAACTTGTAGCGAAAGGGTTAATAGAAAATGAGAAGGGTTTTTATAACTTTTCTTTACAAAAAATCGTCGAAAAAAAATTATTAAACACTTTCTTTTAAAGAACAAGAACAATGTAAAAAACGAAATGTGGAAACTTATAAAATTTTTTCTTTACATAAATGCGTTGAATGTTTTCATAAGTTTCTTGTGTTCGAAGTGTCCTATTAAAACTTATTAAACAAAAACATTATCGAAAATTCTTTTGTATCAAATTCGCCACTGAAACACGTAAAATATTTTTATAAAATATTCGCCAAAAGCTTCTCTAAGGAAAACTATTAATTTCTAGTTACAATTAATATCTTTTTATACCCTCCACCACCATCAGTGGTGATAGAGGGTATATATAACTTTGTCATTCCGTGTGTAACACCAAGAAATATTCATCTGAGACCCAACAAAGTATATATATTCTGGGTCCTTATGAAATTCTGAGTCGATTTAGCTATGTCCGTCTGTCCGTCCGTCCAAGATCTTGATCCGTGCAGAAAATTGCCAGAATCGGTCCACAATTTCATATACCTCCCATACAAAAGTACATATTCCCGGAAAATGGGTTTTTCGTTAATAACTTCCATCACAATGTCGATATCTTCACAAAATTTTACAAATTAAAATCTTATGTCAATAGAATTCTTTCAGAGAAAAATTTTCTGGATCGGTCCATAATTGGACATAGCTCCCATACAAGGTCCCCTTCCGAAAATGACTTAAACGCGCATAACTCATTACTAAATTAAGATATCCATATAAAATTTGGTATAAGTATTGCCCATATGCATAGAAATATTACTGTGAAAGTTTTTTCCGATCGGTCCATAATTGGTCATAGCTCCCATACAAGGTCCCCTCCCGAAAATCACATAAACGCGCATAACTCATTACTAAATTAAGATATCCATATAAAATTTGGTATAAGTATTGCCCATATGCACAGAAATATTACTGTGAAATATTTTTCCGATCGGTCCATAATTGGTCATAGCTCCCATACAAGGTCCCCTCCCGAAAATCACTTAAACGCTCATAACTCATTACTAACTATAAAGTTTGGCAGAAGTATTGCTCATATACAGAGAAATATTACTGTGAAATTGTTTTCCTATCGGTCCATAATTGATCATAGCTGCTATACAAGGTGCCTTTCAGAAAACACTTAAAGGCACATAACTCATTAGGAAATAGTGATAACTCATTACTAAATTAAGATATCCATATAAAATTTGGTAAAAGTATTGCCCATATGCATAGAAATATTACTGTGAAAGTTTTTTCCGATCGGTCCATAATTGGTCATAGCTCCCATACAAGGTCCCATTCCGAAAATTACTTAAACGCGCATAAATCATTACTTAATTAAGATATCCATATAAAATTTGGTATAAGAATTGCCCACATGCATAGAAATATTACTGTGAAAATTTTTTTGGATCGGTTCAAAATTGGTCATAGCTCCCATACAAGGTCCCCTCCCGAAAATCACTTAAACGCGCATAACTCATTACTAAATTAAGATATCCATACAAAATTTGGTATAAGTATTGCCCCTATGCATAGAAATATTACTGTGAAAGTTTTTTCCAATCGGTCCATAATTGGTCATAGCTCCCATATAAGGTCCCCTCCCGAAAATCACTTAAACGCGCATAAATCATTACTTAATTAAGATATCCATATAAAATTTGGTACAAGTATTGCGCATATTGCACATATTGCACTGTGAAATTTTTTACCGATCGGTCCATAATTGGTCATAGCTCCCATACAAGGTCCCCTCCCGAAAATCACTTAAACGCTCATAACTCATTACTAACTATAAAGTTTGGCAGAAGTATTGCTCATATACAGAGAAATATTACTGTGAAATTGTTTTTCCTTGTAATGTACACAAAGAAACGACTTCCACTATTCAGTAACAGAATAAATTATTTACTCTTAGAGATTGCCAAGATTAGGACTGCGGGAGCCATGTAGTAGCTAGCAAACAATCGGGCAGGGGGGTTCTGTCCTTCCTTGAAACAATATCCTGTTCATATACAGATGGTTTTATTGTAGACTCCCTATTTTTTTTCTAACGATGTTCATAGAAAGTAAACTCAATGGACCGGAATGACTACGAAAATAAAATTATTACTACAAAAGCCCGTTCATAGTCATAAGTTAAAAAGAGCAAATCTAATAACAAAACATATTTTAAAACACTATACTCAAATTCAGCTCTATTAGATGTTATTTAAGAGCTGTTCTCTGTACCCTCCCAATACCTGTGTTCTAAAAAACAATATTATTTAGAACCCCTTGAAAAACACTTAACCTAATCCATTATTTACCCTAGAAAACACATAACTTTATATTCAGCTCGACATTATAGTAATTCAAATATTTATTCAATTAAATTATTCTAAACGTTTTTAAAATTTAAAGTTTTATAGAATTCTTGCTTATATAGTAAACTTTCAACAATAGAAATAACAATAATACTACGTAATTGGTGACAAAATAGTGAGAGCATTTATTAACAAAATATAATTTTAATAAATTTGAAATATAAACCGAAAACGTTTACGTTTTATGACCGGTTACGAATGTAAATGTTTCAGAAAAAAAACCTGATGTAATAATGTAAATAGGTATGTTGCAAAGATTTAACTAACAGTATGTAACTTAATATGTAAGTAAAACAAGAATGGTTAATAAACAAAAGCTTTTCTAAATGAGATTAATCATATTTAGTGATAATAATAGCAGAACTTTACTTTTTCAGCAACATTGTTGCTTGCTTATGATGTAATTTGATACTCATTATTGCTTTCTTACATATTTATTTACTTTTATTTATGATCAATATTAGAGGTATGCAGTAATATGGGACTCACCAAACATGTAATTTCTCGACGATCTGGAAGGCCTCCTAGAGCTCGATGAACATGCTGCAGTTTAGGTTGATAATGCTGTAAATACTTGTTTACATAAAATTACATCAAATTTACTAACATTAATTATCTTAAAGTTTAGCTTACGATTGAATTAACCAATGCTCACACTTAACAAAATAAATTAAATCAAATTAGAGTTTTTTTTTTTTAATTAAAGTACAAATTAATGGACATATTTTAATTCATACGCTCAAGTTTTTAAAGTGTTAAATTATTTACAAAATTCTCATGTTTTCGTGTTTGTTTTAATTGTTTGTTACAATGTTTAAATTAAAGAATGGTGTGATGATACTTAGGTTATAGAATGATCATTATCGATCAATTGTTTTAATCTATGGAATATTCAGTATTTTACTTTGTGTTTGATTTCGTATTTTGTTAAAATTTAGGGTTTAAGTAATAAAAATGAGAAGAGGAAGAGGGAATAAACAAATTAACAAATTTGTAACATTATAAGTGGGTAGTAACCTAACACTATCTGTATGGAATTTTCAGTTTATTAACGATGGAATCTTATATTTATAATATTCAGATATTAAGTAGTTTTAAGTATTTATAAGCATTTGAAATAAAATTTACACCAGTTTTTGTATGAAATTCTGTAGAAACAATGAAATCTTTGTTTTTGAGAAATTGAGTTTCTAGGTACTTTACAACAATGAATTGAAATTGAAAATGTTTGTAATACTGAATCACGATTTGGAATTACTCTTTTGAGGTTTAGCAAAAGTAAAACGTGAGCATGTTGGTTAGATGAATTGTTGGTATTTTTATTCACGCACTGTTCGGCCCAAGGGCTATTTTTTTAGGATTTGCCAAATTTTCCTTGTTAAACCTATACAGATTAGGATGATGATTTTGGGGTATCTGCGTTCTTCGGTTTTTTTGGATTATCTGATGTTGGTAACATAAATCATTCTAATTTATTGTGATTTTAAGGAGATTTTGTGTATATGGTTCTGTAAATATGCAGAACAAGAGTGTCTTAATTGGACAGTTTAAGCATTTCCCTTGTAAATCAATATATTTACCTGTTTTAATTTCACTTATAGAAATATGATATAACCAAACCACATGGGCCGATTTACAGGTTTGGGTTTGCCTTCGCCAAATTCACTTTGGGTAACAACTTTAGTATTAACTTTGGACCAAATTTATGGAATTACACTTCGATCTTAATTGGAATTCAATTTGATTATTATTTTGTGCACAAATTTTTGTATACGATTGACAATTGTTTCTAATAAATTATTAACAAAGGTTTAATGTTCCGAGAAACTTCTAGGTGTGGAACCAAATTTAAAATGGCAGAGTCTTGTATTTTTCTCTAGAACGAAACTTTATATAAATAAGAGTGTAATGACAAACACGTATAGTTATCTAGGATGTTAATTAGATGATGAGAAAAAAAAAATGCAATGATCATTGGGTTTGGCAATGACATCGATCTATCAAATGTGATAATAGTGTTCACTTGACGTCATTTAATAATTTATAAAAATTTTCCACTTATTTTCAATATCTTTCGTATAATGAATATTAAAATCTCTTATTTCTTAATTTTAATTGACCTTTTATTAAATATCTCAATTATAATTTGCCTTCATTAATAACTAACTTCATTAGTAACACTCTAGTGAAAGGTACAATGTTGATAAACATTGTATATACAAAAAGCTTTATTTTAATTCTGTTGACATTGAAATGTTGCTAACATACATTAACTCAGCGATTAGCAAAAAGAACATTTAAGCACCCAACGAACATTTGGCTTCACGTTTATATACCTAACAACACAATGCAGGAATATTTCCTAAAAATTTAACAATTGATTTTGTCAAATGTAAACAAAGTGAATCGAAATAAATGGCGCAAATTTAATTAAACCGATCATTACAAAACTAGATAATAATTATGATTTCATAAAATTATTAGATAGAAAAAGAAAGGTTTAAATCTGAGGTCCTTAGCATGGTAGGTACCCACGACTTTTCCATGTAAATTCTCCACAAGATAATAGTGTTTGACAAGCTTTTCTTTAATTCTACACTTTATAAATACAGGAGACAGTTTTGCATTAAAATTTTGTTCATTACTACTCTGGGCAAAGCTACGACGAAATTTTTCCTGACCTATTTGAAAACTTTGGGGCCTAGCACGAAGATTGTACTGCTTACGATTTATGTTATATGCTTCCCTAATATGTTTTCTCAAATCAGCAAGAATCAAGTTGAGACTATCGTCCCTGGATAAGTGATATGATGGTTCATCCAGCAGTTTTATATTTTTGAGTAAACTATATGTGCTGCCATGGGTAACCATATCTAACCCAAACAGAGCATGGTATGGAGTAGACTGTATGGCCTGGTGATGAGAGTTCCTTAACGCGCAACTGATTTTTGACAAGTTTTCGTCCCATAGCCTGTGGTCGTTCTTCAAATAGGCACGAATCCCAGCAATTACTGACCTGTTCACTCTCTCCGATGCATTACTTTGCGGAGAGTAGACGGCTGTATAGATGTGGCTTATTCCGTAGTTAGTAAGAAAGGCATTAAAATCATTTGCCCGGAATTGTGAACCATTGTCACTGATAATGGTTTCCGGCACACCATATACATGAAAGATTTGTTTTTCTAAATTTTCAATAATTATCGTTGAGGTAAACTTTCGCATGGGAAACAGCCAGTGAAATTTCGTTAGATGGTCTAGTCTAGACAATAGTTTGGATGGTCTAGACAATAGTTTGGAGCTTTTGTACTTTTACATACATCGCATTGTCTTATATATTCTCTAATGTCTTTTACTAAACCAGGCCAATAGAAATGTCGACGAACCAATTCAATGGTTTTGGCCATACCACCGTGAGCGGATATTGGGTCATCATGAGCCCTTTTTATCACATCTTTTCTTAGTTGGTGTGGAATCCACAATTTCCAACTCTTTTGTTCTTGGTTCTCTTCTCCACTATAATGTTCTGTGCGAATATAAATATAATTATCTACAACTTTGATGTCTGGGTATTGTGATTGTTGGCTACTGATTTTTTCTTTTAAATTAACATAGTCCGGATCTGAAAAATGTGATGAAGTTAAATCTACTTCCGGTTGTGCTAAAGTGAGAGCTGAAACCTCATCAATACAACTACGAGACAGTGCATCCGGCACAATATTATCCTTGCCTTTCCTATGGCTTATGTTAAATTTGAAAGACTGCAATTTGAACACCCACCGAGCAAGTCGTCCGGTAACGTCAGATTGTCTCATGAGCCAGACGAGACTCGAATGGTCCGTAATTATTTCAAATTCCTGTAGTTCGAGATAGCACCGTTTAATGGCTTCTATGGCTGCCAGGCACTCACGCTCGGTGACACTGTAATTTCTTTGAGCAGTGTTTAATTTTTTACTCATAAAAGCTGCAGGCCTCTCATTTCCTTCCTCATCCATCTGTATGAGGACTGCCCCTATACCTATGTCACTGGCATCGCAATGGAGATAGAATTTTTTGGAAAAATCAGGGTTTATTAGAACTGGGGCTGTTGTTAACAAACTTTTTATAGTTTCAAACGCTTTCTGGGCCTCAGGAGACCAGCAAAACTTCTTCTTTGTTGTTAGGACTTCAGTAATGGGGAAGACTATACCCGAAAAATTTTGGATGAACCTTCGGTACCATCCCGCAAGACCTAAGAACCCTCTAACTTGCCTAATTGTTTTGGGAATTGGCCAATTAACTATGGCGCTAACTTTCTGAGGGTCTGTAGTCATGCCACCACTGCCTATCACGTAACCAAGGTACTGGACCCGAGTTACGCAAAACTTGCTTTTGGAAACATTTAACGTTAGGTTCGCCTTTCTAAACTGTTCTGATACACGAACAAGCAAGGACAAATGGCTTTCAAAGTCAGCAGAAACGATTATCAGGTCATCTAGATAACCAAACACTGAGTGTCGAAGTTCTGGTGGAATTATCTCATCGATCAGACGGCTCATAGTTGAAGGGGCATTACAGAGCCCAAATGGCATAACGACAAATTGATAAAGGGGCCTGCCTGGTACGGTGAACGCTGTAAGTGGCTTTGCACTATCGGCTAGGCCGATTTGCCAATAAGCATCCTTGAGATCCAATTTGGATATTATATTGGCCCTTGGAAGCCTTGCAAATATACCCTCTATTGACGGCAACGGATACGCGTCCTTTTTAGTGACGGAATTAAGCTTCCTTGCGTCGAGGCAAAGACGGACTTTATTAGGCTTGATCACAAGCCTCATGGGAGAACTCCAAGGGGATTGAGAAGGTTCAATTACCCCTAATGCCAACATCCTATCTATTTCTGCAAACATCAGTTTTTCCACTGCGGGAGAAACTGGATAGAACCGCTGTTTGACCGGCTTGGAATCTCCAATGTCGATCTCGTGCCTAATTAGGCCGGTTCTCCCTAACCCTTCCTTTTCAAAATTGGGGAATAATGCTATTATAGCATCTAATTGTTGGCGTTGGCCAGGAGTTAAAGGAAAATCGGGTTCATCTAATGTAGCATTAGATTGAACTTTTTCTACAGACTGGACTTCAGATGTATGATTAATATTAGCAGACGGAGGACAATAACATAGCAAAGACTTATCTATTATATCTACTGATTCAACTATATTCGGAATCAAATTGAAGGCATTCCAAAAGTCAATACCAAGGATTAAATTGTGAGTGATTGATGGGATAATAAAGAGATTAATTGTACGTTTCTGACTTCTAAATTCTATCTCAACCGTTAACCAACCTATAACATGTTGAGCCTGACCATCGGCAGTTTTCACTTCTGAACGGCATTTATGAAATGTTTGTAATTTGGAAAAATTTTGCTTAGCAAGCTCACCACCTATGCAAGATATATTGGCTCCTGTATCCAGGAGTCCATACTCTTGAAAGTTTAGGAATGAAACCTTAGCATAGAACCGTTGATCTGCAGAGTTGGTAATAATAGCAGAGATCAAAAACTTTCTACACAACCTACGTTCTTTGTAAAATAATCGCAATCTAATGGTATTTCGTTTGGGCTTTTGTTTTGAAATCATGGAAATTGAAGGTGAATTAAAAATTTCACGTCGTTTCGACATATAGTTTTGCCACCTTATATGGTACGGTAATTTTGGAAAAATTAATTTGTTACAGTTCAAATCTTCATAGTTGGAATAAAAATCGTCATTTTCTCTCTTCAATATTTTTATACTTTTGTCTAAATTTATGTTGTTTGTTACCAGTTTCTCAGTATTATCTATTTTGCCAATATTGTGCGCTTTTATTGAGTATTCGATATCATTGTTTCTACTATTTTCGAGTTTTTTGAAAAATTTATCTTTCTCGAAGAACATTTAGGGCATTGCGGCTTATATGTGTTCTTGGCTCCACAGCCGTAGCAGAACACAGTGCGTTGCATGAGACAATCGTCCCAATAATGACCAGATTCGTCACAATTCCAGCAACGTACTACCTTGTCCTGTACTTGCAATGCGTTTACCTCATTTGTCGAGGAATTTGGTAGTTCGAGGACATTCTCATCCTCTAAGTAATCTAATTCTGCTATCTGTCTTCTAGAAAATTGAGGATTTTGTGGGCGGTAAGTCAAGTTTTTTCTAACGTGTTCGTCATTCAAGAATGATTCCCTCATTTGTACCAGTTTCCGCAAATGAGAAATGGAATGTACTGGCACGTAGAGCAGATCTTGTCGGATTTCAGGTCTCAAATTCCGAGTAAGGATTTCGATTAACTCCATCTCTGACATAGTTGAAGGCAATCGATCCATAATAGAGGATATAGAATCGTAGAAAACATCGAAAGTTTCGCCAACTTTCTGCTTTCTATTCCTGATTTCTTCCTTTATGTCGAATGAGGATTTAAAGTCGCGATATTGGCATTTAATGGCCTCACAAAATTCTTCCCAATTAAAAGATTCGGTCTGTTTTCGATATCGCCAATACCAATCTTTGGCCTTACCATTTAAGAGAACATTTAAGTTTTTGACGATGGGAGTAAAATCTCCATTAAAATTATCATAAGTTAATGATCGAATTCTGTAGAGAAATTCCTCTACATTCAAACCGGATGGGGAACCATCAAATTTTATATTCCAGCTGGAGATAATGGCTGTTAACTTGTCCATGTTATAATTGGCGACATTAGAATGTGAAACTGAGGATGTATTGACCCTGTTTGCCGAATTTTGCGCAGATGTTACTACATTCCTATTCTCAAAATAAATATTTTCAGTACGATTTGTGTGCGGCTGGCTATTAGCATTAGGAATTAGGTTTAAATTAGTTAGTAAACGAGTGAGATTGTTTTCAATCATTTTATTTAATTGCTCATAATCTACAGTAGCCCTTGCGTTTCTAGAAGGTCTAGAATTTGAAGGGTTATCAACGTTTGGTGAATTTTCTTGACTTGGACGATTAACATGCCCTGGAGTAAAAACTTCTTCGGAGTCATTAGCTACATTACTGAATTCATGTAAAGAACGTTGACTTTCTTGAAACAGATTTCTAACGTGGCTACGAGTGTTGTAGCGTTTAGCCATTGCTCCTCTTCCTCGCTTTCCTGCAATCTGTTTTACAGTGGGATTTTGTTTATTTAACGGATTAATTTTCTTCAGATCTACTAGTTCGCATGGACGTTTGCAAATGGGGCATTCGGTGTTATTGGATAAATAATATTCAATACACGAACGGTGAAACGAATGATTACAATTTGTGATATTTAAACAATCGTCATTTTCTGTCATCAAATTATTACAAATCTGACAAACTCAGGGCTCAGACTCTGAAACAATGATAGGCGCAGATTCCATGTTTACAGGTAATATAGAAGCTGAAGCAGCAGCTTCGTTAGGAGGTGTTCTCGAAAGTGACATTTCAAATCAAAAAAAAAAAAGTATAAAAGATGTTACGAACAACTCAAAACTTATCAACAAATACGAAAAAAAATCTTAGGGAATTCTTATTTTTTTAAGAATTTATTACCCTACAACCTAATACAAACTTTCGAGTTTAATTCCAACAATAATTGTATAAAATTTTATGCTTAATTCAAAAGGTTAAATTTTTTTTTTCACAAGTCTACATGAAAGGAATTATTATCAACTGTATCTAACCTATATTAGTTATATTCAAGAATTTAAGAAATTAGCAGATGTTGAAATAAATTTCGTTAAGGCTTAGTAAACTTTTTCAGAACTTCGCAAGGAGTCAATTCTTGAATTATTGGCTTGTTTAAGAAAGTAGATTTTAGAAAAAGATGAAAGACAAGAATTTTGACAATTTCAGAAATTTATCTACTTTGATACTTTGAAAAAAAAAATAATAAAAATGAGCAAGAAAATTCTTTAACTTATATTTACTGCTATATGTGACTTCTACATTGTTTGTATCAGTTTATCAATAAATTAAAGAAATAGAAGATAATCGTATTATCATACAAAAATTAGTTTTTATTTTCCTTAGTATATATGTATATATATATATATTTTTCTACTCCATTAAATTTTATCAACTTGTTCATTCTTACAAGAGTTTTGACATAAATTTTCAAATGTATATTGACGAAAGTGAAAACATAATACTTTATATTTTCTCACTTTATGGTATAATTTAATAAAATTTTTATAAACTGTGTTTTCTTTTTGGGTAATAATTGGAATTAGGTGTAAAATGTAAGTATAGTTGTAACTAATAAAATATGTAGGCAAAACAAAACTAGACTATGGAGATTTTTGTACTAAAATGTTTAAAACTTCAATATGACAAACCAGATTTTTCTTTTCCACTATAAACTTAAACAAAAATTGGACAAATATTCGCAACCGGAAATTTTCCGTTTTCCTAATATTTATTCAAGGGCTGATACCTCAGTATAAAGAAGTTAAAAATCAAATTGTTACAAATATCTAAAATATTTCAGAAAAATTATATGACAAATTACATAACTAATTAAAAAGACAGACAATTGACTTATCGGTCGTTTAACTCGCAGAAAACGCAAGTTAACGAAATTCCAGAGAAGTGTTGTTTGTTATTCAACCAGACATGTAAGTTTGTAACACAATTTTTCAGAAAACTTTATTTTAATGAAATTTAGTAAATTTAACAATAATCGGAAATAAGAACCAAAAGCAAACAATGGGTTGTTTAACTTCCGGGCCCCACGTTGGGCGCCATTTTATATTATCTGTAATGTACACAAAGAAACGACTTCCACTATTCAGTAACAGAATAAATTATTTACTCTTAGAGATTGCCAAGATTAGGACTGCGGGAGCCATGTAGTAGCTAGCAAACAATCGGGCAGGGGGGTACTGTCCTTCCTTGAAACAATATCCTGTTCATATACAGATGGTTTTATTGTAGACTCCCTATTTTTTTTCTAACGATGTTCATAGAAAGTAAACTCAATGGACCGGAATGACTACGAAAATAAAATTATTACTACAAAAGCCCGTTCATAGTCATAAGTTAAAAAGAGCAAATCTAATAACAAAACATATTTTAAACACTATACTCAAATTCAGCTCTATTAGATGTTATTTAAGAGCTGTTCTCTGTACCCTCCCAATACCTGTGTTCTAAAAAACAATATTATTTAGAACCCCTTGAAAAACACTTAACCTAATCCATTATTTACCCTAGAAAACACATAACTTTATATTCAGCTCGACATTATAGTAATTCAAATATTTATTCAATTAAATTATTCTAAACATTTTTAAAATTTAAAGTTTTATAGAATTCTTGCTTATATAGTAAACTTTCAACAATAGAAATAACAATAATACTACGTAATTGGTGACAAAATAGTGGGAGCATTCATTAACAAAATATAATTTTAATAAATTTGAAATATAAACCGAAAACGTTTACGTTTTATGACCGGTTACGAATGTAAATGTTTCAGAAAAAAAACCTGATGTAATAATGTAAATAGGTATGTTGCAAAGATTTAACTAACAGTATGTAACTTAATATGTAAGTAAAACAAGAATGGTTAATAAACAAAAGCTTTTCTAAATGAGATTAATCATATTTAGTGATAATAATAGCAGAACTTTACTTTTTCAGCAACATTGTTGCTTGCTTATGATGTAATTTGATACTCATTATTGCTTTCTTACATATTTATTTACTTTTATTTATGATCAATATTAGAGGTATGCAGTAATATGGGACTCACCAAACATGTAATTTCTCGACGATCTGGAAGGCCTCCTAGAGCTCGATGAACATGCTGCAGTTTAGGTTGATAATGCTGTAAATACTTGTTTACATAAAATTACATCAAATTTACTAACATTAATTATCTTAAAGTTTAGCTTACGATTGAATTAACCAATGCTCACACTTAACAAAATAAATTAAATCAAATTAGAGTTTTTTTTTTTTTTAATTAAAGTAAAAATTAAAGGACATATTTTAATTCATACGCTCAAGTTTTTAAAGTGTTAAATTATTTACAAAATTCTCATGTTTTCGTGTTTGTTTTAATTGTTTGTTACAATGTTTAAATTAAAGAATGGTGTGATGATACTTAGGTTATAGAATGATCATTATCGATCAATTGTTTTAATCTATGGAATATTCAGTATTTTACTTTGTGTTTGATTTCGTATTTTGTTAAAATTTAGGGTTTAAGTAATAAAAATGAGAAGAGGAAGAGGGAATAAACAAATTAACAAATTTGTAACATTATGAGTGGGTAGTAACCTAACACTATCCGTATGGAATTTTCAGTTTATTAACGATGGAATCTTATATTTATAATATTCAGATATTAAGTAGTTTTTAAGAATTTATAAGCATTTGAAATAAAATTTACACCAGTTTTTGTATGAAATTCTGTAGAAACAATGAAATCTTTGTTTTTGAGAAATTGAGTTTCTAGGTACTTTACAACAATGAATTGAAATTGAAAATGTTTGTAATACTGAATCACGATTTGGAATTACTCTTTTGAGGTTTAGCAAAAGTAAAACGTGAGCATGTTGGTTAGATGAATTGTTGGTATTTTTATTCACGCACTGTTCGGCCCAAGGGCTATTTTTTAGGATTTGCCAAATTTTCCTTGTTAAACCTATACAGATTAGGATGATGATTTTGGGGTATCTGCGTTCTTCGGTTTTTTTGGATTATCTGATGTTGGTAACATAAATCATTCTAATTTATTGTGATTTTAAGGAGATTTTGTGTATATGGTTCTGTAATATGCAGAACAAGAGTGTCTTAATTGGACAGTTTAAGCATTTCCCTTGTAAATCAATATATTTACCTGTTTTATGGGCCGATTTACAGGTTTGGGTTTGCCTTCGCCAAATTCACTTTGGGTAACAACTTTAGTATTAACTTTGGACCAAATTTATGGAATTACACTTCGATCTTAATTGGAATTCAATTTGATTATTATTTTGTGCACAAATTTTTGTATACGATTGACAATTGTTTCTAATAAATTATTAACAAAGGTTTAATGTTCCGAGAAACTTCTAGGTGTGGAACCAAATTTAAAATGGCAGAGTCTTGTATTTTTCTCTAGAACGAAACTTTATATAAATAAGAGTGTAATGACAAACACGTATAGTTATCTAGGAGGTTTGTTAATTAGATGATGAGAAAAAAAAAATGCAATGATCATTGGGTTTGGCAATGACATCGATCTATCAAATGTGATAATAGTGTTCACTTGACGTCATTTAATAATTTATAAAAATTTTCCACTTATTTTCAATATCTTTCGTATAATGAATATTAAAATCTCTTATTTCTTAATTTTAATTGACCTTTTATTAAATATCTCAATTATAATTTGCCTTCATTAATAACTAACTTCATTAGTAACACTCTAGTGAAAGGTACAATGTTGATAAACATTGTATATACAAAAAGCTTTATTTTAATTCTGTTGACATTGAAATGTTGCTAACATACATTAACTCAGCGATTAGCAAAAAGAACATTTAAGCACCCAACGAACATTTGGCTTCACGTTTATATACCTAACAACACAATGCAGGAATATTTCCTAAAAATTTAACAATTGATTTTGTCAAATGTAAACAAAGTGAATCGAAATAAATGGCGCAAATTTAATTAAACCGATCATTACATCCTATCGGTCCATAATTGATCATAGCTGCTATACAAGGTGCCTTTCAGAAAACACTTAAAGGTACATAACTCATTAGGAAATAGTGATACCCATAAAATATTTGGCATTGATACTATTTTTGTACACATAAAAGTTTATTTAAAAAACCTTGGTCATAGCTCCCATACAAGGTTTCCTCCCGAAAATCACTTAAACGCACATAATTCATTACCAAATATTGATATCATACATTTAGCAAATTATTGCTCTTATATACATAAATTACACTATAAAATTGTTTTACGATCGGTCCATATTTGGTCATAGCTCTCATACTAGGTCCACTCCAGAAAATCACTTAAATGCACAATATTCATTACCAAATAATGATATAGATACAGAATTTTGAAATTTTGTTTTTATATATAATTCGTCATAGCTCTCATACAAGGTCCTTTTACGAAAATCTCTTAAACGCACATTACTCATTACCAAATAAAGCTATTGATACAAAATTTGCCACAAATATTAGTTTTGTATACAAAAATTCTATTTCAAGATTTCTCACGATCGGCTCATAACATGGGTGCGGTCGGTCCCATACAAGGTTCCCTTCCGAAAATCACTTAAACACACATTACTTATTACTAAATTACGATATAGATATAAAATTTTACTGAAATATAGCTTTTATGTACAGAAATTTTGCTTAAAGAATTTTTTACGATCGGACTGTAATTGGTCATATCTAGGTCCTGCCCCTGAAAGCACTTTAACCGTATTTAACTAGTTGCATTATCAATTTGTGTAAATTATATATATGTATTTTGAAAATCCTTTAATTTTCACACACATGCATACATGCAAATTACTAAATATCGCTAAGCGCTATAAAAATATAAAGAAAATTGCGTTTGTAATGTTCAATAAATCATGGAATTGTAATAGATTTAAGGTGTTTAAATCTTGGGATTTTTCTATTTAAGACATGAGAAAACTTATTTCTACAAATATTTCATCAATTATAAAAGTATTAATATAAAAGTAGCTGGTGGAGGGTATTTAAGATTCGGCTCAGCCGAATTTAGCACTCTAACTTGTTAAATAACTAAATCGTCTATAGTTTCACTTAAATTCTCGATCAAAAATCGGGGTTTGTATAAAAAATCTAAAATCATCTATAGTTCCTTAAATATGCATTCAATCAAGCAACCAATGAAACTTCTAAAATCTTTAGTCTGTAGTTTTTTAAATAGGCGTTTAATCGAGAAAATATCGAAAACCCTGGATCAACTTTCAAAGATCTAATCCGGACGTTACACGATCCAGTTTTCTCTTTTAAGTTTCACTTTTTTACTAATGCACTCATACTTTTCAATAATAAAACAAACTTACTTTTCAATTTCTCTTTCCATCTATCGAAATTGAAATCGCATTCATATGTATATTTCTGCATATAACTGATTTATAAGGAATTGAGAGAAGGAGAATGGATAGTTATCTGCTGGTTTCATACCTACATACATCCTGTACAAAAATATTTTAACAGATTAAAGGTGAGTCAGAATAATTATGAATTTTACGTACATAGTTGTGGAACTAATTAAAATTTTCCTCGGATATTATTATTATTAGTCTACTAAAACTCACCTGCAAATAAAGCAACTGTAGTAATGGGCGTCACAACAGTATTACATTCGACACCATTACAACTGGAACTATTTTTTCTTTTCCGTACACTATCCACGGCAGTGTTGCCAAGTGTAGGGATTTTTCCCTTTTTGTAGGCATTTTTTTCAAAAATTTCACATGTAGGGAAAAAGGCAAAGATTTCTTATTTTTGCCCAATTATAGGGATTTTTTTAAATTTTAGATTTTTTAGCAACTAAATGTTATATTTTCCAATTTTAAACTTTAAAATTAAAAAATATATTCTGTTTTTAAGTGTATCATTAAAAATTCGTCATTTCCGTCTTCAATTTCTGACCCCATAAAGTATATAGATATGTTCTGAATCCTTATAGATAGCGAAGTCGATTTAGCGATGTCCGTCTGTCTGTTCAAATAACTTTTTTGAAGACCCCAGATATCTTCGGGATCCATATCATGAATAATTCTATTAGACATGATTTCGAGAAGTTTGCTATTTAAAATCAGCAATATTCCGAAACAACCGACGAAAATATTGTCAAAAAATAGGAAGTTTCGTCTTTACATAGCAAAATACTATGAAAACATTCATTTACTTTCCCAGTAAATACTTGCAACGAGAGAGTAAAATCAAAATTTACAAAATTACTCTCTTAAATCATCAAAAATAGTAAAAAGTAAATGGACGCTTTACTAGTAAACACTATCAAGAAAACAAATGTGTAATTTTTGAGCCATCGATATTTTTAAAAATTTTGGTTTTAAATTAGTATTAAAGCTTACAAAACAATTAAAAGCACCTGTATTTTACGTTATATCAAAATAAATTATTTCACTAACATTTTTATTTTAAAACAAGCACAAAATAGTTGGCTGGCAATAAGGTAAACAAAAGATAGCTGTTAAATTTTGTATTGGATAATTATTACTAGTACAAAATAGAACTTGTAATAGTTTGCAACGAGAGAAAATGTTTACGCTCTTGGTTTTTGAGTTAATGAACGCTTTTCCAGTAACAATTGTTACTAATTTGTACTAACTACTTAGTAACAACGTTCAGTTATTGAACAGAGCTAATATTTGATAGTTTTTTTATGATATTCTTTTGTTACTTTTTGTGTTATTTTTGTATTATTTTCAATTGAAACTGAATTGAAAATGTACCAATTAAAAATAAAAGTTTATTTTTGAAAAAAATGGAAAAAAGTATTGTAGGGAAAAATGTAGGGAAAATAAAAACTGGGTGTAGGGAAAAAAGGGATTTTTTCCCATAAGATTTCTTAAAAAAATCTCCTGGCATCACTGATCCACAGTGAACCAGAATTCAACGAAAAGATAAATCCTATGGTCGCAAAACAGAATTTGGATGTAAAACCATTTCTCTTCTGCAGACGATTTAATACGATTAACCTTAGAATCCAATACGCATATATTAGGATACATCCCACCAACAAGGGCGGCTTTAATGACAGAACAATTCGATTTGAGATTTATATAATGCTATATATTAATTGTGATGATCTTAAGGAACCAACCAATTGAGTACGGATATTGCAGTCCTGTTCCAACAGGCCATTCAAAATGGAATGATATTAAAATCAAAACACATTTCCTCATTTCTAAAGTTATTTTGCCATTCTTGATACAGACGCAAGAATATCAAGTGATCGGAAGGAATACCTTCAAATAAACGTTGTTTGTCTTCTTTTATATTATGACGCAATAAATCTTTGAAGGGCTCATTTAAATGATTCATATAGAGTGACAACTCTAAGGGATCAATAGTCGACATAAAGCCCACAATGGCTAGTACCGGAACCAAACATTGCAACAAAGTAGCAATCACCATATTTTGGCCATTTAACATTCCACCGGCACATCTATATAAGACGACAGCCTAGCCAGGCTATATCCTCAAGCATTTTCTTTAAATTTTCTACACTGCGATAAATTTACATAAAGGGCGGCTTAACAATTGTTTCTTGTAAATACATAGGTATTCGGCCACCATAGTGTTTGGAGCCAACAATAAGAGTTTGATTTGTTATTTCAGGTGAAGTAAAATCCGGTAGATTTCCATAAACGAAAACAAAACCTCGTCTGAAAAAACATTTTCATAGTTATTAAAAATTTAACTTAATTAAATCTAACACTTTCTAACCCGTTACCATGCACAATGACCCTCGGCATAGTAGTATAGCATACAATTTTATTAATTTCTAAGTTCAATTGTTATTAAAATATTATTTTTTTATTTAAAGAATATTATTTCTGTACACACCACAACAGATTTTTTGCAAATAAAAAAGCAGAAAACAGTTTGGCGCAAAAAAATTCTAGCAGAATTTCCACTTCCCATTTAAAATATACATGTTCGATGTGCTAGCCTTTTACCGTATGACATACCAGCAATGTAGAAAGGTGTAGCTTGGTTGACGTCAACATTGTTACGAGACTCTTTGTTGATCTGGTGTGCTCCGATGCCGCCTCGACTAGCTCTACTTTCGGCGTGGGAACCCAACCCGCATCTGCACCACCAAGAGACTGTATCAATAAAAAAAGCAAACAAAACAAAATCCCTAACAAATACCTAACATAAAACACTAGTTTCACCAACACAGAACATCAAACAATTTTACAGTGGATTAGATCCACCACCCTACCATAGTCATTACATTTCTTAATGACCCTTACAACAAACCAATCCAACAACTTAGCAACTCATCACACTCTCCTCATCTTCGGCCCACTGTACCTGAAATCTTACACAATTAGCAACACATATTTATACAAATCCTATTTCACATTACATTTATTAATCAAAACACTTAACCTAAACATAAATAAAACTTATACTTAAATAAATAATCAAAATGTCTCTCAATATAACATTAAAAAGGTCTTATAAATATCGTTTTAATTTTAAAATGTCAGTTACTTTTTTTTTAAATTATAGTCTATATTTGTTTCCCTTTTGAATACTTAAAATTTTAAAACCCTTAGGTTTAAATCGAACGGTCGTTTGACCTGTTATTTAAATTCAAAACAAATCGTATAAATTTACTCGTAAAGTTTTTCAAATTCTATAAATTTGTTTTCAAACTTATTATCTTCGTTTTTTAACAAATCACTTGCCTTTATAGACAGTGAAAATTATCATAATAAGTATTTGGTATTCTTTTTAAATAGAAACTATAATAATATTATGACTTTTCCAAAAAAAATTCTTCTTCTATTAATAACCAAAAAAAACTACTAATTTATATTTATATATATAACTTATTCTAACCGGAAATTAAAACTTAAACAATATCACTACACTTATTCCATACAATAACAAAAACACAATTTGCCTACACACAAGGATTACTAAAAGATTCTAAGAGTTATAATTCCACTCAAATTTAATAATATGTATATTATTCACTGTACTCTGATTTATGTCCCTAAAGGAGCTCCCTGATAGACACCTAAGAGCCTAGTGTTGATCATTAATATATTCTTTTTTCGTTAATTTATATTATATTCTCTTAGTTATCCCTTTACAACACGAAACTCTATTCAATTACAATAAATTTCTTAAAAACGAATTAACTAACTTATCCTAAAACGAATTCTGTACTTAATCTACCCTAACTAGTACTACCCTAATGCCTTTTTCTTAATACCAATATTTTGGGATTTTTCTTATTGGTGTGGATCCTACTTTCAGGTTCTTGTCCTGGTTTACGGGTTCTAAGCCCGGATTCTCTACGTCCCACTTTGTGGAATTGATCCTAGCACAACTTTTCACTTGTAGATGGCGTATTAATTTTCTTTTATCCTCACAGGGTCAACAATATATAGCAAAGTTTTATATGAACAGTATTACCTTGCGTTTATTTTAAAATTTAAATATACGTTTATTTGCCCACAGGATGATTTTGGAATAACCGCAGTATAGGGGACGTTTCCACTTTATGGCTTCCTACTCCTCTGGCACAAAATCTATTATAAAAATTACCTATTTGAAACAATTCTCAATTTCCCAAAGTTTTCTTCAATTTATACTCACTAGTTCTTTGGGTCAATGAACTTAAACCTTGGCTTTGAAAAGTCGACTTTTTCTTAAGAGAAGAGTTTTGAATTCGTATTTCTCTTATTTCTCTTACTTGGTGTCTGGTAACCCTAATTACGTATTTCTTATTATGATATTATAATCGCCCTGTCCTTGATCATGTCCCACATTTTGACATTTTAATAATAAACATTTAACACCAAAATCAAAACAAACAAAAGAAATTACTGAACAAAACCACATTTTAATTACAATTATAAAAATATAAAACAAAACAAAAGAAACACAACATTTAAAACAATTAAAAATCAAACAATTCAGAATTAACAAAACAACATATAAAAACATACCTAGAATGACAAAATATAAACAACAAAACTACATGTAAGTACATACAACCAAAATACTGGATGATTTGTATCCTTGGAGCATGTAGGACAGCACACACATACGTCGAGAGTTCTTCACTACCTCAACAAAACTCTGGCGTATATAGATGTCAATCGCAGATACGACAGTGTCAGGTAGTTTGGCTTTTAAGTCCAGCGCCCAACGTAGGCTACACCCACCATTCCACATTCAAAGAGTTAGCCGGGCAATCAACAACAAAAGTTAAACTTAGGGAAGTATTTCGATTTCCTGTTTCTTGTATGAATGATACTTTGTTTGTGCTCTCTAATTTTCACAGGTACCATTTTAGTCACAAAGGATCTTAAACACTAGACGAAGAACAATATTTGTATAATCAGGGAGAAATAATCAACACATCAATGTCAAAACACAAATCCTAACCTAGTATTGCTCACTAATATATTGCACATTTGATCCTTATTAGCTATATTGCACTTTATTCTTTATTGTTTAATATCCTTTGCGTGGAAAATACCCAATGGTGTACCCGATAAGCTTTCTAATTCATACATATTGTTTCCTATAACTCTCACTATCCTACATTTAGTAAACTTTCTACAAAATTTAGCGTTAATGTTGTTCTTAAAATCGCTAAGTAAAAAATTTCTTTTGTAAACTTCCTGTCCAGGGACAAATTTAACAATTCTCGCACCGCGGTTATATCTTAGTGCACTCTTTTCATATGCGTCATTCAGATTCTCTTTTATCTTATCCCTAATCAATTTTATTCTATCTGCATTCTCAATCACGATCTCATTATCGTCCAAAGCTTTTAATTGTCTGGCCAACTTATAGTCTGATCCGCAAGTAAACATATTTTGACCAAACAACGCGAAAAAAGGACTACAACCTGTCCATTCACTCAAAACGCACTAAAAAGCGCTAAAATTATATTTTTACACAGTCTTAAAAAATATACGGTTGTATTCATAAAAAGTTAATTTAGGTTTATTAAACATTATTAAGCAAAATCCACGAAAATGGTATTCATAAACGTCAAATAGCTTAAAATACCTTCAATAAACCAATGACAAATAGAAAAAATTTATTGTACGCTCGACCCTACTTTAAGCCAACAATAAGTTGAATTCTTACAAATTTTGTCTCTGATTAAGCTTTTTTCATTAATGTTAGGTTGAAGACGAAAACTAATCTTGTTTTATTCTGAAATGAAATCTAAAAATTGTAATTTTAACGTTTACAAATTTGTAAATAAAATTCCAGATAAATTTTAAAAGTTTCTATTTTGGTGAAAAAACTGAAATCTAGGCATTATTGGATTAATAGATGAATATTTGACAGTATTCCAGTTGGTTAATACTATTTTTGGCAATTTGGAAATGCCCGCCTGTCAATCAAATCATGGCCACAATCATTTTATTTGTCTTCTTCATAGTTTATTCGCTAAATATAAAGCCATGAAGTAATTAAGAGTGTAAATTATATTGATTAGTGTTCTATCAATGCAAAATATCTTCTCCGGCAAATAAATGTAGTCTTTTATCAAAGAAATTTATCAGTATTTGCAAAAATTTATTAAAAATTGCTATAAAAATAAGTAAAAATAACAAAATGTGCATAGTGATGTTTATTTTGTCACAAAATATTCGTTATTCGAATACTTTTAATTATAATTAAAAATATATATGTTATATTCATTCATCTGAACTAAATATATATTTATTGTGGCCATGTATACATTTATTTTTCTTAAAAGTTCGTTCTTATTTTCAAAAATATGTTATAACCAAAAATATAAAATTAAGAAAACCGACTCAACGAATATTTTATCCTAATTGTTCGCAACACTAACACAGAAAATGACAGCCAAATTGTACAGTGCTGCCAAGATAAACAATAAACAGCACAATAGTTAATGTAGGTTTATTATTTGTTTATGAATACCACAATTTTATTAATGGCTTTTAAGTCTAAAGTGTACTTTAACTATTGTGTGATTTAAATCTAAAATAAGCATTTTTTATGAATACAACTGATAGTATTTAGCTAAAATTTGTTTATTAAAAAAATTACTACAAATATGTTCGATTTTCTTATTCAATGACTAATTGCTATCATCGATCAAGATCTCAATAACTAGTCAAAGAGATTTTTTGAAATTCCCCATAATAAATTTTAATTAAACTCTTCATTTCCAAAAATACTAAGAGCCAAAACTTTGTGAAAAAACTGAAGTAATCGTCAAGTAATTGTTTCCTTCACAGTGAAGTTATAAAAAAACAAGTTAGAGTGCTAAATTCGGCTGAGCCGAATCTTAAATACCCTCCACCAGCTACTTTTATATTAATACTTTTGTAATTGATGAAATATTTGTAGAAATAAGTTTTCTCATGTCTTAAATAGAAAAATCCCAAGATTTAAACACCTTAAATCTATTACAATTCCATGATTTATTGAACATTACAAACGTAATTTTCTTTATATTTTTATAGCGCTTAGCGATATTTAGTAATTTGCATGTATGCATGTGTGTGAAAATTAAAGGATTTTCAAAATACATATATATAATCTACACAAATTGATAATGCAACTAGTTAAATACGGTTAAAGTGCTTTCAGGGGCAGGACCTAGATATGACCAATTACAGTCCGATCGTAAAAAATTCTTTAAGCAAAATTTCTGTACATAAAAGCTATATTTCGGTAAAATTTTATATCTATATCGTAATTTAGTAATAAGTAATGTGTGTTTAAGTGATTTTCGGAAGGGAACCTTGTATGGGACCGACCGCACCCATGTTATGAGCCGATCGTGAGAAATCTTGAAATAGAATTTTTGTAATTGATGAAATATTTGTAGAAATAAGTTTTCTCATGTCTTAAATAGAAAAATCCCAAGATTTAAACACCTTAAATCTATTACAATTCCATGATTTATTGAACATTACAAACGTAATTTTCTTTATATTTTTATAGCGCTTAGCGATATTTAGTAATTTGCATGTATGCATGTGTGTGAAAATTAAAGGATTTTCAAAATACATATATATAATCTACACAAATTGATAATGCAACTAGTTAAATACGGTTAAAGTGCTTTCAGGGGCAGGACCTAGATATGACCAATTACAGTCCGATCGTAAAAAATTCTTTAAGCAAAATTTCTGTACATAAAAGCTATATTTCGGTAAAATTTTATATCTATATCGTAATTTAGTAATAAGTAATGTGTGTTTAAGTGATTTTCGGAAGGGAACCTTGTATGGGACCGACCGCACCCATGTTATGAGCCGATCGTGAGAAATCTTGAAATAGAATTTTTGTATACAAAACTAATATTTGTGGCAAATTTTGTATCAATAGCTTTATTTGGTAATGAGTAATGTGCGTTTAAGAGATTTTCGTAAAAGGACCTTGTATGAGAGCTATGACGAATTATATATAAAAACAAAATTTCAAAATTCTGTATCTATATCATTATTTGGTAATGAATATTGTGCATTTAAGTGATTTTCTGGAGTGGACCTAGTATGAGAGCTATGACCAAATATGGACCGATCGTAAAACAATTTTATAGTGTAATTTATGTATATAAGAGCAATAATTTTGCTAAATGTATGATATCAATATTTGGTAATGAATTATGTGCGTTTAAGTGATTTTCGGGAGGAAACCTTGTATGGGAGCTATGACCAAGGTTTTTAAATAAACTTTTATGTGTACAAAAATAGTATCAATGCCAAATATTTTATGGGTATCACTATTTCCTAATGAGTTATGTGCCTTTAAGTGTTTTCTGAAAGGCACCTTGTATAGCAGCTATGATCAATTATGGACCGATAGGAAAACAATTTCACAGTAATATTTCTCTGTATATGAGCAATACTTCTGCCAAACTTTATAGTTAGTAATGAGTTATGAGCGTTTAAGTGATTTTCGGGAGGGGACCTTGTATGGGAGCTATGACCAATTATGGACCGATCGGAAAAAAATTTCACAGTAATATTTCCGCGCATATGTGCAATACTTGTACCAAATTTTATATGGATATCTTAATTAAGTAATGATTTATGCGCGTTTAAGTGATTTTCGGGAGGGGACCTTGTATGGGAGCTATGACCAATTATGGACCGATTGGAAAAAACTTTCACAGTAATATTTCTATGCATATGGGCAATACTTATACCAAATTTTGTATGGATATCTTAATTTAGTAATGAGTTATGCGCGTTTAAGTGATTTTCGGGAGGGGACCTTGTATGGGAGCTATGACCAATTTTGAACCGATCCAAAAAAATTTCACAGTAATATTTCTATGCATGTGGGCAATTCTTATACTAAATTTTATATGGATATCTTAATTTAGTAATGATTTATGCGCGTTTAAGTAATTTTCGGGATGGGACCTTGTATGGGAGCTATGACCAATTATGGACCGATCGGAAAAAACTTTCACAGTAATATTTGTATGCATATGGGCAATACTTATACCAAATTTTATAAGGATATCTTAATTTAGTAATGAGTTATCACTATTTCCTAATGAGTTATGTGCCTTTAAGTGTTTTCTGAAAGGCACCTTGTATAGCAGCTATGATCAATTATGGACCGATAGGAAAACAATTTCACAGTAATATTTCTTTGTATATGAGCAATACTTCTGCCAAACTTTATAGTTAGTAATGAGTTATGAGCGTTTAAGTGATTTTCGGGAGGGGATCTTGTATGGGAGCTATGACCAATTATGGACCGATCGGAAAAAAATTTCACAGTAATATTTCTGTGCATATGGGCAATACTTATACCAAATTTTATATGGATATCTTAATTTAGTAATGAGTTATGCGCGTTTATGTGATTTTCGGGAGGGGACCTTGTATGGGAGCTATGACCAATTATGGACCGATCGGAAAAAACTTTCACAGTAATATTTCTATGCATATGGCCAATACTTATACCAAATTTTATATGGATATCTTAATTTAGTAATGAGTTATGCGCGTTTAAGTCATTTTCGGAAGTGGACCTTGTATGGGAGCTATGTCCAATTATGGATCGATCCAGAAAATTTTTCTCTGAAAGAATTCTATTGACATAAGATTTTAATTTGTAAAATTTTGTGAAGATATCGACATTGTGATGGAAGTTATTAACGAAAAACCCATTTTCCGGGAATATGTACTTTTGTATGGGAGGTATATGAAATTGTGACCGATTCTGGCAATTTTCTGCACGGATCAAGATCTTGTGTAGAAACGAATGTATGGTGATTTTCATGGAATTATCTTGCATAGTTTTGGAGAAAATTACATTAGAATGTGTAAAAAATGCTTATTTTTTTCGAGGTTGTTTTAAATTTTGATTCATAACTTTTCCCGATGTGAATCGATTTTGCTCATTTTCAATACCAAACTGTACCGGATAAAAGTGAATATTTTGGACAGACAGACAGACGGACAGACCAAACTGTACCGGATAAAAGTGAATATTTTGGACAGACAGACAGACGGACGGACAGACGGACATAGCTAAATCGACTCAGAATTTCATAAGGACCCAGAATATATATACTTTGTTGGGTCTCAGATGAATATTTCTTGGTGTTACACACGGAATGACAAAGTTATATATACCCTCTATCACCACTGATGGTGGTGGAGGGTATAACAAGTAAGAGTGCTATATTCGGCTGTGCTGAATCTTATATACCCTTCACCATAGTGTATTTAAAAAATATAAATTTTATAAAATTTAAATTTATGTACCTATTTAATTTTCCCGATTTAGCAAAACAAGATGAACAACAACAACGCTAAACGAAATAAACACTCAAAAAACAAAATACACAAGGCAGTAAAACCAACAGACATCAAACATACGAAACTGTACACCAACAAACAAAAACAATATACAAAAGGCAATGAAACACACAGCCATCCAAACATACAAAACTGAATACACCATGAAACAAAAACAATATACACAAGGCACTGAAACACACACCCATCCAAACATACGAAACGAAATACTAGAAAAAAAAAAAACAAAATACACAACGCAATCAAACCAACAGACATCCAAACATACGAAACTGAATACACCAAGAAACAAAAACAATATACACATGCCAATGAAACACACAGCCATCCAAACATGTGAAACGAAATACTCAATGAATAAGCAGTGTTGTTGCTTATTAATCAAAACATGAAAAAATTGTCTTTTTTAATGAAATTTTCGGAGGTTGTCTCGGATTTTTGCTTATATCTCCGTCATTTATGGACCGATTTTGCTGATTTTAAATAGCGATCTTCTCGAAAGCATGTCTAACAGAATTATTGAAGATTCGGATCTCGCCGATATCTGGGGTCCTCTAAAAACTGATTTCAACAGACAGACAGACGGACATGGCTTAATCGACTCCGCTATCTATAAGGATCCAGAATATATATACTTTATAGGGTCGGAAAATTATATTATAGAAATTGCAAACGGAATGACAAACTTATATATACCCTTCTCACGAAGGTGAAGGGTATAATAATGCTAAATTTTTGTGAATCAAACTTTGTGCGATCAAAATTATTTTTGTATTATTCACATTAAAATATCAATAGTTTTCACGAAATGCAATTTTAATTTCAAGTTCAAGTTAACCTAACTAAAATTTAGTTAATTTACAACTTTTCCCTTTTTTGACGTGAAAAACTTCCCTTGTTGTGAATTTTTTATAGAATTTTCTGATCAATAAAAAGCTGTTACGATCAAAATCAACTGTTGTGGAATTTCACGAAATCAATTTTCCCTTCGAAGGGATTGAAAATTTAAAACGAAACAAATTTCAATTTTTTTGGCGAAAGAGGTGAATATTTTTTATTTTAGTTTTAAAGTTTTAAAATAACTCATCACACTAAAAGATCTTTGAATTACTCATAATATGGAAAGTTTAGAAAAAGGAACTTTAATAAATTTGTACGGCAGAGTACTGTCTAAAATCATTTGTTGAAATAAGCGCTAATTTAGCGCCTTTTTCCAAAAAAGCGCTAAGAAGAAAAAATGCGACTTTTGGATTGTTAAAAGGCGCTAAATCTAGCGCCAAATTGGCAACGCTGGAAAGAACACTTTGGTTCACTCTCTCAGATGCATTGGACTGCGGAGAGTGGACAGCCGTTCTCATATGCGTGATTTGATAAATTTCCAATAGTCTTGCAAATTCTTCTGAGGTGAACTGTTGTCCATTGTCTGAATGGATAACTTCTGGTACACCGAAAATATGAAATACCTGCTCTTTTAAAAACTTCACTACATTGGCAGTCGTAGCTTCTTTCATGGCTTTTAGAAAGACAAACTTGGTCATATGATCTACCACTATAAATATATACGCATTTCCCGTTTTTGACCTTGGATATTTGCCAAGAAAATCTATATAGAATTTTTGAAACGGTCTATCTGTCAAAACCTGTTTAGCTATTTCCGGTTTCAATATCCTGTTAGTTGGTTTAGTTTCTTTGCAAATAGTACAATTCCTCTCAAAATGTTTGATTTGAGATATCATATTAGGCCAGTAGTATCAGTACATGGGTCAATGAACTAGGAATCCATAATTTCCACTTAAATTCCTCCTGCGAATCTGTTTCGGTTATACATCTTTTAAAAACTAAACCGTTACTAACTTTTAGATCAGGTATCGCTATTTTTCGTTACAGTGTCTATTAAATTTATTTATTTATATTTGATATCCAATACAACAAGATATTAAAAAATCTTATAATTACAGTATTGGTTAGAAGATTGAAAGAATTTTGAATAGTAAATACAATAAGATATTATATTAAAGGTACATATCTGCACAAAAATAATAACAAAACATATAGCAGCAATTAATTTTGATAAAAAATGTTATACAAAAATCAGAACAAAAAATATATAAAAAATATGAGTAATTTCAAAATAAAACAAGGTGTTGAGTGATGTTATAAAACTTTTACGAGAAATGTTTAAATAAGGCCCTTTTAAAATGTATGTCGTTGCTTATTAATTGAATATTTGTAGGCAATAAGTTCCAAAGTCGAATAGATAGTGTATAAAATTGCCACGATGATGTAAGAGTTTTATATCTGACATGCATTAAATTCATTGACCTGCGAGATCTAACAAATACTAGCCTATTAAAGAGGTAAGGGGTATATGAGTATAGATGATTTTATGCAGTAAGGTTAAACATCGAATTTTCAACAGGTTAACAAACGTTATGTTGTATAAGTTTCTTTTAAATGGTGTGATATGATCAAATTTTCGAAGTCCATATACATATTTGAGTATGGCATTGTATGCAATCTCCAGTTTTCTATAGCTTGTGTAGTCGCAGCATGAAAAAAGTTCGCATCCGTATATAAGCGTAGGTATTAAATAAGTTTTAGCAAGTAATGTACGGACTTTTAAACGTGTAAAAAATTGAGTTTTCCATAGGGTTCGAAGCATGGTAAACGTTTTTCCAGCAGCTGCATTTATGTGATCATTCCATGTTAGATTATTGTTAAAAATTATTCCCAGATTTTTCATAGTTTTGACATTTTCAATTCTTTGATTATTTGATCTTTGAACTTTGATCTTACTGATTTATTAGTGATAACCATACATTTTGACTTGCTGGGATTTATACAGAGACCATTAGCAGTTGCCCATTTATAAATGCGACCCAAATCCTCATTTAGTTCTCGAATGCAATTATCTATGTTTTTACCATGATCACTAATGTAAATTTGTACATCATCTGCATATAAATGTAAGTTACAGTGCAATATTTGTTGTGTTATATCATTAATGTACATGGTAAATAGGAGGGGACCAAGAATAGAGCCTTGTGGAACTCCCTTGTTGACAGGCAATAGACATGAGTTTGTGTTATTAGCGCAAACCAATTGATGACGATTCGTAAGGTAAGATGATATTAAATGAGTTGAAGATGGGGAAAAGGTAAACTGATTTTTTAATTTCATGCAAAGGATATCATGATTTACCATATCAAAAGCCTTAGAATTTTTTAAGAGTACCAATAGAGATACTGAACCTTTATCAATATTGCTCCTTATTTCTTCCGAGACATCGATTAGGGCAGTTATACAGCTGTGTTTAGTTCGAAAGCCAGATTGCCGATCAGTAAGTAAGTTATTATTGTTAACATGATCATATATTTGGATATGCAGAAGCTTTTCAAGGACCTTTGATAAGTAGAGCAAAATTGCTATTGGACGATAATCACCGTTGGACTTACGGATAGGAATTACTTTTGCTTGCTTCCATTTTTCCGGAAATGTACTTTTTGTTATAACATTGTTAAATATGTATGTAATATAAGGTAGTATGGAAGGCAAAATTAACTTTAAAAACTTTGGTTGAAGGTTATCAAGGCCCACAGCATTTGATTTAATGGCATTACAGCTAGAGAAAACATCGGCTTCATTTACGCAGTTATAACTGAATGCGTTGTTTAGTGTGAAAGTGTCAACATTACAATTATAAAAATTTAGATTTGACTGCACAAGGGGAAGTGTGGTAAACTTTTGATTTAGGGCTTCAACGTCAACATCTGATTCAACACAAACTTTGGATTTACCAACTCCGATATCACGTATATTCTTCCACATTTTCTTTGAATCAATAGAACACGTAAAAATCCTACTGTATTTTTGCATTCTTTATCTTATTATTGACTAGTCTTCTAGCGGTACAGAAGTCATTATGTAATTCGACTGTTTTAAAACGCTTCCAGCATAAATACAGTTTGTCTCTTTGGAAGATTGCATTTCTGATATCATTATTGAACCATGGTTTTCTTTCTGCAATTCCTTGTAACTGTTTTTAGAGGCACAGTTTTGGTAAAAACTTGTTCCAAGTTGACTTCCAAAAACTTTAGTTGATCATCGATAGATGGCATATAGTAAATAGATTCCCAATCTATAAGCGACAGTTCAAAAGCAAGAGTATTGTGATCAATATTTTTATAATCATAGTATGTATTCGAATTCTCAATCTCATGATGTTTGAAGTCATAGGTAAAAAACAATAAGTCATGTTTAGAGAAACAAGGCACAGAAAGCTGATCATACAACAAAGCTTTCTTAATATTACCAACAAAAATAATATCCAAAGCGAGTTTGAGGTTGAAGAAAATGAGTTGGCATCGAAGTATTTATAGGTTGAAGACCAATAGCTCTCATGTCGTTTAACAGATGATTTTCAATAAGAATATTTGAATTAAAGTCTCCACAAATAACGATATCATCAAATTGTAGTGAAACATTTTCAAGAACATGGAAAAAGTTGGCAGTATCAATTCTACGATGTGGTCGGTATACACAGCTTATCAGCATCTTGTTTCCATTGGATAATATTTCAACAAATATATATTCAAGATTATCATTAGATGCAGATCTGCAACATAAATTACTTTTTATACCCTTCCTCACCTATATAGCCACGCTATATATGAAAAAAAATAATCTTGAGTAAGGCTGTTGACATTAATGAAGGTATATTTTATGATGTTGAGTATGGTCATGATTTATTTTAAACACTCCAATAACAAATTAATGGAAGTATTCTTTTCTATTTACATTAAACCTTTTCTTCTCTATAATACATTTAAAATTAGTATATGGCTCAATATTTACATATGGAAAAGAAAAATACTTAAAGTATTCAATTTACTTATATTAAGATAAAGGAGTTTTATTTTTTAATTTGTATATCTAAATTTATAAAATTTCCAAATTTTCTATTAAAAGTTTATTTCGTTCTTCCCTCCACAAATTAAACATGCACTAACTACATTAGAATGAGGAATTGAAAATACTTCGTAAACGCATCTTGTCAAAATTGGGAAATGATACACTTTTAAAGGGGTTTTACAATACAATACTTTGTATTAATATCAGAGTTTCATTGTCTTTAATACAAAAATCAAATTTGTTGTCAAAATGTACAGAAAATTTTCATTCATGTATTATGCAAAATATATAGAAAATTATGGCGAAAAATTAAAATCCAAAAGAAAACTGTAAATAAATTGTGTATTTTGTAAAAAAAACAGAATTTAAAAAAAAAATTAAAAGCTCAATATATCTCAAACTAAAAAATTTTAGATTACAATACATTTTCAAATAATACTTTGTATTAATACAAAATCACATAATGTAAAGTACCTTTTACTTGTATCTGCAGACTTCTCTTTTTTAATGTTTTAGCAAATGTTTTTAATAATATAATTTCGTCAAAAGTAGATCTAAATTAACACTTTTGAATACAATATTTCTAAAACCAAATTTTAATGTGTCTATTAAAACGCATGCATGATAAAGTCATCCAATACCTATTATATTCCAATTTGATTTTTAAGTTTTTCACTCTCCTAAGTATATGCATACATATGTATGTACATATATTTCGACTTCCAAAATATCAAATCACTATTACTGAGTTACAGGTATTAAAGGATGGAAACGAAAGAAAGTTACATTTTTAATTTTAGATATTAAAGATTATAGGTTTTGGTTTTGTGAACTCTGGACAATATCAATCCATTTTTACTTTTAGTCCAATGTTATCATTCAGGCTAATAAATCCACAAATTTATAAGCAATTGAAAAAAAATGTTGGACAATTTCACAAAAAATAATAATTTTTCTATGCAATATGTTAACAGCCCCCATTAACAATATTTGAAGGATTTTGTACTTTTCTAATTCTGTGTACTTTAGAGAATTTAAATATACAAAATTTTTTCTTCAAAGATATGTGCAACTTTAAAAAATTAAAAATATAAAAAATGAAGAATATACTTAAAATTTTTTGAACACAACGGTAAATTGCACTAATAGTTAATTAAGATGTTATGGTTTTATTAAAACTATACACCAATTAACAGATAATAAAATAGTCTAAAAAAAATTATAGACCGATATCTGATCACAAGCAGTAATGAAAATAAAACAATATAATTTCATTGAATGCAAAAAAAATTAAAAATAGTTTAGAAAACGTTTTACAAAAATTGACTAAGAGATGACTTTAGTCATAAATTCTGATATATATTTGAAAAGGCTTCAGCAAAAACAAAAACTTTATGAAAATTAAAATAATATCAATGACTTCGTGGGATTTTTAAACAAAGTTGTATTAAAAGTAGTGTTCAAAACTGATTCTCTGCCCTTTTTACATTTATTAGTTTTTTAATTGGGCTGATAATATTAATCAAAACTAAAAAATATATTTATATATTTTTGAGACATCCCGCTATCGGAAATCTACACATTTTTTTTCAGTGCTGCATAGACACTTAAATATTTTCATTTGAAAATGTAAATTTTTTTTTTTCGTTTCCAACCTTTACTTAAAACTTTTGTCCAAATTTCATTTTCTTTATTAAAATATCTCTCGACAATAGAAAATGTTTTAATTTTACCTTTGAAGAATTTATGGAGATTTAAAATGGATGAGAATTATCTATTTAAGTCCTTTAATAGCGATTCTATAGAATATTTTTCTATGGATATGTTAAAATTATGGTAAAAAAAGAAATACAGACACTAAAAAGAAGTACATTTGCGTACTTCTTTAGGGATTATGCAGTTAAAAGTATAATAACTAAACAAAGTATGCGTACTGCTGAAAACAGTACGTCTGACAAGCGCTCTATTCCAAATCCTTCCCTCTAAAATTCCTGAAGAAACATATTTCCAGTATTTATTAAAAAAAATAAAAAATTCAGCAATAATTGTTTTTATACAATATTAACAACATAAAAAATTAACCAAAAATTTTAAATTTGGACTCGGCGGAGAAAATTACATGGTTTCAAAAGTTCGAGTCTGTTCATATTTTATTATTGACGTTGATTATCTTCTTGTTACTGATTTCTATTGTTTTGTCTCTTCTTCTATAGTTCTGCTACTCAAGAATACAACTTTTTACAAAAAATTAAAATGTTACTAAATCTTAAAGTTTTAAGTGTATAGAACTTTTGATTCAGTTACTATGTTTAAACAATTGCTTGTAATCCGTACAATAAAATCCTTAAAATATGTAAATCTGATATTTTCGAAAAATTGTCTAGATTTGATATTAAAAAGTTTAATTAAAATATTCGTGACCTCTAACATAGCATATAAGACATATTTCCAGTATTTACTAAAATAATAAAACTGTCTTAAAAATAAGTTTTCTGCAGTAATAACAATTAAAGAAAAATTAAAATATAACAATCAAAATATGTAGAAAAAATAAAAAGTTTTAAGGCATTTCAACCATTTTTGAACAAATATAAATACATATCGTTTTTACATCACTTTTTCTTATACATACTCCTATCTCAAAATAGAATTTTGTTGAAGAAACTAAGTGCTAGCTTCCATACAAATTTACAACATTATGATCTTCTTTAATTTAAATGTATCATTATCAAATGGGACATTCTGAATACAATACTAGCAAAAAATTAACATATTGTATGACCAGTCTTTACGATATGACCATTCTGTACCTGTGTACATGTGCCTAGTTTTAGACATTATATAATTCTACAATTCGTTTTTTATAACATCAAGTTATATAATATTCTAATGTTGCAATTTATAATTTTCATAATAAACAAGCCTTTACAAATATATATGTACATAAGTATTATTTAAAAAATATTGGTACTATTTAACATTCAAAAATATTTTATATAGAAATTTTACTTTAATGCTGTCACATCTGACGTGATGTGACAGAAATAAAAGTTGCGCTTTCCAACCCTTTTTTTATGTTTGTTAAAAAATAAAATATTTTTTTGTTAAAAGTAAAGCAGGCTGTAATGTTTGCCTCTGCTCCCCTTTTTGGACTCAAAATTATAATTTCTTAATAATGAAATTTGGACAAAAGTTTTAAGTAAAGGTTGGAAACGAAAAAAAAAAAATTACATTTTCAAATGAAAATATTTAATTGTCTATGCAGCACTGAAAAAAATGTGTAGATTTCCAATAGCGGGATGTCTCAAAACTATATAAATACTAGCTAAAACCCGGCGTGCTTTGCTACTCCTGTCGATATAAAATAAAAAATTTTCAAAATATATTCATATACATTTTTTGTTTATAAAAATTTTATTAATATTTGTTTGTCACTATCCAAAACCATAAAGTAATAAGACAAAGAAAGTTTGATATTTAAAGTATTTTATTAATTAATGATATTTATGTACATATATTATTTCTTAATAATTATTTCTTATTCCTATTTATTAGCATAAATTTACAAAATATTACAAAATTACTAAAATTTAATTGACTTAATATTTACAATTAAAATTTTTCTTAATAATTATTTCCTATTCTAAAGCCTTGGGATATACAATATTTTTCGTTTTCCCCTCAGGCGCGTAGATATACAAACCTGAAGGTTTCTCAACTCGCGAGCATGCAACATAAAGCTGACCATGTGAGAAGCATGGATTTTCGAGATTTATTCCACACACTTGCAGGGATTGACCCTTAAATTTGTTTATTGTCATCGCGAATGCCAAACGTGTAGGAAATTGCAACCGTTTAAAGTCGAATGGCATTTCCGATGTTGTCATTGAGATCCGAGGGTAGTAAGACATCCGTTCCTTTATATTGGCCAGTTGTAATCGTTGCTTCGATTAAGTTGTTCATTAATTTTTTAACTGTTAATCGAGTACCATTACAAAGACGTGGTGGATCAATATTTCGCAATAAAATAATTGGAACGCCAATTTTCAACTTCAATTCGTGGGGATACATTGACGACATCATCATTATTTGTAACAGTATCGATGGATTTATATGTTTTTAAATTACCACACTATTATTTTATATGTTTGCAGGATTTTACCCATTGAAGAATTTTTCTTAACACTACATGTATAATCTTCAGAAAATTGTGTTTTCAACAATAATTTGAGTGCATAATCTAAAAGTGTTGCTGCAATACCTGATGACGCAATGGCTAAGGCAATATTCTTTTGTGATCGAACTTTAGCTAAAATTAATGAGATGAGAAAGGTTTCTCCGGTTCCTCCTGGCGCATCAATGAAATAAAATCCTCCTTGTAAGAAATAATTATTAAGAAATAATATATGTACATAAATATCATTAATTAATAAAATACTTTAAATATCAAACTTTCTTTGTCTTATTACTTTATGGTTTTGGATAGTGACAAACAAATATTAATAAAATTTTTATAAACAAAAAATGCATTTTGGAAAACAAACAAACAAACATACATACATACATACATACATACATACATACATACATACATACATACATACATACATACATGGCGAAAGTCCGCTCTTTTTTCTAAAAAATGTTCATATTAATATTTAAGTTCTTAGTGCAAAATTTGAAGAATTTAGTTCTATTAGTTTCCCATATAAACCAATTTTTGTATTTATTAATATGGGAGGTACTGCTCCCTCATGGGTAGTCCGCCAATTTATTTCCCAAAATGTTTACATGGATGTTAAAGTTACTCGTGGAAATTTTTAATATTCTAACTATAATAGTTTCCAAGATAAACGAATTTTGTATTTAATTTATATGGAGGTGCCACGCCCCCTAATGCTATATCCGCCCACTTTTTGTCTTAAATAATTATATTGATACTAAAGTTGCTCCGACAAAATTTGAAGACTCTAACTATTATATTATCTCAGATATACTAATTTATATTTTCTTAATATGGGCGTGGCACGTCGCCCACATGAAATTTCAACATAAAAAGTAGCCTATAGTTCCTTCCAGACATACAGGAAGGAAACTGTGAAAATTTCAGGAAAATCGGTCTAGCCGTTTAGCAGTCTAATAAAGGCACAAACAAACAAACAAACATACATACATACATACAACATACATACATACATACATACATACATACATACATACATACATACATACATACATACATACATACAGACATACATACTACTACATACATACATACATACATACATACATACATACATACATACATACATACATACAAACACACTTTAATTTTTATATATATAGATTTTTTATTTTTGATTAATATTATCAGCCCAATTAAAAACTAATAAATGTAAAAAGGGCAGAGAATCAGTTTTGAACACTACTTTTAATACAACTTTGTTTAAAAATCCCACGAAGTCATTGATATTATTTTAATTTTCATAAAGTTTTTGTTTTTGCTGAAGCCTTTTCAAATATATATCAGAATTTATGACTAAAGTCATCTCTTAGTGAATTTTTGTAAAACGTTTTCTAAACTATTTTTATTTTTTTTTTTTTACATTCAATGAAATTATATTGTTTTATTTCATTACTGCTTGTGATCAGATATCGGTCTATAATTTTTTTACATTATAGTTGGTTAGACTATTTTATTATCTGTTAATTGGTGGTTTTGAATTTGGACCTCATAGGCCAACCAGGTGCCCGGCGGGGGGTCCTCAAATTAGGACACCTCGGCTATGTTAAATTTTTAAAACGATCCTATTTCTTCATTTGAGTTCCGATTTAAAAAATCGGAATCTCCTCATCGAGCACTATAAAAAATGTCGTCGTAGTAGTAAATTATCTCTTATAGTTTGGGAGATATACGCATTTGAAAATTAAAATTTTAAAATTTTTACCGTCCTTACTTTAGTTTTTTGATAATAGCGTGTCCAAATATTCCCGATTTTCGCCATTTTTTTTATTCGCTTAACAACAAGTTTATATGTAAAAATCATGACTGAGTCCAAAGTTAATTTAAAAAATTAAAAAAAAGGCGATTTTTTGCCATTTTTTGGGGAAAAAAGTATCTTTTTCTTTTTAAGTTATCTAAAAAAGTTTCTAAGAAGATGTATATAGAATTTATACTTTTTGGAAAGCTGACTTTACATAAAATACGATAAATGAAACAAAACCTAAAAATTTTTGATACCGAGGGGATCAGGTCCATCCAAAAAACCCTATTTTTTATGGAAATTTCAATTTTGAGCAAAAATTCTCAAATCGCATAGTCGATATCAAATTATAGTGACCTGTTTTATATGACCCAATATGTTCTTAATCATTTTGTAAAGGGTTTCGATAACCTCGCCCCTGGTATGGATATAATAGGCAAAAAACCAAAAAATCCCATTTTTAGGATTTTTTAAAACTTTTTTGGGAATTCCGGGATTTCTAATAAGAATAAGATTTCTAAGAAGAAATTTTTATTCAATTTTGAGTAAAAAAATCTTCCTAACTGTAAAATATCATCAAAAAATATTCATAAATAAAATTTTTATTGCAATTTGAAAAATTTGTATCTTCGCAAAAACTGAATAAAAAACATTTTTAAAAAAAGTATTCCGCGAATTTTTAATTTTTTTATATTATTATATAACTTGCCTACCTAATGTTTTTAAGTGACAAATTAATTAGGGAAAACTCAACATCTTTTAGAAAATTTACCTAGCACTATTATTTTCATCCATAAGGTTAACTCTTAAATTTGTTACATATATTAAAAAATGTTCAGGTATTATTTTTTAAACTGTAATGATTTTTACCCCTATAGGTCACTTTAATAGGTAGCTTATTAAGGTGACCTATTGAGGAAAAATTCATTACATAAGTAAACGTTAGACATATTAGGTAGAATATCATAACCCTTTAAAAAATAATTTAATTTAAGTACCTGTAATTAATATATAAGACAGGTTTATATCTGTTTGTAATTATTTGTAATTTTCTAACCATGGCGATCGTACTAAAAAAATGATTTGTGCTCCATTTTATTTGAACACTCTTCAGCTCCTTTTCAAGATAAAGTCAACTTCTTATTGAAATATATTGAAACTGCACATAAAAATAAAGTGTATAAAACTGATATATGTAAAATTGAAAATTTTATAAAATCAGTTGATATAAAACTGAAGAGTGTTCGGTATTCCATTGCTAAATTTCGATCGAAATTTTCTGATTGGCTGGATGAATGTGTAGAAGTTGCTATTTGCGTATCAACTGTTGGTGCTCCCTGTAAGCAGTATGAGGATTTGAGCTCAAAATCAAAGAGGAAAAGGTTATCAACTTCACTAGAAACCTTATCTAACGAAGAAGTTTCGGACACTTTTAAAGCAATGTTAAGAAAAGAAAAACAGCCTTTGGATGCCATAAAAATTGCAAATATTCTTCCAACCGCATCACCAAGACGACTGAAAAGAATTGTAAAGAGTATACCCACACCTATCATCTGATACAACGTTCACTGAGGAAGAAGCTATTGCGCTTATGTTGCAGCTGGGATTAAGTCGTGATAACTACATAACGTTAAGAAAGGCGCTATCTGAAAAAGGAGTAGATGTTTTACCATCATATGACAAAATAAATGAATAGAAGAAAAGCATTATACCATCTCCTATTGAAATAACTGATCGGAAGGCTGTTATTGGACTCGGCGCTCTACTCGAAAATACTGCTTTAAGGATTGCTTCTGACTTTTCTTCAGACCAACTAAAAAAAATAAATTCTTGTGATCTTCAACTCATTTGTAAGTGGGGATGTGATGGATTATCAGCACTCTCGGAATATAAACAAATCAACACAAGTGAATCATCTTCCCAGTACAAAAGTGTATTTATGGCATCGCTAGTTCCATTAAGAATTCGAAAGTATGCTGACAGCGATTCTCCATCAACCAGTTTCGATGGTATTTGGAAGAATTCGACTCCAGGATCCAAAGCTTTTTGTAGGCCAATCAAAGGTCAATAAATGAGGAAACATTACAATTTGGAATATCCCCCCTACATGCTCGCATACGGTTTCTAGAACATTTTCTACATTTAGCATATGATTAAAGTACAGAAGCATAACGGATAATGCAAACAAAAGTGCAAATAACAATAAGGAGTTAATGGAAATGAGAGCCAGTGAGAAAAGAAAAATTCAAGAGGAATTTAAAAAGCGGATGGGATTAAATATTGATAAACCACTCACAGGATATGGAAGCACAAACGATGGTAATACCGCTAGACGTTTTTTCAAACATTTTGAAACTACTTCCGAAATAACCGGAATTAATATGGATTTACTGCAAAAGGTCAATATTATTCTAATGGCGATAAATGGCAAGAATAAAGTGGACGCAACAAAATTTGGAGAGTGTTCTACAAAGTTTCTAAATTACTTTTGGAATTATATCCCTGGAAAGAAATGACACTTACAGTTCACAAGATATTATGTCATGGAAAGGTCATCATAGAACATAATATTCTGCCTTTAGGAGAGCTTACAGAAGAACCCCAAGAATCGAGGAATAGAGACTTTAAGCATATTCATCAGTTTAGCTCAAGGAAGTGTTCTAGGCAGTCTCAAAATGAAGATATTTTTAATAATCTGATTCTATCTTCTGATCCTGTTTTATCTACTATAAGGAAACGTTGGATTTGCTACAAAACGTTAGCATTTGAAAATATTCATGAATTTAAAGATTTACTTTATCTTTTAGATATGGACTACTGTGATACCGATTATTTTACAAAATTATATTAATTTATAAAAAAAATAAATAAAGACTATTTTTATATAAAATAAATACTTGTTAATTTTTTTTTTAGGGATAAAGAATAAAAGATTATTCGTAAAAAGTCACAGTAAAAATTCATAAAAATTTAGGTAGTAAAACATGCCTAACAAATGTATGGATGAAAATAATAGTACTAGGTAAATTCTCTAAAATATGTTGAGTTTTCCCTAATTAATTTGTCACTTAAAAAACACTAGGTAGCATGTTATATATCAATGAAAAGGTAATTTTGTCTATTTTTCAAAACTGTATATAATTTTTGAAAATTAAAAAATTCGCGGAATACTTTTTTTTTAAATTAAAAAATGTTTTTTATTCAGTTTTTTCGAAGATACAAATTTTTCAAATTGCAATAAAAATTTTATTTATGAATATTTTTTGATGAAATTTTACAGTTAGGTAGATTTTTTTACTCAAAATCCAAAATTAAATAAAAATTTCGAATTTTCTTATTAGAAATCCCGGAATTCCCAAAAAAGTTTTAAAAAATCCCAAAAATGTAATTTTTTGGTTTTTTGCCTATTATATCCATACCAGGGGCGGTGTTATCGAAACCCGTTACAAAATGATTAAGAACATATTGGGTCATATAAAACAGGTCACTATAATTTGATATCGACTATGCGATTTGAGAATTTTTGCTCAAAATTGAATTTTCCATAAAAAATAGGGTTTTTTTGGATGGACCTGGTCCCCTCGGTATCAAAAATTTTTAGGTTTTGTGTCATTTATCCTATTTTATGTAAAGTCAGCTTTCCAAAAAATATAAATTCTATATACATCTTCTTAGAAACTTTTTAGATAACTTAAAAAGAAAAAGATACTTTTTTCCCAAAAAAATGGCAAAAAATCGCCTTTTTTTAATTTTTTAAATTAAAATGCCTATAACTTTGGACTCAGTCATTTTACATAATTCTTTCACTGCTTGATATATAAACTTGTTGTTAAGCGAATAGAAAAAAAATGGCGAAAATCGGGAATATTTGGACCCGCTATTATCAAAAAACTAAAGTAAGGACGGTAAAATTTTAAAATTTTAATTTTCAAATGCGAATATCTCCTAAACTATAAGAGATAATTTACTGCTACGACGACATTTTTTATAATGGTCGATGAGGAGATTCTATATACGAAATTTTTTTAAATCGGAACTCAAATGAAGAAATAGGATCGTTTTAAAAATTTAACATAGCCGAGGTGTCCTAATTTGAGGACCCCCCGCCGGGCCCCTGGTTGGCCTATAAGGTCCAAATTCAAAACCTAAACTCGACAACACCTCCTCCTTGTGCATACCAAATTTTATTAAAATCGGATTAACCGTTTAGAAGTTACCGAATTATTTCCCTCTTTTTTTTCCTATACCACTGTGCAACGCTCATTACTTGTTGGAAATTATACACAAATATGATTTGTATAAAAAAAATCGTTCTACGAGATTTAAGGATGATCGGTTCATAATTAGTCTTACGCCCCATATAAGGTCCCCTTAAGAAAATTACTTTAATTGGCTGAAAATACGAATACCGCAATGCAATTCGACATAAACTAATTTTAAGCTAAAATCTCTCTACCATATTTTATGAGGATCGGTACATAATTAACCCTAACCCTGTATAAGGTCCCTTTAAGAAAATTACTTTAATGTTCATTACTGGCTTAAAAATATAAGTAGAACTATAAAATTTGAAATAAATAAGGAACTGAAATCTTCCTACCCTCAAATCCGAAATCTTCTCTGTCAATAGTTGAATCCCCATTAAGAGAACTATTTCAAATATTACCCTGATGTTCACATTAGTATCGATATATAAAAATAAAATATTCAAAATATCAAAGTTTATTTATATGGCAGTGATTTGATGGTGGGTATATAAGATTCGGCATAGCCGAATATAACACTCTTACTTGTTACAATTAGTTTTAATATAGCTTTAATTTAAGCAAATTTTAGTTTTCAGTTTTTAGCAAAATTTAGTTTTTAACAATTTAAATTTTTAAGTTTTAATCAAATCTTTAGATTTAAAGTTTAATTTGTGTTTTTAATTTTAAGCTTTCAATTTAAGTTTTTCTTATTTAGTTTTCATTTCCTATTTTTAGGACTATGTCTTTAGCTTTAAAGTTTAATTTGTGTTTTTAATTTTAAGCTTTCAATTTAAGTTTTTCTTATTTAGTTTTCATTTCCTATTTTTAGGACTATGGCGTGGTTGGCTTCAGCGAGTGACAGAGGATACTAGACGACAGGTGATCGCTGGTTAGTTTACTGTCCGTCCGTACTACAGTCTGTTTTTGTAATTCAGATAAGTATTAATATACATTGTAATAAAAACCTTTTAAATAACTTCTTTCCCTTTCTTGTTCGGAATATATGTATTGTTTTCTGTCACACTAGGTTGATAAATCTACCTCGGAACTATTAATAATTAGGCCTGAGCTCATCCCTAATCACTACGCGCAATAGTGTAGTTACTGTGTTGAGTTATATCGCTTTTAAACAAAGCATTTTATAAAATCATAAAATAACGCACATTTTTACAAGGAATTTGTATTCTATGCAAACATGCTATCTTTGAACAAATATTTGTTTTTATACCCTTCACCTGCGTGAGAAGGGTATATATAAGTTTGTCACTCCGTTTGTAATTTTTATAATATAATTTTCCGACCCTATAATTTATATATATTCCGAGTCCTTATAGATAGCGGAGACAATTAAGCTATGTCCGTCTGTCTGTATGTTTGTTGAAATCAATTTTCTGAAGACCCCAGATATCCTCGGGATCCAAATCTTCAACAATTCTATCAGACATGCTTTCGGCAAGATCGCTATTTAAAATCAGCAAAAATCCGTTCATAAATAACGGAGATATAAGCAAAAATCCGAGACAACCTCTGAAAATTTCATCAAACATTTTGATTTTTCGTGTATACGGAGACAGAATAATAAACAAACTACAACACACATAATCATACGGTAAATTTTGTTATTGTATTACTTATTTATGAAAAAAGCAAAGCAAGAACAACAATTACGAATGATAGTATGTATTAAGTATGTAGACCCCGGTTTAAGTGAGAACCTATCCCAGCAAAAAATACTGCTTGCCTGGATGCAATTTTGTAAGGGAGACTAAATCCAAAATCACTTACTCGTGCGCATTAAAAGTACATGATTTTTAGAAGCAATAGATTTTGAATCCAAAAAGCATTTATTTAATAGTAACTAGTTGCACTTATATCATGTATTTTATATTTTATTAGATCTGTGCTTTATGTATGCGCTTCATTAATGCTCCTATATAAGGCATTATTGAATATATTCTATTTATACGTTACAAAAACCCTTTTAATAATGCTTTTTTAATGTAATAAAACGCATGTTTTTAAGAAATATAAATAAATAAATAAATAAAACACAAAACCGTAAATTAAGATAATATGTAGTATCCCGCGTCTCCTCTACAAACATATGTAAAAATTAATACAATCGGGTGTGTTTTCTTCTATTAATTATGTACTTTAATTCAACTTAATAAGAAAAACTATCGTCTACCTATGAACGCGCGAAGCACTAATATAAGGCAGACTCTCTTTTTATTAAGATTTTTTATACCCTCCACCACCATCAGTGGTGATAGGGGGTATATATAACTTTGTCATTCCGTGTGTAACACCAAGAAATATTCATCTGAGACCCAACAAAGTATATATATTCTTGGACCTTATGAAATTCTGAGTCGATTTAGCTATGTCCGTCCGTCCGTTTGTCTGTCTGTCTGTATAAAACATACTCACGTTAACACGAAACAACAAAAATTAACGAAATTCACCCAAAATATTTATTATTGTCCTAGGCAGTTTCGTATTGAAAATGAGCAAAATCGGTTAACACCGGGAAAAATTATAAATCAAAATTTGAAACAACCTCGAAAAAATAAGCATTTTTTACACATTCTGATGTAATTTTCTCAAAAACTGTGCAAGATAATTCCATGAAAATTACCACACATTCGTTTCTATACAAGAGCTTGACTCCTGCTGAAAATTGCCAGAATCGGTCCACAATTTCATATACCTCCCATACAAAAGTACATATTCCCGGAAAATGGGTTTTTTGTTAATAACTTCCGTCACAATATCGAAATCATTACAAAATTTTACAAATTAAAATCTTATGTCAATAGCATTCATTCGGAGAAAAAATTTTCTGGATCGGTCCATAATTGGACATAACTCCCATACAAGGTCCCCTCCCGAAAATAACATAAACGCAAATAATTCATTACTAAATTAAAATATATAATATAAAATTTGGTATAAGTATTGCTCTCACATGCAGAAATTTTACTGTGAAATTTCTTTTCGATCGGTCCATAATTGGTCATAGCTCTCATATAAGGTCCCCTCCCGAAAATCACTTAAACGCACATAACTCATTACTAAATTAAGATATCCATATAAAATTTGGTACAAGTATTGCTCTCGCATACAGAAATATTACTATTAAATTTTTTTCCGATCGGTCCATAATTGGTCATAGCTCCCATACAAGGTCACCTCCCGAAAATCACTTAAACGCACATAACTCATTACAAAATTAAGATATCCACATAAAATTTGGTACAAGTGTTGCTCATATGCACGAAAATATTACTGTGAAATTTTTTTCCTATCGGTCAATAATTGATCATAGCTCCCATACAAGGTCCCTTTCAGAAAAACACTTAAAGGCACATAACTCATTAACAAATAGTGATACCCATAAAAAATTTGGCATAAATACTATTTTTGTACACAGAAATGTTATTTGAACATTTTTTCATGATCGGTCCAACTTTGGTTATAGCTCCCATACAAGGTTCCCTCCCGAATATCACTTAAACGCACATAACTCATTACAAAATATTGATATCCATACATTTAGCAAAAATATTGCTCTTATATACATAAATTAAACTATAAAATTGTTTTACGATCGGTTCATATTTGGTCATAGCTCTCATAATAGGTCCCCTCTAGAAAATCACTTAAATGCACAATATTCATTACCAAATAATGATATAGGTACAGAATTTTTAAATTTTGTCTTTATATTCATAATTGGTCATAGCTCACATACAAGGTCCTTTTACGAAAATCTCTTAAACGCACATTACTCATTACCAAATAAAGCTATTGATACAAAATTTGACACAAATATTAGTTTTGTATACAAAAATTCTGTTTCAAGATTTTTTCACGATCGGTTCATAACATACATGGGTGCGGTCGGTCCCATACAAGGTTCCCTTCAGAAAATCACTTAAACACACATTACTTATTACTAAATTACGATATAGATACAATATTTGACTGAAATATAGCTTTTATGAACAGAAATTTTGATTAAAGAATTTTTTACGATCGGTCTATAATTGGTCATATCTCCAATACTAGGTCCTGCCCCTATAAGCGCTTTAACCATATTTAACTAGTTGCATTATCAATTAGTGTAGAACAAAATTATATATATGTATTTTGAAAATCCTTAAATCTTTCACACACATGCATACTTGCAATTTACTAATTATCGCTAAGCGCTATAAAAATATAAAGAAAATGGCGTTTGTAATGTTCAATAAATCATGGAATTGTAATAGATTTAAGCTGTTTAAATCTTGGGATTTTTTCTATTTAAGACATGAGAAAACTTATTTCTACAAATATTTGATCAATTAGAAAAGTATTAATATAAAAGTAGCTGGTGGAGGGTATTTAAGATTCGGCTCAGCCGAATATAGCACTCTAACTTGTTCGTTTTACAAAAGGTCCTTTTTGAATTTTCTATAATATTAAACCTAGAAACATGAAATTTAGCATGTAGGGCCCTGATGTGGTGAGAACCTATAAAAGGCAACTTTTTGGTACTTTTTCTTTCTACAAAAGGTACTTTTTGATTTTTCTATAATATTTAACCTAGAAACATGAAATTTACCATGTAAGTCTCGGATTAGGTGAGAACCTTTAAAAGAATACTTTTTGGTACTTTTTCGTTCTACAAAAGGTACTTTTTGAATTTTTTATAATATTGAACCTAAAAACATGAAATTTAACATGTAGGGCCCGGATTAGGTGAGAACCTATAAAAGGGGACTTTTTGGTACTTTTTCGTTCTACAAAAGGTACTTTTTGAATTTTCTATAATATTGAACCTTGGAACATGAAATTAAGTATGTAGAGCACAGAACCTCTAAAAGGGAACTTTTTGGTCCTTTTCCGTTCTACAAAAGGTACTATTTGAATTTTCTACATATTGAACCTAGAAACATGAAATTTTGCATGTGAGAACCTACAAAAGGGGACTTTTAGGTACTTTTCTTTCTTCAAAAGGTACTTTTTGAATTTTCTATATTATTGAACCTAGAAACATGAAATTAATATGTAGAGCCCACATTAAGTGAGAACACATAGAAGGGGACATTGGGTATTTTTTCGTTCTACAAAAGGTATTTTTTGAATTTTCTATAATATTGAACCTAGAAACATGAAATTATGTATGTAGAACCCGGATTAAGTGTGATCGCATAAAATGGTACTTTTTCGGCCTTCAAAAGGTACTTTTTGAATTTTCTACAATATTGGGCCTAGAAACATGAAATTTAACATGTAGGGCTCGGAGTAAGTGAGAACATGTAATAGGGGACTTTTTGGTACTTTTTCCTTTTTCAAAAAGTACTGTTTGAAATTTTTATAATATTGAACGAAGAAACATAAAATTAAACATTAAAAACCCTAAGTTAATACAAATCTGAAGAAAATATTTTTCGTACCTTTTTGTTCTATGAGAAAATTCAAATTTGTATTGTGAAAAACCAAAATGAATTTCAGAAATCCAATTTAATGTTGAGACATAACAAAATTAAATTTAGGAATCAAAATTAATATTAAGAAAAAACTAATTAAAATTTGCAATTCCAACTCAATATTGAGAAAAAACCAATTGATATTGAGAAATCGAAATTAATATTGAGACAATACAAATTGAAATTGATAAAATACAAAATGATATTACGCAAACCTAAATTAATATTGGTAATAATAATTTTGTATTGAGAAAATCACTTAAATGCACAATATTCATTACCAAATAATGATATAGGTACAGAATTTTTAAATTTTGTCTTTATATTCATAATTGGTCATAGCTCACATACAAGGTCCTTTTACGAAAATCTCTTAAACGCACATTACTCATTACCAAATAAAGCTATTGATACAAAATTTGACACAAATATTAGTTTTGTATACAAAAATTCTGTTTCAAGATTTTTTCACGATCGGTTCATAACATACATGGGTGCGGTCGGTCCCATACAAGGTTCCCTTCAGAAAATCACTTAAACACACATAACTTATTACTAAATTACGATATAGATACAATATTTGACTGAAATATAGCTTTTATGAACAGAAATTTTGATTAAAGAATTTTTTACGATCGGTCTATAATTGGTCATATCTCCAATACTAGGTCCTGCCCCTATAAGCGCTTTAACCATATTTAACTAGTTGCATTATCAATTAGTGTAGAACAAAATTATATATATGTATTTTGAAAATCCTTAAATCTTTCACACACATGCATACTTGCAATTTACTAATTATCGCTAAGCGCTATAAAAATATAAAGAAAATGGCGTTTGTAATGTTCAATAAATCATGGAATTGTAATAGATTTAAGCTGTTTAAATCTTGGGATTTTTTCTATTTAAGACATGAGAAAACTTATTTCTACAAATATTTGATCAATTAGAAAAGTATTAATATAAAAGTAGCTGGTGGAGGGTATTTAAGATTCGGCTCAGCCGAATATAGCACTCTAACTTGTTCGTTTTACAAAAGGTCCTTTTTGAATTTTCTATAATATTAAACCTAGAAACATGAAATTTAGCATGTAGGGCCCTGATGTGGTGAGAACCTATAAAAGGCAACTTTTTGGTACTTTTTCTTTCTACAAAAGGTACTTTTTGATTTTTCTGTAAGTCTCGGATTAGGTGAGAACCTTTAAAAGAATACTTTTTGGTACTTTTTCGTTCTACAAAAGGTACTTTTTGAATTTTTTATAATATTGAACCTAAAAACATGAAATTTAACATGTAGGGCCCGGATTAGGTGAGAACCTATAAAAGGGGACTTTTTGGTACTTTTTCGTTCTACAAAAGGTACTTTTTGAATTTTCTATAATATTGAACCTTGGAACATGAAATTAAGTATGTAGAGCACAGAACCTCTAAAAGGGAACTTTTTGGTCCTTTTCCGTTCTACAAAAGGTACTATTTGAATTTTCTACATATTGAACCTAGAAACATGAAATTTTGCATGTGAGAACCTACAAAAGGGGACTTTTAGGTACTTTTCTTTCTTCAAAAGGTACTTTTTGAATTTTCTATATTATTGAACCTAGAAACATGAAATTAATATGTAGAGCCCACATTAAGTGAGAACACATAGAAGGGGACATTGGGTATTTTTTCGTTCTACAAAAGGTATTTTTTGAATTTTCTATAATATTGAACCTAGAAACATGAAATTATGTATGTAGAACCCGGATTAAGTGTGATCGCATAAAATGGTACTTTTTCGGCCTTCAAAAGGTACTTTTTGAATTTTCTACAATATTGGGCCTAGAAACATGAAATTTAACATGTAGGGCTCGGAGTAAGTGAGAACATGTAATAGGGGACTTTTTGGTACTTTTTCCTTTTTCAAAAAGTACTGTTTGAAATTTTTATAATATTGAACGAAGAAACATAAAATTAAACATTAAAAACCCTAAGTTAATACAAATCTGAAGGAAAATATTTTTCGTACCTTTTTGTTCTATGAGAAAATTCAAATTTGTATTGTGAAAAACCAAAATGAATTTCAGAAATCCAATTTAATGTTGAGACATAACAAAATTAAATTTAGGAATCAAAATTAATATTAAGAAAAAACTAATTAAAATTTGCAATTCCAACTCAATATTGAGAAAAAACCAATTGATATTGAGAAATCGAAATTAATATTGAGACAATACAAATTGAAATTGATAAAATACAAAATGATATTACGCAAACCTAAATTAATATTGGTAATAATAATTTTGTATTGAAATTTATAACATTTTAAAGACATATCCTATTTAAAAGATTAATAAAAAAAAGTATTTTCAAATAATTTTATTCAAATTTTAAATATCTCATTATCATTTATTAAATTCTCAATTTTAATTTGTAATTTCTTAATATAATGTTGGAATTCTGAATTTCAATTAGTTTTTTCTCGATGTTAATTTGCATTTCTTAATTTAATTTTATTATTTCTCAATATTAATTTGGACTTCCCATTTTCAAATAGGTTTTTCTCAATATTAATTTAAATTTCTGAACTTTAATTTGTATTTTCCAAATTTTAATTTGTAATTCTCAATATGAATTTGTATTTTCTCAATTTAAACTTAAAATGGTGTAGTACACTCTTTGGTTTTTATACAAATACGCAGCACCCAGATTGAACGAATATCTATAAAAGCGGACTTTCTGATTTTTTTGTAATAATTACAGGTACTAAATATTTTTTTAACACATTATGGTGAAGGGTATATAAGATTTCGGCAACCCTTACTTGTTTATACATATATTTGTTAAAATTATACAACATAGAATATTACCATAGAAGGTCAACTCTCTCCGAAAAAACCTAACTCAGCTGTCAAAAAAACCTAACTCTAAATATGTATTAGTAAGATTTTCTTTAGAAGTGTTAGTGTATAAAAGCTTTTTACCACACTTAAAATGCTCACATAGTTGCATAAAGTCGGTCGAAATAATAATACAACGTTTTTATTGCATTATTCTTCTTAAATTATTACATTTTAAATTATAGATTGTATTTATAATAGCATGATAATATTTTTCATGCATTCTATATTTGTTAAAATGTAAAATTCTTTAATTTTTTCGATTTTCATTAATTTGTTTACTACTAAAAAATGCTACTCTGCACCTTGAATTTGAAATTAGAAAAACAAAAAATTAAATGTCAAATAATTTTTTGGTTTGTGAAATTTAAAAAGAATTTTGTGAAGAAATTATGTTTAAATAATTGTAAAAAAATATAAAATTTGTGTTTGTGTTATAAAAATTGTGTTTCGGACACAATTTTTATAACACAAACACAAATTTTATATTTTATCGTTTTTTTGTGCGAATTTTGGAATTAAAATATTGAATATTTTTCTTGTTGTAGCTTTGTGTTGAATTCACACAGAACATGTAAGTGTGAAGAGAGAAAGCTCTTTTATTCGTGGTAAAGTTTGAGTTGGCTATCTATGTTATAAAAGTTAATTTTAACTTCGATCAAAGTGCTACCAACTCATAAATTCAAATATGCTTGCTAACTTTGAGCGTTAACCGTTATGTCAATTTTGGAGTGATATTTTCATTTTTGAAGTGATATATCTCGAGATCTATATGTCGTATCGGCTTGAAATTTGGACTATGCTTTCAGAACAATGTTTTCTATACATTTTCCAATGTATATTTAAACCGATTTATGACCGATTTTCTATTTTTACCTCGTGTATCAATACCCAACATATCCCGGTATGTATAACAAGTAAGAAATTACAGTCGGGCGTGGCCGATCATATGATACCCTACACCAATTGCGAATATTAAATGTGATTAATTTCAATAATGAAGCATTTATGTTAATCTTATATAGGTTCCAAATAATGTCTGTTCATGTAAGGTTGTATGCTGACTAGGAGAAATAAAAGACCGATTTCAATCATTTTCAACAGCCTTCGTCATTGGATCCAAAGAATAGTATATGACAAATTTTAACAAATTATATTCAAAATTGTGATCTGTTGCGTGCACACAAGGTTTACACGGTCACAATGACAGACATAGCTTAATATGGACAAATATTTTTGAGTGTTACAAACATCACCACATTGTGCCGACTTTTGGATAGATAGTAGTATATTAGACGTAGTTAAAAGATAAAGGCCGTAATCGGAGGATCCGGATGTATGGGGGCTAGGGCAGAAATTGAGCCGATCCTTATAAAATGTATTATTAGGAACTATCTATATCTATATACATATATAAAAATGAATGTGTGTTTGTTTGTATGTTTATATGTTTGTGTGGTTATATGTTTACTTCAAATTTTCACAGCGTATTCCTGTATATCTGGCAATAGGCTACTTTTTATTTCCGATCATGGCAAAAAATGACAGTCTTATTTATAATTATATCAATTGTGACAATTTTTGAGAAGATAGCAGTATATTTGTCGTAGTTATGAGCTTAAAGGCCCAAATCGGTAAGTCCGGTTGTATGGAGGCTAAGGATTGCTCCGATCCTTGTAAAATTTAATGTCAACATTTACGTTTATATAAAATCTATTTGTGCCAAATTTCATCGTGATACTAGTGTTTATAAGTGAATTGTAGTAAAAGAATTGTGTTATTTATAATTACATCAAACTTAGTTGTGCCGATTTTTGGAGAGATAGTAGTATATTTGACAAAGTTATGAGCTAAAAGACCCAAATCGGAAGGTCCGGTTATATGAGGGCAAAGGCAAAACTTGGCCCGATCACTATAAAATTTATTGTTGGGAATTATGTCTATACAAAACTCATTTTTGCCAAATTTCATCGTGATACTAGTGTTTATACGTGAATTTTGGACATTCAAGTCATTTTCTGAGGGGGACTTTGTATGGGGGCTAGGTTCAAATAATGTCCGATCTTTACGAAAATCACTAGAATTGTTAAGAAATATATAAAACTAAATTTTTCCAATTTTTGTAGAGATAGTAGATCATTTAACATAATTATGAGGTCAAAAGCCCTATTCGGGGGCTCCGGTTGTATGGGTCTAGGTGAAATAATGGACCGATTTCAACCATTTTCAATAGCGTGCATGTCTCAAATTTCATCAAATTATCTCAAAAATTGCGACCTGTAGAGTGCGCACAAGGTTTACATGGACACACAGACAGATAGACAAACGGACATAGCTTAATCGACTCAGGAAGTGATTCTGAGCCGATTGGTGTACTTTAAGGTGGGTGTATGACCAATATTTTTCGGTATTACAAACATCAGCACAAACGCATAATACCCTCCCCACTATAGTGGTGTAGGGTATAAAAATTATATGTCAGTTATCAACATTTACGTTTATATAAAATCTATTTGTGCCAAATTTCATCGTGATACTAGTGTTTATAAGTGAATTGTAGTAAAAGAATTGTGTTATTTATAATTACATCAAACTTAGTTGTGCCGATTTTTGGAGAGATAGTAGTATATTTGACAAAGTTATGAGCTAAAAGACCCAAATCGGAAGGTCCGGTTATATGAGGGCAAAGGCAAAACTTGGCCCGATCACTATAAAATTTATTGTTGGGAATTATGTCTATACAAAACTCATTTTTGCCAAATTTCATCGTGATACTAGTGTTTATACGTGAATTTTGGACATTCAAGTCATTTTCTGAGGGGGACTTTGTATGGGGGCTAGGTTCAAATAATGTCCGATCTTTACGAAAATCACTAGAATTATTAAGAAATATATAAAACTAAATTTTTCCAATTTTTGTAGAGATAGTAGATCATTTAACATAATTATGAGGTCAAAAGCCCTATTCGGGGGCTCCGGTTGTATGGGTCTAGGTGAAATAATGGACCGATTTCAACCATTTTCAATAGCGTGCATGTCTCAAATTTCATCAAATTATCTCAAAAATTGCGACCTGTAGAGTGCGCACAAGGTTTACATGGACACACAGACAGATAGACAAACGGACATAGCTTAATCGACTCAGGAAGTGATTCTGAGCCGATTGGTGTACTTTAAGGTGGGTGTATGACCAATATTTTTCGGTATTACAAACATCAGCACAAACGCATAATACCCTCCCCACTATAGTGGTGTAGGGTATAAAAATTATATGTCAGTTATCGGTCAAAAATTGAGTTTCATTATAAATTTTATGTTTTATTATGAGAATTATATATATTCTTGTATCTTATGAAAAAAAAATTATCTAAACAACAAATTTAGTTTCAAATACAGAGTCATGTGTCTTTATTCATAAATTTGAATTGTGGACCCTATAACATTAACAAATATGGGCCGATTTTGATGAAATAATTATTTTTTATTGTATACGGCTTAGTAAAGTAAAATTATGCTGATTATAATAATTTTATTCTCATATAAACAAAAATATTTAAGTTTAAATTTTAAAATTTTAATTTTTGACAATTTGGCAATATTTTTTTGCAGAAAAGTTACCTACGTACGAAAGCAAAAACAATTTCTTTAATAATGGATTATATACACATGTACATTATACGTTATGAAGGCGTTTTTCTTTAGGTTTTTTGCATATGATATTTTTGTTAATAGGAAAGAAATAAGAAAATTGGTAAAATTTAATTGTTTATGATCAAAAACTATTTAATTTATATATACAGACGTTTTATTAATGAATTATACACTAGAAATGTATAAAAAGATGAAATAGCCATATAAATTGTATGACATACCCGGGTATGTTGGGTATTGATGTACGTAATTTTTCTCGGGTATATACAAGACGGTTAAGACTCAATGATAGCATCAAAACACAGCAACTATTCCCAGCAGTTCGACAAAGAGTCAATGCATACGTAAAAGACAGTCATTTACACTAATGTGTAACCATATGGTTGACCCTAATTTCTATATAATGGGTTATTAGTCAATCTTCACTTTGCTGTACCCTAGGTAAACGAGTGAGGGGACACTTAAAATTTGTTTTTTTCCATTGTACTTCAGAATTTAGATATTTTGCACATCTATTGGAGACACTATTATCATTTTCCACTAAAGTTTAACCATCTTGTTGTACCCTATTTGAAAGTTTTTGGTCATTCGTCACGAATGTACTCTTCGTAATCTAGAGCCATGACAGTCGCCAGTTTATTGTACACCAAGTAAGCAAGAGAGTGGACAGTCGCCACTTTACTGTCCCCCGAATAAACGAGAGAGGAGACACTTGAAAAAAAACTTAAGAATTAAATGTGAAGAGAAGAAAAAACATGATCAGTTTTGTCTGAACAATGAACAGTTATACTATTTCATCACTTTTTAAATTATTTGATTTTATTTTAGTTGACTTTAAGAAGTTGTTTAAGAAAATTCTCGCGAAAAATTTTATTGTGTGAATTTTAAAATAGAAGTTTTTTTAAGTAAATTACAAAATAGTAAAAGTTATGAAAATAGTAAAAGTACAAAAATTTCTAGCAGAAATTAGGGAAAAATTAATCTTTCCTTGATATAACAAATTCTATTCTTTCAGAGTCATTTATGTGTGACAATAAGACACACATGAGTTTTATGTGATACAAAATCTTTCTACCAAATTTAGTGAGGAATGCTCCATAATCGACCCTACCGCCCTTCAGAAAATTACTTTAACGCTCATTACTGATTAAAAAATACGAGTATGGCGATAAAATTTGACACAAGTAAGTTCCTCGAGAGCCAAAATCTCTCTACCAAATTGTATGTAGATCGGTCCATAAATGACCCTACCCCCTACATAAGGTTCCCTTCTGAAAATTACTTACATTTCTGGCTTAAAAATACAAGTTATGAAATTCGGCATAATAAACTTTTATACGAACGTTAATCTTGCTCACCCTACCCCCCATATAATCCCCCTTCAGAAAATTACTTTAACGCTTATTACTGGCATAAAAATGCGGGTACAGCGATAATATTCAATATAAACAAGTTTTATATGAACCAAAATCAGTCTACAAAAAGTTATGATAGGTCAATAACACAGTGATACACGAAAAAAATGCAGGAGTTATCATATACCAATTCCATTTCGTTATAGTCCATAAAGTACAAATATACTTTTAATTTTTTCCGATCACTTCGTTTAGTTACCTTTTAAGAGCAAAGGATGTGAAAAGAGCTATTTTTATTTTAAAAAATTTTAACTAAATTATAAATTTAGTAGTAGTTTGCAACCGATTTTCAAAATTAATCTTTTGTTTTAAAGATACAAGTGCTGTCTTTTAACCCAACAAATCCAAAATTTACGGTCAAATGTCTGAGTTACGGTCATTTAAGTAAAGAAACTCAAACTTTTTTCACAATTTTTCATTTTCATTATGCTCTACGTTGGCGATGAAGAAGTATCTTCTGCTTTTATTACTTTTGAAAAGAAGCACATTCCAATGCTGGGCAATTAATAAAAATCGATGAATAAAGTAGTGAGTTGTGCTAAGTTTTGTAAAAATATTTTTTCCATACAAATACTTTCATGTATCTGTTTTTTTTTTTTTTTTTGTAACAAGTTTAAAAAAAATTTATAAAAATTTTTATACAAAAATAAATTTGTATGGAAAAATGAAAAAATTCGAGGAACATGCTATTAGCTTACTCAAACTCAACCAGTTTTTCATAGATTTTTATGAAATGGCCTTAATGTATCATGCCCAAAGTAGATCATGATGAAAATTAAAAATTGTTAATAAAAGTGTGATTTTTTTATTTAAACGACCGTAACTCAAAAAAAAATTATATTTCTTTTCTTGGATTAAAAGGCAACACTTGTATCCATGATAAAAATATCAAGGTAGTGTCATTCTCACTTTTTGTCGCCATATTAACATTCTGACCTTTGCTGGTATTTTAATAAATCGACCCACCACATTTATTTTTTAAATCCCAAATTTAACATTCATGAAACCTTTAATATGGACACCATTATTATTCGAGGAAATGCGTGACATCATTTGGATTGCAAAATATAAAAGGCCTTAGGGACAGATCTTGCTGTGAAGGTTACCAAGATACTCATAGGACTTAAATGCATTCCATGGATTCTGATAGGCATTCTAACGGGTAGGAATTAGAGAGATCGAGCATATAATTTGCCACTGTCCGAGGACACAGAATATTAGTTTGAAATGGCTGGGGAATAGGTTCCATAACAAACTGGAAGAAATTGCGGGATTTAACCCCCGCAGGTTACTAGCTTTTATCATTCGATTGGAGATTAGAATTATTTCACGTTTCTTTAATTAGAGAATTGGCTCGATAAATCTTCTGGGCTTAAACGCCATGAGAATGGACCAGTTTCAATTCATCATTCCTTTCTATCTATTTTATTTCTTTCTTGTTTTCTTTTAGTGTTCTTGTTTCTCCGTCTTTGGACCTTTAGTCTCTTTGGGAATCACCTTATGGTTTCAGAGTGGATGTTGTCCTTTTTATGGCACATAACCCTTCTTAACTTAAACCTAAGGACATAATTATACATTGCTTCAAAACACTTTCAAATGATAACCTACATTGTATACAATTTAAATAACAAACTAAAACAATACCTTTTTTATTCGGGACAGCTCAACAACAGTTCCCTCTGGACCTAAATTATTTTTGAAAGTAGCAACATAAATTCCACAATCACAACACAAATTTCTTAAAAAATATTTTTCCCTTTTTCATACGTGGCAACGATGTTCTATTTATTTACAAAATACGAATTTCAAAAAATACCAGCAAACTTCAAAAAGTTTTTTTGAGAGAGAGAGGAATGACACTACCTTCATATTTTTTCATGCTTGTATCCTTATAACAAAATATCAGATTGAAAAATCGGTTGAAAACTACCAAACTTATGATTTTTCAATATTAAAACTTCAAAAATGGCTCTTTTAGCATCTTTTACTCTTAAAATGTTAGTTAACGAAGTGATAGGAGAAAACTAAAAATATATTCGTACTCTATGGACTATAAAGAAATATAATTGGTATATGAAAACCCCTGCATTTTATTTGTCTTCACTTTTGTATCACAGTGTAATTGACCGTACCTCTCATATAAGGTCCTCTTCAGAAAATTTGATAAGGAGCATTCAGAAAATTACTAGTACAACGATGAAAATCGACATAAAAAAGTTTATACTTAGGACCATAATTCTTCATTCCGAATTTAATGAGGACTGATCTAGCCTCTATAAAAGGTTCCCTTCAGGAAAGAGTTTTGGTTATTAAAATACGAGTTTTCCTTATTTAAAAATACGAGTATAACCATGAAAATCGATTCATAATTGATGCAGAAAATTACTCATATGCTCATGGTTTAAAAATTGAACAAAAAAATTTTTTTTTTTTTTTTTTGTTAGTTTAAAACTCGGTCCATTATTGACTTAAGCCATATTCCAAATATCACCCTGATGTTTATAGGGGAGCATCCCTTTTACGGCACACCTTAATATGTTCAGTTCCATTTTTAAGAGTAAAATAGTTCGAATCAAAGAATTTGCTACAAAATATGTTGTTACATATTTTTGTATATTTTGTTATAAATGCATAAATTGCATATTTTTCTTTAAATTGCATATTTATATTTTTAATTTTTCTAACAAAACTTGTGTTTGACGAAATTTTGCACAGACATATCTCTCACCCTAGCCCCATACAACATATCCTTCAGAAAATGGCTTTAAGGTTCAAAATTGTCCTTTAATCAGTTGAAATCTTAAGATAAATCCTAAAACCAAAGATAAATCAAGAAGAGTTGGTCGGAAGTCCATGAAGACTCTTTAGTGGAATTCTGAAAGTGGTCACCAAAACCAATGAATATATGAGATTTCTTATTGTTTTGATACCAAAAACACCCACTATCTATCCGTTTGTAGCGGGTTTATCAGGTTATAGAATGGTAATAATTCGCGCAACTTTCCAAATATCAGACATCACCAATTGGCGAATCGAGAGTTCGAGAAGTTGGGTGAGAAATTGTGTTGCTCTTTACCAAGTTTCTATCCCTGAATTATAAGTCGCTGGAAAAAGATCTAGTTCCAAAGCAGGTGTATATATTCTATAGAGGTTCTCTAGAACTATTTCTAAAGATAGCAAATTCGAACTAAAATCATTGATTAAAGAACTAGTTCCACAAATTAAAACTTGGTAAAGAATATTACAATCCCTAAAATTTTCTGAAAATTCCTAAAAACGTATATACATACACTGAAAAAATTATCCTTCACAATTACAATGAATCGATTTCATTAAAATGAATTTCATTATATCAATGGAATATTTCATACCGTGAGTGAAATTTCACTGATGCAATGCAAAAAATTCATTAAAACTGCTTCATTAGAATCGAAGGTTACATTAAAAAATTTCATTGAATCAGTGAAATCATTTAAAAAGAATCCTGGTTTAATTATAATATAAAATTTTAATAGATATCAATATAATGACTCTAATCGATTGTGTATAATTGGTGAACATTAAAACATTATGGATAAAAATTAAAAATATTTTTTTTTCACAAATACAATGAAATATTTTAATGTAACTATGAAGAAAAAAAACATAGTTTCCAAAGACTTAAACAGTTATATTTTGAAAATTGTTTATTAATTATTTTAAAAAATTAACAAAATTTAGATTTTATGCCTAAAAATAAAAAGTTTAAGTTAAAAAAATTTTAATGAATTATTTTAATAAAAATATATTTTTTTCACAGTTCCTATGAAACATATTTTTAATGAAAACAAAGGAAAAATATGTTTATGTTAAAATTTAATTTAAAAATTTCATTATTTTAATGATTTTTTTCATTAAAAAATTTTGTTTTCATAATTCCAGTGAAACAATTTATTATAACACATGAAAAAATATTTAGAATTCATTTTAAATATTTCATAATATTATTGAATTATTTCATTACCACTTTCATTAGATAAATGACAAAATCCACCCCTATTTTTCAACAGTTAAACAAAAAGCATCCGACAAGAAAAATCTTGTTACTATACAATGTATAGTATACATACAAGCTTAAAAAAGTTAATAACGTTGTTGTTATTGTAGAGATCATCTCTTACGCTCTTTAGAAATAAATGCGTGTAAAAAAGGCAATGTTTTTGTTTTTGTTATTAATTCAACTGCTGCAGTTACACTCTTTAAGAAGAGAATGCATCAGGGATGGAAAATGAGATTTTGTGTCAGTATCAAAAAATATTTCAGAGGGTACTTTTTTGGATCTCAAAGTACTAAAATATTTTTTTTTTGCTAAATGATGGCAATTTCTTAACTGCATTTAATTTTTTTTAAACAATCCATAACAGAAGTAGAAAGGCATTATATGTTAATATGATGAATCCTTGTCCGTCCCTCAATGTTCACCTTTTTACATCTCAAATATTAGCCAGATATTGTACTATGTAAATATCTTAAATTTAAAGCTGTCATGATATAATTTATTATATTTTAATAAATCCGGCTTTAATTAAAATTAGACCACATTTCGCCCTATAAAAGGACGAATTTAGAATTTCAACTTAATGCTAATAATTGAGCTACAAGTATTAGTATCGACTGTTCATTGTCAATAAATCGCTTAAATATGTGTTATTGAATTAAAATCCGTCGTGGGACCTTAAATAGGATATTTACTCGTACATCCGATTCTGAATATGACATGAAACAATAATTTGCTTAAAAGTCCAAATATTTTTGACCTAAAACTTCTTATATTATCTTTGGTTAAATGCTTAGGTTCAAAAAATATCGTTTTATAGTAGATTGAATCCTTCGAGTTCCTATCATTTGGAAATCATTTGTTTTAAAGTCAAATATTATTTCAAAATTAAAATTTCTGGTAATTTTCTCATAAAATATTAACAGCGAAATTTTAATAAGATTAATACTCATAGAATGTCAATCAATATAAAAATATGTACAACTTTATTAGCCGTTTATAATTTTATTATTATTTTTTTTAGAAAAAACGGCTTTTAGTTGATGCATTTTTGAGAATTTATATAACAATGTGCTACACTATTATAAATTTTTGTTTAAATTTACACTATTTATTGTAGGTATGATTAGTGTAAAAATACATGTTCAAAAATATTCAAAATTTTTAAACACATTGTATGTAAATTCCTTTGATACAAAATGTGTGTTTTTACCCTTTTGTATTTATAAAAATTTTAGCAACATTCCAAAATCGTGTAAATTTAAATTTTTTGTGTTTAAATAAAACATTTTTACATGTAAGTTTAATATTGAATTGTTTAATTGTACATAGAAATGTAAACCTTTAATGTACCACTTTCTATTCAAAAGATTAAAACACATTAAAATTATTTTGAAAGAATGCTTTATTTAATTTTAAAATTACAAAAGAATTATCTTTAGATCTCATTTACTTGATGCACTTTCGTATTTAAATGGATTTTTATGTAAATTTTATCTTTATATAGTAAATATTGAGGAATCTTGAATATTCGCATATTTGTGGATGGATTACATATTCATAATTTAATGTTCTATTGGAAGAAACCAATGGGAACCAAATGTAGCCACGGAGCACGCACATTAATTGGATTTTTATTCAAATATCCTTCTTTATTCAAACTTGACAACAGCATAATGCAGCATTTGTTTGAGCGATGTCTTGGACTAGTTCATTGTCGATTTAAGTGGACCAAATTAATACAATTTTTTGAATATTTTTGCTATTTGTATTATTTTTTCTATTGCTTCTTAACATAATCTTATTGAATATGTTTTATTTGTTGAAATATTTTTATTTTTTAAAAATTGTTTGACATTTCAATATTACTCGTCTAAATTAAAATTACACACATTGGGGCTAAAATATAAAATTTAAACACAACATGTGTAATTATAAAGTTGAAATGTTTATTTTATTGGAAACATGTTTATGAATAACCAAAATACTACATTTTATTTGTAGTTTTGCAGGCATAATGTTGTAATTAATTCTTATAAACATTTTATGCTTAAACTTACGCATCTTCTGTAATTTTCGCAAAAAACTTACATACTTTGTAATAGTAATTTTACATGCATTTTTTAGAGTGTAAAACACTCTTGGAATTTTAAATTTTAAATATACTTTAACCTGTTATTTTTTATCGAAACGATATATTAAAGGTTTTCATACAAAAATTCTTTATCTATCTGTTAAACGATAATCGGATATTGTGATTGTGGCCCTGGGAGTATCTTTTGAACATCAAATAGTATCAAAAAAAGTACCATCGTACCAATTTTGCCATCCCTGGAATGCATGTAAAATCTATGCTTTTGTTTTTGTTTTCTAACGGTTTGTTAAAGAATATTATAGAACAAACAAGTTTAGCAAAGAAAAAGCAAATTCTTTTTCATTTGCAAAAGTGATTGAAGTGAAGGAAGATCTTATAATTTAATAAAAAAACAAGCTCAACTGTACTAAAAAATTTAAAGTGAAAATATTTAAGTGGAACATATTAAAGATACAAAGTGCCTAATTGTTATTTTAAAATAAAGTGTTTTAAAAAATATTGTATTGAGACGTGTTTTAAATAATTATATGGAAATGGAGTGTTTTAAGTGTAATAAAATGTTTTGTGACAACAAAAAGTATTTTAGGCATCTCAGAACCACCCATTTCCTAAAAATGAATGATTCCTACCGCTGTTGTGGACACAGTTATAAGGATTCATCCACATTTCAAAGACACGTCAAAAAGAAGCATAATTTATACAACAGTATTAATAATATGGAACACAATTAATAATATGGAAATGAGTTTCGATTGCCAAATTCCTGAAGAAAATAATGAATTTCATAAATCTAATGAACAAAATAATGGTATTCATTCATCGTCATCTAAATCAAATTTTGAAAAAAGTGTAAAATTCGATGAACTTTTCATAAACTTTATGAAATTTCAGACAAATATGCATTCAAAGAATAATTTTTGTAGAAAAGACGTGCATTTTATTAACAAAAATATTATTGATTATGTTTATGAACCACTGTTGGATATATTACGCTCAACAAAACAACAAAACAAATCTTTGATCAGGAAGTTGAGCTTCCCACAACTTCAAAATCTATATCGAATTTCGAATTTAGTAAGTAATTTTATTTTACTTCTATATATTTTGAAACTAATTATTCATAAATATGTATATTTAATTGTATAGTTCCAGAAGAAGGAGGACAAATTATTGCTCAAAGTCTTTTTCACGACAACCTCTCTGCAGATGAACACGAGTCAGCATGGAGTGCATGCAGCAACTATAGACTCCAACAAATTTTCAAGTGCGGTAACCTTTGTGAGATTTTTAAAATTTGGCCCCAATACAAAAACCCAAACGGATTCAAATTGGTAAGTAACCACTATCAATACATGTACATTTAATTTAAATATATTTAAATAACTTACATTTTATTGTTTCTTTAGATTGATAAAGACTTTGCTTTTATTTATGGATCTCATGATTCCATTCTAAGCTGGGGAAGTGAAAAAAATATGAAATTGTATATTGGCCTTTCTAAGCTGAATAATGGGAAAAACATTGATAAAAATAAGAATTTGGAAAACATTAATATTGATGATGCTAAAAAAGGTAATTTATTAAAAAAATGTATCTATCTTAAATATTGAAATAAATTTTATTTTTTTAGATCCTGATATGTTTGCCCTTAAAGTGTTATGGGTATTACACTATTGGCTTAGCCCAACTGGAAAATACATGCGGAAAAATGTGTTCGGTAAAAAAGAGATGTCACGCTTCACTACCAAAGACTCGCAGGAGACATTTCTTTTCATGGGAAGTACCATGCAAGCAGTGCAAGACCATATTGATTTCATCCAAAAAAGGGGTGAAAGTATACAACCGTTTATATTAGTAATCGGAAATTTCGAAAAAATCAATAATTTTTTTATTTACTTAGATGGTAGTTTATTGCCAATTTCTAATTTTTTAAGATCTTTAGATTTGTGCTTCAAAATTTTTCATTTGTTTAATTTAGAATATCCCAAAGCTTGTGAATCGGTTTGGTCCTTTATCGAAAATTATTTTTATGCTTTAAACTCAAGATGTAAAAAAAATTCAAAAGTTAGCATTCTTTTAGAAGACTTGAAAAAAAATGATAATTAGTAATTGAATTTAATTTATCAAATCAAATCAACTTTATTTTATTGTATCAAATTGAAATGTTTTCTATACATTGATTTTCAAAATGCATTTAAATAATTTAAATTAATTTCATTATTATAAGTATTATATAGTACATAATGTAGAAAATGAGTGTAAATACTATAAAATAACTTCTTTATTTTATTATATAATATTGAAAAATTTGTATACATTAATTTTCAAAATGCATTTACATTAATTTATTTATTATAAATGTTATTATATAAAAACGTACTGAAATGTACAAAAATACTATAAATTTTATACAAAAAATGACCTTACTTTAATGTATATATTGAATTTTTTTCTATACATTAATTTTCAAAATTTAATTAATTTAAACTTATTTCATCAATATGTGTATTATTGTACAAGATTGCACTGGAATTATTTTATTATTCAAGTTTATTATCAATAAAAATGTATTTATGTATTTTTAAAAAATAAATAATCTATTATTTTTATTTTAGTATGAGGATAAACAAGAGTCATATAAATAATAAAAAAATATCATAAAAACTATGATATTATATCATTATAATAACGAAATTATTTCATAAATATTAAGAATTTTTATCATTGCTGGAATATAAATATTCATTAATCTAATGAATTTCTATCGTATATTAAATGAAATTAATTCATTGAAATTTAGAATTTTATCATTAAACTAATTAAATAATTTCATTATTATTCTGAATATTCATCATTAAATCAATGTTACATTTCATTGCATTGATGGAAAATAATCATATTTTTTATGAAATACATAACGTTATGTTAATGAAAAATATTCATGAATTTCATGAAACATTTCATCAGTTTTATTTTAATGAAAATATTTCATTGAGCCAACGAAATGTTGCATAGGTTGAGTTTTAATGTAATTTTTCATTAGACCAATGTCAAAATTCACGGAAATCATGAAGAAAATCTTTTCAGTGTACAGTGTTTTTTATTTTTTTATATATTCTGGTCCTGTGGCGCGAATTTCCCTTTAGTATCTATTATTGTTGGTAAATAGATTTTAACCAACACCGATTGGAAGATTCTTAGGAATTACGTCCAGGAAACTGAGTTTCTGAACATGGAAAAATAATACATTCAGTGAAATTTTTTTTTTTTTTTTCATTAATTGGAGCGCACAACAGGCCCGATAGTGGCCTAGGTGTATTTCTTCGGATTTGATGTAGTATACATCCTCCTATCAACCTAACCTAAATAGATTTTTGGGTAATTTTTATTACCCTGAAAATTTTTTTTTACAATTTTTAATTAACGTATGGTGAATAAAATATAGACACTTGTTGTTAATAAAAGAACAAGGGCACTTATAAAAAAATGACTTACGGTAAACTTAAATGCACTATCTACGTATTTAATAAAACTGAAAATTGCCTTGGTCAGTTAACAATTAGTTTCGAAAATGGCACTTAACGACCTGAACTGTCGAAAATGAAATGTAAAATTTTATTTTTTTTTTTGGAAGTGTTTTTGTTAATTTTATACTTGTACAAATTTTATTCACCACACGTTAGTTTCAAAAAATTAAGTATAAGTTTTTTTCGTATATTGTAATTATATAATATTTTAACTTTGCGCCGTTTTCCATAGTTAGTGGCGCTTTTAAAATGTAATAACATAAGCCCATTAAATACGAAACGATGTTTCTACAGATAACCGGTAAAAACTAATTTTTAAGATGTACATAATTAATTTTTAAACATATTTTTTCAGAAAATCAAGTAAAATTGACATAAACAAAATATGTCCAAAAATTCTTAAAATGTGCTAAAAAAAAGCCCATTAAATACGAAATGATGTTTCTACAGATAGCCAGTAAAACTAATTTTTAAGATGTACATAATTAATTTTTAAACATATTTTTTCAGAAAATGAAGTAAAATTGACATAAACAAAATATGTCCAAAAATTCTTAAAATTTGCTAAAAAAGCCCATTAAATACGAAACGATGTTTCTACAGATAGCCAGTAAAAACTAATTTTTAAGATGTACATAATTAATTTTTAAACATATTTTTTCAGAAAATCAAGTAAAATTGACTTAAACAAAAGATGTCCAAAAATTTTTAAAATGTGCTAAAAAAAAGTACCAAAAAATATTTGAAAAATTCCAAAAAAAAAAGGTGCTAGATGCTATATTACATTTTTGGGTACTAAATGAGTTTAAAAAGTGCTAAATCTAGCACTAAAAGTGCTAAATTGGCAACACTAATTACAACTGACAAAAAATTATAAATTTAATACTTTTAGACAAAGAATATAAAGAAATTGGGACTTGTCAGTTGGTATTTAAAGGAGTTGTCATTCGGTACCTAATTCAAAGAATATATTGGTAGAATTTTTGTATAAGTATTGTAGCTCCAACCACTTTCACCACTGAATCCAAACCTACATAGTTGCATAAAAACGTAAAATTTTAAGAAAAATATAAAACATTTATATTTATACTTTCACAGATTTTTTAATCTTTTTATTGCACATTTAATCTGTAAACATTTAATAAATACATTTTTCAATTTGTTTATTCCCATATTTGCAAAATATTATGTATGTATATTTTAAATTTATTTCCCATTTTCAATACTCAAATTTACAACTTCGTTTTTTCTAGTTTTATTTAAATTCCTCAAAAATTTAATTGAGAGCGTGTGCCAAATCATAGCAAAGTTCTATGGTGGATTGTAATTTTCCTATGGTGGGAACATTTTTACATTTTGCTGTGCCAAACGATATCTTTTTTGATTACATTAAATTTTTACAATTGTCACTAATTTCACAAGAAAATCTGCATTTATTTTAATAAAAGAAACACTTTTATTGATTTTTTTATTATTAAAATAAATTTCTACAATCACAAATGTATTATAAACTAAAATTATAAAATATTTTATTTTTTGTATTTTCAAATTTTTCTTTTCATTTGTCAAAAATTTATATAACCCTATGAGCTAGTAAAATTTTATTCACCTCATATTTATCAAAAATTTACATATTCAAGTAAATTGTTACCGATTGGCACACACTCTGAGTCAAAAAATTAAAAAAAAAAAATAAAACTATTTCGGGCTATTAAACGGTGTAAAAATGCGCAAAAAAAATTGAAAAAATGTGTTGTGAGTGTAAGAAAATGAGCAAGAAGTGAAATTATCTTCATATTTTCGCGAAAAAGTTTTGAAGCGTTGTGAGAGAGTCGGATCTTCACCAGTGTGTTGAATTCACACAAAACTCGTCTGTGTGGAGATTCTCCACACAAATTAACAAAAAATCTCTTCCGGAACACTTTATATAAAGAAACACATATGAAGAATTTAGCCGGACAGCGGCATGGCTTAATTTTGAAATCTATTAAATGTTAACAATTTAAAAAATATTGTTTTATATATACACCATGTAAATAAAGAGATTAACTAAAAAAAGTTTGTTCCGGAACGCTTTATATAACAAAACCCATATGAGGTATTTACCATAGCTGTAAAATGTAAATAGAATCGAAAATAAAAATACTTTTAATATTATTATAATTTTTAAAATAAAATTTTCTTATGGTGGAAAATATTATCACTTTTGCTGTGCCAAACTAAATCTTTTTTGATTACATAAAATTTTGACAATTGTCACTAATTTCACAAAATCACTAATTTATCAAAATTAAATCTTAAAATAGATGAAGGCTTTGATCTAAACTCTGATCATTCACCAATCTACTTAACATTCTCTTGCGATATCCAACCAAAAGTACCGTATACAGTTTTGTATAATAAATACACAGATTGGAACTTATATAAATTAAATATTAAACATAATTTAAAAACTCATCCTCAAATCCACACAACAGAAGATTTGGAAAATGAAGCTAAAAATTTTGTAACAACCCTACAACAATCCGCATGGAAAAGCACGCCTGAACTTCAACCTAAGATTTATAGTAATGTATCCTATCCCCAAAGTATCAGATCTTTGATAACTTCTAAAAGAAAATTACGCCGAAAATGGCAAAGTACTCGAGCTCCCTGCGATAAAACTTTATTAAATAACGCTACACAAACTCTAAAGAGAGCGATACAAAAATTCAAAAATGATGAATCATGAATCATTATCTATCACATTTGTCATATAATAATAAGACAGACTACTCCTTATGGAAAGCTACCAAAAGTTTTAAGAGGCCAATAAATCAATCATACACAATTAGAACAAGTAAGAGTGCTATATTCGGCTGTGCCGAATCTCATATACCCACCATCAAACCGTATGCTGTAAAAGGAATGCTCCCCTATAAACATCAGCGTGATATTTGGAATATAGCTTAAGTCAATTATGGCCAGAGCTCTTTTGAACTACCAAAATATTAATTAAACAAGTAAGAGTGCTATATTCGGCTGTGCCGAATCTCATATACCCACTATCAAACCGTATGCTGTAAAAGGAATGCTCCCCTATAAACATCAGCGTGATATTTGGAATATAGCTTAAGTCAATTATGGCCAGAGCTCTTTTGAACTACCAAAATATTAATTAAAAAAAACAAATATTTTATTTCAATTCTTAAACCGTGAGCGTCAATTATGAACCGATACTCATAAAATTTTGTACATAGATTATGTATATTTTAAATAAGGAACACTCGTAGTTATTAACCAAGACTCTTTCCTGAAGGGAACCTTTTGTGTATTACCAACACATTCCACATGAAATTCGGAGCGAATTTCATAACCGTATTTCATAACTCATATTTTTAAGCCAGTAATGATCGTTTAAGTAATTTTCTGAAAATTAAATTATGGACCGATCCTCCCTAAATTTGGTGGAGAGATATTGGCACGCATTAAACTTATGTGCGTCAATTTTCGTCACATTCATATTTTTAAGCCAATAATGAACATGTAGTTATTTGCAGAGGGGGACCTTATATGGGGGAAGGCTCATTTATGGGCCGATGCAAAAAAATTGGTACAGAGGTTTTGGCTCGTAAGAAACTTACGTGTGTAGCATTTCATCGCTTTACTCGTATTTTTAAGACAGTAATGAGCGTTTAAGCTATTTCCTGAAGTGGACCCAATAGGGAGAGTAGGGCCAATTATGGACCTATCCACATAAAAGTTATTAAAAAGATTTTGGCTCGCGAAGAACTTAATTGTGTAAAATTTTATTGCTATATTCATATTTTTTAGCCAGTAATGATCGTTAAAGTCATTTTCAGAAGGGGACCTTATATGGGGGATAGGGTCATTTATGGGCCGATCTTAAAAAAATTCGTAGAGCGATTTTGGTTCGTAAGAAACTTACTTATACCGAATTTCATCGCTATACTCGTATTTTTGGACCAGTAATGAGTGTTAAAGTAATTTTCTAAATGGGACCTTATATGGGGGGTAGGGTCAATTATGGACCGATCCTCAAAAAATTTGGTAGACAAATTTTGGCTCACATGAAACGTATTTATGTCGAATTTCATCGCTATACTTGCATTTTAGGGCCAGGGGGACCTTATATAGGAGGTAGGGTCATTTATGGGCCGATCCTAAAAAAAATTGGTTAAAAGGTTTTGGTTCGTAAGAAACTTACTTATACTGAATTTCATCGCTATACTCGAATTTTTAGGCTAGTAATGAGTGTTAAAGTCATTTTCTAAAGGGGACCTTATATAGGGGGTAGGGTCATTTATGGGCCGATCCTAAAAAAAATTGGTAGAGAGATTTTGGTTCGTAGGAAACATACTTGTACCAAATTTCATCGCTATACTTGCATTTTGGGACCAGTAATGATTGTTAAAGTAATTTTCATAAGGGGACCTTATATGGGGGTTAGGGTCATTTATAGGCCGATCCTCAAAAACTTTGGTAGAAATATTTTGGCTCACATTAAACTTCTTTATGTCGAATTTCATCACTATACTCCTACTTATAAAACAGTTATGCCCGTTAAAGCTGTTTTTTGGAGGTCCACTTGTATGGGGGCTATCCGAAAAAGTGGACCGATATTGCCCATTTTCAATACCAAACAAACCTTAACAATAGAGAATATTTATGCAAAATTTCAACTGTCTAGCTCCTCTCGTGTGGTCCCTATCGTGATTTCAACAGACAGACGGACAGACGGACGGACGGACGGACATGGCTAGATCGTCTTAGAATTTAATAAGGACCCGGAATATACATACTTTTATGGGTCTATGACCAATATTTCGATGTGTTACAAACGGAATGACAAAATCAATATACCCCCCATCTTTTTTGATGGTGGGTATAAAAAGCGATGGAAGCTGGGCCAAATCCAACAAAGAAAAAGTGGAAGTTTTTGGGACATACTTAGAAAATGTATTCAAAACGCAAATACCTATCTACGATAGTATTGAAACAGTGATTAACAATGACGATGAAGAAATACCTCTACTAACAAATTCCGAAGTGAAAAAAGAAATCCGGTTACTAAAATGCAAAAAAAGCCCAGGATATGATCTAATAGCAGCTGAGCTTTACAAACATTTGCCTCATAAAGCACTTGCAATATTAACCAAAATCTTCAATGCTATAATAAATCTAAAATATATGCCAAGTCTTTGGAAAGTGGCTGAGATAATAATGATTCCAAAACCAGGAAAACCACTCACAGATGCCAGCTCATATAGGCCAATATCACTATTACCGGTGATAGGAAAACTGTTTGAAAAACTATTCTGTAAAAGGCTGAAAAGTATAATTACAAATAGAAATATTATACCAAATCATCAATTTTGATTTCGTGAAAAACACTCTACAATCGAACAAATACATAGGATAACACATACAATTGAAAATGCCCTAGAAAACAAAGAAATATGTTCATCCGTATTCTTGGATATTTCAAAAGCTTTCGATGGTGTATGGCATAAAGGCTTGCTACATAAACTAAACATGCTCTTACCAATTCAATACTGCGAAATGCTAGAATCTTACCTAAAAGAAAGATATTTCCGTGTTAAAATCAATGATGAATTCTCAAATCTTCATCCGATAAGCTCTGGTGTCCCGCAGGGAAGTATCCTGGGACCAATATTATACTTACTGTATACCTACGATTTACCAGTAGACTCAGATTGTATTGTCGGCACATTTGCAGATGACACTGTAATCATGTCAACTGGAAAAGATGTTGAAGTCGCAACACATAAACTACAACTAGCACTAAATCGAATAGATAGGTGGACTAAAAAATGGTGTATCAAACTAAATAGCTCAAAATCGATTCATGTAAATTTTACAAATAAAAACGTCAACCACAAACCAGTCTTTATCGATGAAATTGAGATTCCACACGAGAACACAGCCAAATACTTGGGAATGACCCTAGACGCAAAGCTTCGTTGGAAAGCGCATGTTAAGAAGAAAAAGGATGAGCTAGAGTTAAAGTTTAGAAAAATGGATTGGCTAATTGGGAGAAAATCTAACCTTTCAGTCCATAATAAGCTAATTGTCTATAAACAAATTCTAAAGCCAGTATGGAGCTATGGCATCCAGATATGGGGATGCGCTAAAAACGATGTTATTAAAATTATACAAAGATTTCAAAACAAAATCCTAAGGACCATCCTGAATGCCCCATGGTACGTTAGAAACTCTGATATCCATAGAGATCTCAACATGAACACAGTAACTGAGGAAATTATTATGAAAGCAGAACAACATAGGCGTAAACTTATACTCCACCCAAATGAAGAAATAGCGTCCTTATTAAGAACCACAAATGTAGTAAGACGACTAAACAGATGCCAACCTCATGACCTCATCAGGCGTTTCAACCAGCATAATGTTTTATAAAATATTTGAATTGCTGTTAATACTAAATTATATGTTTAAATAATTAGATTCGAACTGCTAGTTAGTCTATTTTGACTAGTCGCAGTATTTTAAGAAAAATTGTATATATCAATTTATACCGTTTTAAATAAAAAAAAAAAAAAAAAAAAAAACTAATTTCACAAGAAAATCTGCTTTTATATTAATAAAAGAAACACTTTTATTGATTTTTTATTATTAAAATAAATTTCTACAATCACAAATGTATTATAAACTAAAATTATAAAATATTTCATTTTTTGTATTTTCAAATTTTACTTTTCATTTGTCAAAAATTTATGTAGCCCAATGAGCTATTAAAATTTTATTCACCTCATATCTATCAAAAATTTACATTTTCAAGTAAATTGTTACCGATTGGCACACACTCTAATTAAATAAAATAAATTAAATAATTTCTAATATAAATTAGCTTTTGCATAGTACAAATTTATTAGATTTGATTCATACAAATTAAATTTATATTGAACAAATTTTATATATTAAAAAACAAATTAATACATAAATAAAATCATTTTATAATATTAAAAATAAAATATTGTATATCTGGTATAACATTTTTTATATTTGAATATCATAAATTGAAATAAAAGTCTAACTTTTTTATAATAATTTTATTTATAAAATTTTTGAACGATTAGAATTATTCAAACAAAATACATTTAAATACAAAAAATTCAAATCAACTTTTAACAATTTTTATTCCAAGAAATTGTAAAGAAATACTTTTATTTATACAACAAAGGTAAATTAAAGATAATGTAATACATTTTTCCTATATAATCCAACTAACCCTTAAAAAAACAAGTAAGACATTCAAATGTTTAATTTATTAAACCTACACCACTTTCGTGGGGAGGGTATATTGGATTGGTGCTGATGTTTGTAATGCTTAGAATTAATGGTATAATACCAACCTTTAAGTCCGTCTGTCTGTCCATGTAAACCTTGTAATCAAACTACAGGTCGCAATTTAGACATAATTGGATGAATTGTGGTACATAATTGGATGAAGTTGGCCCAAGGACGAATATTATTGATTTTGGTCCATTATTTCACCTAGCCCCCATATAACGGTACCTCCCAAATTGGGATTTGAGCTCATAATTATGTTAAATATACTAATATCTCACAACTACGTTTTATACCAGCATAAATGATTTTTGGCTTCGTTCTTGTTTTAGTACAGCAAATGTACCTTTTATATCATCAACGGATGCTAAATCTTCATCATACGATCACTTTTTTATATTAAATTCTATTAGGAACTAGTACAATATCAAATTAAATATTTTTAAATATTTGTATTTTTCTTGAAGAAATAAAAATATTTCAGGAAAGTTGATTTGAATATTAACTATTCAAAAAATTTTTGTTGAATAAAAAGAATTTCATTCATAACTTATTGAATAAAATATTATAAAAATCCATTTGTACAATAAAAATACAATTTAAAAATATTTTTAGGTTTTTATATTGAATGAAGCATAATAAAACAATAATAAGGTAGAATCAGTAGAAAAGTACATTCTCAATTTTACATGCCTTGAATTGTCACAAAAAAGAAAATTAAAAAATACTAAAAAAACATCAAATAAAAATTATTGAAAAATTTTTTGTGAAAAAAATAAAATTGGATAATTTGAAAAAAAAGATCGCATAACCAATAAAAATCATAAACAGAATACAGAAGAGTGGAATGCTGTTTGCGTGTGCCGTTCAATAAACATTTCATGGTATTTTTCGTGGTTTTTCATTTGAAGATTTTGAAGTTTTTCTCTTTTTAGTTCTTTTTTGTTTGACTTAACAAGGCAGAGAATTGACAACTCTCCCTACTGATTCTACCTTTCTATGGTTGTATCATGGAATGAAGTATTTTATAATCTATTTTTGATAATATAAATTATATAACTCTTATTTTATTTCATACTATGCAATTTACTTAATATAAAAAAATATTTTGAAAACTGTTAAATACAATTTGTTTATATTTTATTTCTATTAATTTAAATAATATTTTTTAATTTTTTTACCAAATGTATAAATGGTAATTATTATCTTTTTTGAAATAGTATAAATAAAATTCAATATAATGAATTTTTTCCCAGTATACTAAATTTTAAAAATAATTAATTTTTTAAAATATTTAGAATAAAATTATTCACACTTTACAGCTATGGTCGAGACGAGTTCTTCTTTGCTTTTAGGTTAAAAATATCAAAAATAAATTATACTCAAAAAGAAATTCTTGGCAATTTCATGGCAAATCATACGGATTTGCCCAAGAACTTGTTGCCAAATACTTCCCAAGGGAAAGCCCGGTCAAATAAACTTTGGGAACAACTTACTGCTAAGCTAAATGCTTCAGACCCACCAGTTAAAGATGCTAAAGCTTGGCGCAAGGTAATGTACATATAAATAAAAACATTTACCCTCTTCATTATTGCTGTGGAACTACAAATACGTAAAAAGGAGTTGGAAAAACTTAATATTGATATATTAATGGATTAAAATACTTATTTAATTCTTCGTTCTATTGATCTCATTAATTAGATTTTTATTTTTTTTTTCAAAACATTTATACATTTTTCTGTTGGATTAAATTTAATAACAAAAATAGAAAAATATTCGTTTAATTCTAGGAACATAAGCTTAATTCAATGTTGTCTCTAATCTTTTTCCCTAATTTAGCTATTTGTGTTTCTATTCCCGTATATATTTCAGGAATTTCCATATCCAATGGCGTTTGTTGTATGTCGTCGTAATTGGGCTCTTTAATATGTATGCAAATATTGTGTAGAGCTGCACATACATTAGAAAACTGTGCAATTTTCTCGGCACTATAACGTTTTCGCTTGTCCTGACAAAAATTTTCCACCGGGCCTTCAAAATTCTAATTATCCTTTCTACAATACACCTTGCTTTGGAATGAATATCGATAAACTTCGATTCCATTGAATTTTCTTGGAGATTTCGGTAGGGTGTTAACAACCAAGGTTCACATGGATATGACGAATCACCTACATATAAATATAAATAATATTTATGTGACATACCTATTTACATACACAAAATTTATTATACCGTACACCACTATAGTGGGGAGGGTATAATGCGTTTGTGCTGATGTTTGTAACACCCAAAAATATTGGTCCTACACCCACCTTAAAGTATACCAATCGGCTCAGAATTTAGCTATGCCCGTCTGTCTATCTGTCCGTCAGTCTGTCTGTGTGTCCATGTAAAGCTTGTGCACACGCTACAGGTCGCAATTTTTAAGATAATTTGATGAAATTTAGCACATACTCTTCTTTCGACCCAAGGACGCTATTGAAAATGGTTGAAATCGGTCCATTATTTCGCCTTTATTTACCCTTATCCCCATATAACCCCTCATATAGAAAATCTCTTTTTATGTCAACAATGAGTAAAAATATTCCGGAATTAAGGTAAAAATCACAATTAAATGCTTTATTATTTAAAAAATAATCCACATTTTTAACATACTCACTGGTGTAGGGTATAATACTATACTTGCATACTTGTTTTTTAAATTACCTAAGAGGCAAACATTTTATTATATTCTTGTTCGAGGTGGATTCTTTCTTCTGATTCCTTCCAAACAAACGAATCATGAGCAGCTCCTCCATATTTAAAATTTATGGCCAAAATTGTATATTTATGGTTGCATATTATGGTGCATGCCGGTCTGAGGCTCGCCGGATGGGATAGGTTCTTTCCGACACAGCAACTTTTTCTGGGTACAAAAACTATATAAAATTCCAGCTTTTGTCCTTTAGTTAAAAAAAAGGAAACAAATATTCAAATTTGTAAGGGACCCGAAGTAAGTAAAACTATCACAAGACGGACACACCAAACGTTTACCTAAAGTTTTCCTTTACCAACCTAGAATAATCATTATTGGTAGATGGAGTTGCCAATACACAATTACCCTCCCAGAGGCATAAACCTACTACCGTAGCAACCTAACCGTATTAGTGGCCTCTAACTAACCCTACACACTCACAATAATTTCACCCCAATCACTTACCTTGTACTTTAATGACTCTTCATATTATGGATCTGGACTACCATGACCTTAACGACCAAGCATCCGGAGGAAGTGCAACGTTGGTTTTCAGTCTATCCGTTATCTGTCTATATAAAAAAAATAATAAAAACTTTACGAAATACCTTTTAAATAGTTTGTTATTTACTATATCTTTATTTAATTTCTGTTTTCTTCACTATATTTTATTTTTATTGTTTCTTCTTTTTTATACCCTACACCACCATCAGTGGTGATAGAGGTTATATATAAGTTTGTCATTTCGTGTGTAACACCGAGAAATATTCATCTGAGACCCAACAAAGAATATATTCCGGGTCCTTATCAAATTCTATGTCGATTTAGCTATGTCCGTCTGTCCGTCCATCTGTCTGTCTGTGTAAATTACTCTCATGTTAAAACTAAGTAAATGAAATCAACCAAGTTCTCCGAAAATATTCATTATTGGCCTGAGCAGTTTGGTATTGAAAATCAGCAAAATCGGTTCACAACGTAAAAAGTTATGAGTAAAAATTTCAGACTACCTCGAAAAAAATAACATATTTTTCCTAATTCCCGAGTAGTTTTCTCAGAAACTACCGAAGATTATTCAATGAATTCTGTCACAAGTTATTTACTTTGCCCAGGGATCAATTATTTTCAAACTCAAAACAATCGGTCCAAGATTTCCCATAGCCCCCATACAAAGGTCCATATTCTCGAAAATAGGTTTATTATTAATAACTTATAGGTTTTGCACATATGTATATAATATGAACAGAAATTATATTACCAACGTAAATCTGTCTCGGTCCATAAATGGTCATAGCTCCCATATAAGGTCCACTTCCGAAAATCACTTAAATGAACATAACTAATTAAGAAATAAATAAATATATTGGAATAATATTCAACATAAATATGTTCTCTGTATACATATATCACTCTGGAAAATATTTTTCAGATTGGTCCATAATTGGGCATAGCTCCGATATAAGATCTATTGCCGGTAATCACGTAAACTCACATATTTCATTACTAAATGGAGATATCATATATGACTCTACCAAAATCTTTTCGGGTCGGTCATTAATTGGTCATAGCTATGTGTTTAAAGTAGATATGAACCATCCTGAGAAATATTTTCCGGATCAGTCCATAATTGGTCATAGCTCCCATATAAGATCCACTTCCAAAAATCGCATATTTCATTGATAAATAAAGATACCGGACTAAAATTCCTCATAAATTGGTTTTTGAAATATACAAATTTTTTTCTGGATTGGCCCATAATTTGGTCTCCGATATACGGCCCACCAAAAAAAATACTTAGCAGCACATATTTCATTGACAAAAAGAGATATCGCTAGCTCTTTCAGAAAAATATTTGGATCAGTCCATAATTGACCAAAGCTCTCATATAAGATCCATTTCCTCAAGTCACTTTAACCCATATATTTCATTAACATACAAGTATATATGAACAAAATCCGATATATTATATTTTGTGTATCGATAAATTATTCTGCGAAATTTGTTTCAGATTGGCCATACCTTCCATAGCAGGTCTATAAACTAGTTATAGACTTGATCAAAGTTAGCTCCATTGGTTTATAAAGCAACTACTAATAAAATTTATTAAAACCCTGAAACTATTTAGATGGGTTTCAAAAAGCTTACAGGTATTTAAGATTCGGCATAGCCGAATATAGCACTCTAACTTGTTTTTGTATTAAAATTAAAAAGGAACATTCTAAAGGAACAGATGTTATTCGTCATGTCGTTCGAGTAAAAGTAAACTATCATAGTCGAAAACCGGTACCTGGGCACCACAGGACTGTTGGTGCGGATTCGCTCTAGAGTCCCCCGTTGAATGGAGCTGGTGACGGCGTGTCTTGATTTTCTTGTGTTTAGGTTTAACTTAACGTTTTGTTTTTTAATTTAGTTTCACGTTTAGCTTTTTAAATTTTAAACTTTCAAATGGAATACAAATAATTTAATTAAAATAAAATTGTTTTCTTTATTTACGATGACAAAAGCCACGGGCTCCACCTTCTTCCTGAGCCAAGTCTTTATAAAAAAAATCCCTTTTCTATTCAGTTGCCACATGTTTAATTTGCTTCTTCTTGTATTTGGTAGCTTAACTACAGGGTGCACACGACAACTAATTCCTATTAAAAAGTCATTCCCAACTGAATGTTGGAAACCTCCAGAAGCTAATAGGGTACTTTATCCCAATTGTATTTTTGGTGGAACTGTGGTAAAAAGTTGCCCTTCAAATACCAATTCGTCAAGAAGAAAATTTAATGCTTCCTTCGATAGTCTAAACCGATTTTTAAATCTAAAAAATAGAAATTAGTAGTCTATGTATTTTTTTAAATATAAGATCACCTTCTCATTATTTTGCAAACTTAAGGGGTGACTAGTATTCCGTATTTTTTATACCGATCATCAAAAAAGATGGGGGTATATCGTTTTTGTCATTCCGTTTGTAACACATCGAAATATTAGCCCTTAGCTTCTGTAGAGCTAAGAACCACTGTGGACTGCTTCCATCTCAACCAGGTTCATCCATACATAAGTTCAGAAAAGACGTTTTGTTGGGATGTTTGTGGTACAGTCAATTGTCGTGTTATGCCACACTCTTTCAAATAGTTGTTAAAATGTACTCACCCCATTGTCGTTACGAATGCATTTTATATTTCCGCCAGTCTGATGTTCCACCTGTGCCTTAATATCTTTAAATTTCTCCAATATTTCAGATTTTCGCCTCAAAAAATAAAGAAAGGTACTCATGGATTTATCATCAATAAAAATTAGGAAATATTTCGATCCACCGATAGATTGAACCTTCATCGGCCCGCATACATCCGTGTGCACCAGTTCTAGTAACTCATATGATGTTGACGTAGATTGAATAAATCGTCTATAATAAACTTTATTCAACATGTAAGTTATACACATCCCTTTTGAATCACTCCCCTTAGAATCTAAGCCAATCACAATTTTGTCCGTCGATAAGAGGTCAAAACTTTTGGCAATTATATGACAATACTAATCATTCCATTTTAAATTTTGCAGCTCTCATCAATTTTTGTCGTCCAACTTTTCAATTTGATATAACAAACAGTTTTACATCATTTAAAAAAAAAAAAAAACTATTTTTAAACTTTTCGCGTACACTGCGGCCCATAACCTGGTGAAATTATTGATGTTGAATAAAAAAATTTGGTCATTGTATACATTGGCAGAAAAAGTTACTTAGCTCTCGAACAATACTTTATATATGCCAAGTAGTGTTTTCACGGAAATTTCCGGGACGGAAAATCCAGTTAATTATTTTCCTTAGTTTAATGTGATATTTTTGACAAAAAATTTTGTTTACAATAAATATATTGATTTGAAGTGTTAAATTCAAAGAAGATACATTAAAAAGTGCTAAAAGCTAGGAAACAAATTACTAATGCATTATTATTTTTAAGCAATTTATTGACGAAAAACTATATACAAGTATATTTGATATAATTAGCCCAAATCGATAGGTTCGGTTATTTGGGTGTAGGTGAAACAATGGATGCATATCATTGTTAGTTATTGGGGTAAAAGAGCAGTATTCAAAAAAACATAGCCGATTAATTTTTTTTTTTTAAATCCTAATTATTTTCATAATATTTTGTTATCCAATTTTCAATTGTTTATGCACTTTTTAATGTATTTTACATTTTTTTATTGTATTTTGAAATACATACCGAATACGTTTGAAAATACAAAGTTTTTTAAATTGTTTTAAAAAATTTATGAATACCAGTAATATTTTTGAAAATCAAATTTGTTTAGAATAGAAAATTGTATTATCATACAAACATTTTTGACAAGTATTAATTCTCAGTATTGTAATCTGAAAATACCTTAAAAATTAATTATACAATCCTCAATAAAAACCATTCCGACAGAAATATTTTGTGATTGTACATAACATAAATTACAAATCATATCCCATATAGTAGCATATAGGCGAAAGGGATTGTCAAAGACATAAGTCCCCTGTCAAAAACCTAACTGGTGAGAATGTATTAGTAGAAGCAAAAAAATAAACACAGTTGTTCAAAAGGTACTAAATAATAAATGAATTTCTGATACGTTATTTTTTGTATGTTATTACTGGGATTTTATATACTAGTGAATGAAAATAATAGTTATTTTATTTTTTTCAGAAGATATTTCTTTTTGTTATTTGTTTCTGCACTAATGAAAAAAGAAAAAAAGTATGTGAAATACTTTTTTCATTTTCAATACGAAAATTTACAACTTTTCTTTTTTCAGTTTTAAATAAAATGAAATGTCAAAGAATAAAAAATATGTTTTTTTCGTTTGTAAAATATAAATTATTTTCGGGTTCTTAAATACATTAAAAGTGTGGCAAAAAATAATAAATATTAAGTTTAAGTGATAAAAAAAACTATTAAGTGCTAAAATCCTCGCAATTTTGCGAAGAAAATTTGAAGTTTTGTGAGTACGTTTAATTCTCTCAAGAGTGTTTAATTCTCTCAGATCTCGTCTGTGTGAAGAGAATAAAAAATTTTGTTTGACAACCCCTTCAGTTTCGCCTATATCCCTACTATATGTCATATCCTTTAACCCCTTTTTATTTAATTTTTATTGCCTTTTTATTTGTATCTAACTATAAATAACTTAATAATAATACGAAAATGTAAAAATGTGTTCTAGGCGGGAATTCCCGGAAAATAAAATAGAAAAAGAAAAACATTAATACCAGTTGAGTCCGGCCCCAAATTTTATCCACATAAATACCCTTAAATTGTTTGCCAAAATTCAAAACTAGTATGCCATCTATCAAGTTTATACGTTTATAATACAAAAATAAAAACATCTTGTTTTGCTTGTATTTCTTTAATTTATCAATAAAAAATAATAAAAATTCATGTAAACAGAAATATGAAATTAACAACTTTAGATACTAAGTTAGTGTGTAATGCTATAAATATGTAATTAAAATAAATACTTTGTAAATATATTATAGATGTAATGCAAGTAATTTAAACGTATGAAACAATCACGTAATGCAACAGCTGTTTCGTCCACTACTCGTTGGTGTTTTACATCGGTTTTTACTTTTCGAATTATTACTTAACGTATTAAAACACTGGGAAGTAGTCAGAGCATATGATTTTAGTGTTGATTTGACAGATGGAGGCAGAGGTAAGGAATCTATTGCATATACGCTGGTACGTCTGACAATTGTACGGCAACATAATTCTTGTAAAGACAACACTGCAAAATATAAAAAAATATATATGTATTGTTATTAAAGTATGAAATACAAAAGTATAAATGAAATTTTAATAGATATTAGCGGTTTTCACTCTTGGTAGTAAAGTACCATTGTATCCATGTTAAGATGGTAGGTATATTATAAATAATACTATTTACATCAACGCAACAACAAAATATATTTATTTTAAATATACATCGCTGTACTAGAACTACCATGAAAAAAGGTCTAGTATATAAGCGTGGTAGATTTACCAACAAAATAAACAGCTGATCGGCATACCGCCAATAACTTAAAGTGAAAATTAGCAGTGTGATGGTCTAATGTAGTTTTTTCATTGGAATTTCAAATTTTGGAGACAGAACGTAAACATAATTTTTGCTAATACAACCATTCCCTCAACAAAAACTAAGAAAACAAATTAAGATGTCTCTTGGCAATTATATTTTAAGAATAGGCAAAAATGTCTCAAGCAAATAGTAACATAAAAAATGTTGTAAAAACTTAATATCCAGCAAAATCTTTGCTTACAATGATTACCATTAAGTACTTCATTAATGACTTACTTTGTAGGTAAAGTTTAAAAAAATCAAAATAAAGAAACAAACAAAAATAAAACAGTTACTTTTTCTGTTTTTTTCCTTTTTTTGTGCACACGATATCAAATGTCTATTTTTAGACAAACAGAAAATAAAATAGTATTTGTGTGTGAAAACTATTATTTGACGCACAATAAATCAACAAAGCAGTGGTGTGGTAAGAGTAGCATTCAACTGGTAGACGGAAGGTAGAGTTCAACCCCAGTCTGTGTCGACTTTTATTTTTTCATAAATATTCTATAAATAACTCTACTAAAAAACAACTTATTTCCAACCAAATAATATTGACTTACTTTTGGAACATCTCAAACAAAAATAAGTACTTTTTCTAGTAGAATTGTAAGCACTTTACTCGATGAGTACTGGTGATTTTTCTAGTGAATTTGTAAGCAAATATTTTGCTGGGTAACTGCTAAAAACTAGTTGTGTTAAGATATTTCGAAACTCTTTCATGGATTTTGTGATAATCTTTAACACTATACATTGAATTTCATTTTTGCGTAATAACAAAAAATCAGCTGTTTTACCTAGTTTACAATAAACAACAAAAGTTCGCTCACGCTTTCTATAAAAATTCGGTAAATATAATAGGGTATTAAACATACTACCAAGAGTGAAAACCGCTATTATATATGAAGTTTTAAAAGTAATTAAGATTTGTTTTTACGTTATTAATAACAATGAAATTGATTTTAGTGAATAATAATATTTATTTGTTTTTCTTTTCACGTGCATTAGAGCAAAATCACATTGATTCAACAAAACTTTTTATTAAACTAGGATTTTGTACCCGGTGTTGCCCGGGCATTTAAGTGGTTTCATAAAATTAAACTTTACTATTATCCCCTTTGGGTAAACTATAGATCAATTTATGCAAAAGATCGGAGGCTTTCAGAAATATACAAATTTCGTTAACATAAAACAACTTCCACTAAGGGTGGGCTCTCGAAATGTACATATTTCTGAGACTAAAAATCGTGGTCATAATCAGTCTTAAAGCAGAGAAGTACTAATTTTGCCCATTTTGGCCTTTGCCTTATTTTTTGTCTCCCTCTGGTCCAACCATCGCAACGTGACTTTGCTAATACATATTTCTGACGCTTTAAGAAGCTAAATTGAAAATGGTTTTTCTTAAGTATGGACAATAATTAGTAATTACGCTTAAAACTAATTTTGCCTGTTTTTCATCCATTTTTTAAAGAAACAATATAATAATACCCTCAAAACTATGTTTCTAATTTGAAAAAAGATAGTATAAAGCTACGTTCAGACCTATCAAACATTTGATGAAAAAGACGTAACCACTAATTTTGTAATTTTTTTTTTTTTTTTTGATTCTGCATGATTTTTGTAATTGCAAATATTGTCGAAACAAATAATAAAGACGTTCTGAACTGATGTCGTCAAAGATATATTATGTTTGTGCAAATAAATATATATTTTAAGGAAATCAAAATGTAGATTTTTTTAGGGGTCACGTCATTTTAGTCAAACATTTGATAGGTGTGAACGTAGCCTAAGACCTGCTTTTACCGGTTTATACAGCAAATACAGAATTCCCTTTTGTACCTGTTTTCCCCCTAAGAGTGGCATTCGAAACATACATATTTCTGAGACTATAAAAAAAAAAATAATCTAAAATATTTTGACTTCAGAACAGAAAAAGATCGGTCTTAAAGCACTTTTGTGTATGTTCCCTATGTTAAGGGCGGCTGGAAGGTACAATCTGGTTCTGTCAGTCTGAATGTTTTTGGTCGTAACAAAATCCAGGGTGCGTCTGACTCATATTGAGCGGCATCCTGGTCTGCGTCTGACTCCAGAGCGGCAGTGTCTTTTTTCACACCTATGGTAGAGGTATAAACTACCAGAGCAGGCATGTGACCACATCTAAACATGTGCCCCATGCCAGCACTGGACCGAACACGATCACCGTCTCGGAGAATCTCAACGTACAGCCATCTTCATCAAAGAAGGCCACGTCGGGACCAAAGAGAGGTGATGACCAATGCGGCATGACAAAGTCTGCTAGCACAACACCCAAGGGACTGTCTGCATCTTCCTCTTCTCGAGGTACGGCGACGGTCATCAAAGGTCCAGCAAGCAGGCCTAGTATAAAGCGGCAAAGGTCAGGTGAAACGCAGGTGTCTGAGGGTAAGCGGTTGAAACCATCAACTAGCTTAACATCAGCACCTGAGCTACAAGTAGCCATCATAGACCGTAGCACAGTGGTATAGGAAAAAAAAAGAGGGAAACTTCTAAACGGTTAATCCGATTTTAATGAAATTTGGTATGCACAAAGAGGAGGTGTTGTCGATTTTAGGTTTTGAATTTGGACCTTATAGGCAACCAGGGGCCCGGCGGGGGGTCCTCAAATTAGGACACCTCGGCTATGTTAAATTTTTAAAACGATCCTATTTCTTCATTTGAGTTCCGATTTAAAAAAAATTAGTAAAAAAAGCAGTAAATTATCTCTTATAGTTTAGGAGATATTCGCATTTGAAAATTAAAATTTTAAAATTTTTACCGTCCTTACTTTAGTTTTTTTGATAATAGCGGGTCCAAATATTCCCGATTTTCGCCATTTTTTTATTCGCTTAACAACAAGTTTATATATTAAGCAGTGAAAGAATTATGTAAAAATCATGACTGAGTCCAAAGTTATAGGCATTTTAATTTAAAAAATAAAAAAAGGCGATTTTTTGTAATTTTTTGGGAAAAAAATATCAAATTATAGTGACCTGTTTTATATGACCCAATATGTTCTTAATCATTTTGTAGCGGGTTTCGATAACCCTGCCCCTGGTATGGATATAATAGGCAAAAAACCAAAAAATCCCATTTTTGGGATTTTTTAAAACTTTTTTGAGAATTCCGGGATTTCTAATAAGAAAATTCGAAATTTTTATTTATAACTGTATAACTGTAAAATTTCATCAAAAAATATTCATAAATAAAATTTTTATTGCAATTTGAAAAAATTGTATCTTCGCAAAAACTGAATAAAAAACATTTTTGAATAGAAAAATAATAGTGCTATGTAAATTTTCTAAAAGATTTTCTTATTAGAAATCCCGGAATTCCCAAAAAAGTTTTAAAAAATCCCAAAAATGGGATTTTTTGGTTTTTTGCCTATTATATCCATACCAGGGGCGGGGTTATCGAAACCCGTTACAAAATGATTAAGAACATATTGGGTCATATAAAACAGGTCACTATAATTTGATATCGACTATGCGATTTGAGAATTTTTGCTCAAAATTGAATTTTCCATAAAAAATAGGGTTTTTTTGGATGGACCTGGTCCCCTCGGTATCAAAAATTTTTAGGTTTTGTTTCATTTATCGTACTTTATGTAAAGTCAGCTTTCCAAAAAGTATAAATTCTATATACATCTTCTTAGAAACTTTTTAGATAACTTAAAAAGAAAAAGATACTTTTTTCCCAAAAAAATTACAAAAAATCGCCTTTTTTTCATTTTTTAAATTAAAATGCCTATAACTTTGGACTCAGTCATGATTTTTACATAATTCTTTCACTGCTTGATATATAAACTTGTTGTTAAGCGAATAAAAAAAATGGCGAAAATCGGGAATATTTGGACCCGCTATTATCAAAAAAACTAAAGTAAGGACGGTAAAAATTTTAAAATTTTAATTTTCAAATGCGAATATCTCCTAAACTATAACAGATAATTTACTGCTACGACAACATTTTTTATAGTGCTCGATGAGGAGATTCTATATACGAATATATGTCCTAATTTGAGGACCCCCCGCCGGGCCCCTGGTTGGCCTATAAGGTCCAAATTCAAAACCGACAACACCTCCTCTTTGTGCATACCAAATTTCATTAAAATCGGATTAACCGTTTAGAAGTTACCGAATTATTTCCCTCTTTTTTTTTTCCTATACCACTGTGCGTAGTCATCCCGATGTGAAAATTACTACGGACAGATGGCTACTTCTGGAGGAGAAGATCTTGCGGGCACTAGTTGACGAACTCGCACGCAGTGAGGATGACTCCTTTACTGCGTTCGATGGCGCCAAATGGTCAAAGGGTGTCAAAATCATCGGATGCGGTAATGAGAAAGCCCTAGGCTTTCTCAAAAACTGCATCCGAGGAGTTGGCGAACCCTGGCCCAACGCGAAGATTGAAATCGTCCCACTGGACCAAGTACCTTTTCGTACGACGGTGAGAGTGTGGGTTCCTCCTCCTATTCTGGAGGACAAATCCATACTAACACTAATCAAGCGTCAGAATAAGGAACTTGGTACTGATGACTGGACGGTAGAACGAGGACGCACGAGGGACAATGGAGAAGGTAAGGATCTCTGGATCAAAATTGGTTCAGAATCCCTCCGACTCCTTCGTTCCTCTCAAGGCGTCATAAAGTACGGGCTCAACCAAATTCGGTTGATCTTGCCCGCAGAGAAACGCAGTGATGAGTCCAAGCGGCCTGAGGGTGGTACAGATTAATCTGCACCACTCCGAAGCAGCAACGGACGACTTGCTGCGCTTTATGGAGAAGGAAGTTATCCACGTGGCCTTAATCCAAGAACCCTGGCTTGCAGCCAGTAAAGTTCGAGGCGTCCGGTCACGAAACTATGTGCTCCTCTCTCCAATCCCTGAAGGTAAAATAAGGAGCTGTATTTTGGTCACGAAAGACATTAAAGTTTTCCTTCTATCTAATTACAGTTCTGGTGATTTAACGGTAGTTGCATTAGAGCGACAGGGGCTACCAACTCTAATTATATCATCTGCGTACCTACCGTACGACGAAGACAATCCGCCCTCACGTGCCGTACGCACACTAATAGAATGGTGTGATACAAGGGGCCATGATCTTGTCATAGGATGTGATGCTAATGCCCATCATACTCTGTGGGGGAGCTCGGATATAAATGACAGGGGTGAGTGTTTACTTCAATACCTTCTAACTACTAACCTTAGTGTTTGCAATAGGGGTAATAGACCAACGTTTTTCAATAGGATCAGGGAACAGGTCATTGATATTACTTTGGTAGGGAACACTGACTCAGTCAGAATTCTTGATTGGAGAGTATCACTCGAGTGCTCATTCTCTGATCATCACAGAATAATCTTTACGATACAGCTTACGATGGCTAGGGAAAACCCCTTTAGAAATCCTAGGAAAACCGACCGGATAAAAAACTGGACAGAAAACATGCTTAAGAGTAGGGCCATTAACTCTAATATGGGTATTGGCAAGACAAGAAAGTAGTGACAAGGGGCACACCACAAGGTGGTGTTATCTCTCCACTCCTGTGGAATCTTGTCGTGAATAAAATCCTTTTCAGACTCAGTAGGATGGGCTTCAAAGTAGTCGCATATGCTGACGACGTCGTGCTCCTTATTCAAGGGAAGTTTCATCCCACAATAAGTGAACTCATGGAATCAGCCCTCAGCGTTCTACTATCATGGGCCAAGGAAAACGGTCTGGGTGTCAACACGGCCAAAACTGAACTGGTTCTTTTCACCAGGAGGTACAAAATTCCAGAATTCAGACCTCCGCGTTTGGATGGTACCATTTTGAACACCTCAAGCGAAGCCAAATATCTTGGCGTAATCCTAGACTCTAAACTCACGTGGAAACGTAATGCTGAGAGTCGAATGAAGAAGGCATTATGTGCCTTCTGTATATGTAAGAAAACCTTTGGGAAAAGATGGGGTCTTAAACCATACATTGTGCACTGGATGTACACCGCGGTCATAAGACCTATCTTGACCTACGGAGCTCTTGTTTGGTGGAGAGCGGTGGATACCAAGACTTATCTCTCTATTCTGAACAAGGTACAAAGATTGGCATGTCTTGCAATCACTGGCTGTTTGAGTTCCACCCCTCAGGCTAGTCTAGAGACGATGCTGAACATTACTCCCCTTGATATATACATCAAATGCATTTCTGCTAAATCTGCTCTACGACTTAAACAGTCGAACGGGTTGAAGCACGACCGCATTGGTCATGGCACCATCCTACAAAAGATAGGCAGGCCTATCATGGGCAGGAAACAGATTACATTCTATCTACACTGAATTTTAATAGGTCATTCAAGACCAAAATAAAGACAAGGGATGATTGGGCCGCGAATACTGTCCTAAGGGATGACGTGATCTCAATCTACACACAGAAAAAAAAATGCACAATTTTTTTCTTAACAATCGGTTGCTTAAATTTAATTTCTATTTTTATTAATATTTTTATTTGGGTTTATAACGAATTTGTTTGATGTTCACACAGAAGGAAAATATTTTCTAACAAACACTTTATTGAAATAAATTTAACTTTCAGTAAATATTTTTACTGATTCAATAAATGTTTTTGTTTGAGTTTTATTTTTATGTCAGCATATGGAATACAACAATAAAACCAGTTTTGGAATGTACTAAAACGAATTGATATAATTCTTATTTGGTTTATAACATTTAATGTATAAGTGTTTCAGTTTTCACAGTACAAAATAATAGTTTCTAGAATTAGAAACGTTTTCTTAAAAATGTTGTAAATATATATGTAATTTTTTTACTACTTTTAGTTTTAAATATTTTTTGTAAAATTTTTGTTAAAAATTAGTATATATTTTTTAACAAAATTTTTATAGATTCAATGAAAAATTTTCTTATTATTATTGCCAAAATACAATAAATAATTTAAATGTTTCAGATAACATATTTGCTTGAATTTCAGTACAAATACTAATAACTTGTGTTATTGTTTCAGTAAAATAATTGTTTGGAAATGTTGCGATTATTTATTAATGTTTTTCGTAAATAGTATATTATTTTAATAAGAAAAATCCTGAAATTTTTTCAATAAAGAATTTACGAATTTGAGTACTTGATTTTACGAATTTTGTGATAGGTCCTATTTTAGTAAAAAAAATACTTGGCTTTATGAATTTTTTGTTTGATTTTGAATTCCATTTTTTTCTGTGCACAGATGGCTCAAAGACAGAAAGAGGCACGCGATCGGGAATCTTCTCCGATAAACTAAATCTTCTACTGTCTCTTCGACTACCTGACACCTGCACGGTCCTTCAGGCAGATATATATGCCATCTATACTGCCGCGAGAAGAATCCGGGAACTAAATCTCGAAAATTCGACTATACATATATACTTGGACAGCCTTGCATCAATCAAGACGGAACTCAGGTGGTCAAATCTCACCACTTGTAGAATATCGAGACTGCTCTGGCCCACTCTGACAACGGATAGGACTAAGACCCTCTTATCTCTTGGTAAGAACTCGATTAGGCTTCTAACTGGTATAATTACTGTGCACTGTATGATTGGACATATGTCAGAACGTATGGGCTACCCAAATCATAGCTACTGTAGAAGCTGCTTGGACGAAGAGGAAGTGGAATCGGTACAACACCTTCTATGTGACTGTCCAGCCTTACAAGAGCACAGACTACTCTATCTGGGTAGAGCTCTTTTTCATGATCTAGACTGTCTCAGAGATGCGTCACTGATAAACATGATCGGTTTTATTAAAAGCACCGGCTGGTTTACATGGAGACCGAACGAACCAAGTAGTCAACGAAATTAGGGAGGGTAACCATTCTCTCATCGCTAGAGAATGGTAATTCTAAGGGTATCACAATGGGCCATAAGGCCTCCGAGTGAACTCGCTTGCTAGCGAGCGACCCACGTAACCTAACCTAACCTAACCTACATAGACGCTTTAATAGTACCTAATTTACCTGTTTTCACTCACCCCTTTTTGTCCCATTCTACGCAAGTTTTGAAAACAATATAGCCTATAACACCCTCCATGTATAGATCTTACTATATTCCAAATTTGAATAAAATCGTTTCAGCCGTTTAAGCGTGATTGACGAACGAACAAACAAACAAACGACTTAAGGCAGGTTTCCGCATACACCGTAATCGGCACAGAAAACGAAATTTCATACATTTCCTATGAAAAAAAAAAACTTACTTTTAGACTCCTCCGACCAAAATTATTGACAAAAAACAAAAGGCCCTATCTACAAAAACATTTAAATATTAAAGGTAAAAGTCCAATTTATCCATTTTTATGTACGCCAATGTCAATTGTCATAACAAATAATACGTTTCACCATTAAACAATTTGTTTATTTGATAGAAACAAACTTTTCAATTTAAATAATTTTTTGCTTCTCCTGTAAAATTTTAAAAATGTTAGATAGGGCCGTTTGCGTATTAGGTGACGATATGTGTATTGCTAAAATATATTTTTTTGTTAAAAGTATTTTGAATTAAAATTTTGTTTGTGGCTTCCGGTAGATTAGTGGTTAGTGTTCTAGTCTAGTAGACCGGAGGTGGTGGGTTCGATTCCCACCTGAGACACTGGTTAAGGAGAGCACAACAGACCCGATAGAGTATGTACATCCTCCTTTGAAACTCGTTAACTAACTAAAAAAATTTTATTGTTATGCTATTTTAATCTTTATATATTTTTCAGTAATTTATATATTTCATTTATATCGGTTGAAAGCAAAATAATATGCTTTCATGAAAATTTACCAATATTGCATAGCTTGAGTTTAACCTTCAGTTTATGGATTAACATTATTCTTTACATGTATGTTTCCCAATATCTTGAATACATAACAGTACAAAATAAATCCTGTTTTCCAAAAATTTTATCAAAAAATTGTTTTCTCCGTAATCCTCAAAATTTAAATCGCAGGTACCGCTAATATGTGAGAGATATATGTAGACGATGCACAGTGAGACATTTGGCACTTTTAGAACGACATTAATCAAATCTTAGTGATATTGAGTTCTAATTTTAGTTACAGTTAGCAAACAATTGGCCAAACGCTCCACATAATAATCAGCACGATAAGACTGCTGCCACGCCCATTTTTACAAGTATATATTGAATAAAAATTTAATTTTTGGTCGCATATATCTCAAAACTTTTGCAATCGATTTTAAATTTTTATATATTTTTAGAAAGACAATTTTATACAGATTGCTATTTATTTATAAGAAAATGCAAAATATAAATATTTGTAGCACAGTCAAAAAGTTAATAAAACCCATTTTCCTATTTAAACACATTTTCAACGTTTAGATACTGTTTTAAACGGGTTAGTATTATCCGATTTGTCTCAAATGCTCTGCATTGCAGTTTTAGTGCATGCTCTTCTATAATTTTTAAAAACATGTTTATTAGGGTGGTTATATACCCTAATGAATATTAGGGTAGTCACTCTTAGAAATTTTTATCAAATTGTACAAATATTTGCAAATAATTGAATGCAACATTAACAAACAATTTATACTCTAATTAAAATTTAAAATAAAATATAAATTCCGCGGTTTTTACAAAGAACAAAATAAATTTATAATCTATGAATTTAAATCTGGAAATAAACAGAAAATTTTACTTTTTAAATAAAGCTATGACACCTGATTGGCTTAAGTAATTGTCTTTTAAAAACACTAATTGTGGGCTAATACATGGTGCCAAGGCCAAAATTTATGTATACCCCTAACGTGAGTTTACACTTAATTTAAAAAAAAAAAAAAAAAAACATATTAAATTCTATAGGACACTCTAATTTTTTCAATATCTCTGAAGATCGCAAAAGATCGTAGCCAATTTTCATATATATGTTTCTATAGAAAATTTCCTATGCAAGGTTATAATTAGATAACTGCGATTGGCTGCAGTCATTAGATCTATTCCATTAAAAATATAATTTTTAAATATCTTTTTATTATTAATATTATTTTTCCTTAGAGTTAAAAATAAAACCTTTAAAATTGAGCTTTTGTCTAAAAAATCATTGCAGAATAATCTTGAAGTACTAAATTATACTACACTGAAGAAACTATATAAATATCTGAAATATTTACCAAGATATACGCATTCAAAATTAATATGCCGCTTCAGGAATATTACAAGAAAATTATTTTATTTTTAAAAGTAGCAACTTTGAGCATCTATATTTCGGGTTAAAGGAACTCTGCAATATTTTTAGTTATTTTTCTATAGTATATGGAATGTTTACTGTTAACTATAATAACAAGCAAGACAATTGGAAAGCGTTTAATTTTTTATTTTTGTCGTTCTAAAAGTACCAAATGTCTCACTATGCGACGTTCAGATCCCTGCAGGAAAATGTCAACAAAATTAACTGTGACCTTATTACAATACACTGTTGGTCAGTAAAAAACGGACTATGTCTTAACCCAAAGAAATCAAAATGCTTAATTATTCACAAAAAATTCCATCAGTATTTTATCCCCTATCAAAATATTAATAAATAATCAAACAATTGAAATTGTTCTGAAGGCTAAAAATCTCGATGTCTTCTTCAACAATAATTTGACTTGGTCGACTCACATAGATTCACTTGTCACTCAAACTTACTTAAAACAAGTAAGAAGTCTAAGTTCGCCATTGTGTGTTTTTAAAAAAGATTAATTTTAAATTTCAAATTATTTAATTTTTTCCGACTCTTCCATTACTTTAGCAATAGCAAAACAAAAGAAACAACGACAAAAACGATAAACTTAATAACAAAATACACAAGCCAATGAAACCAACACAAATTCAAACAAACGTTTTTTTCTAATACATGTTGTTGTTGCTTTAAAAAAATAGGAAAAAAAAACAACCAACGTAAATGTCCTCTTTCAAATGTCATATCATTTGTTTTATAAAAATCAGGTTTAATTCTGTATTTATCGCCACAAATCACCTTATGGCTGCCCCATCGTGCATTGTTGTTATAAAAAACAACAACCACATGACAACTTCGTGCGTTTTGTGTAACATAATCTTCTGTAGAATAAAAGTACGGTATATTCGATACTTAAAACATGGCGATTAATAAACTACAAGGTTTTGATAAAAGTGTTTGGTATCATTAAAAAGAGAACTTCTCCTATATTACAAATGTGTAAAAATATAATAACCCATCGAACAATTTCAGGAGGTAATAACCAAAAGATTAAAAACATATATATGTTTTTGTGTATCAACAATTATATTTAGGAATAATTGTGTCTTTTTTCTTTATGCACATTTATATGTTCAAAATTTTGTAAAAAGAGGTGTACTTCAAAGTAAATAATTGAAAATTCATTAGAGCGGCTCTAGTTCTTTGTAGCAACATTTTGATATTGAATTTGTTAATATTCATATTGATAAATAATTTGTGTAACGAATTGTAGGAGAATTCTGGAGAATTTTTGAATTTTTGATATTTGCTTTTTAAATTGTTTAATTATAAAATTAAAAATAATAAATTATGTTTTTTTATAATTACAAATTTGATCCCGTTTTTACATAAATGTTTATAAAAGTTTACACATGTATTAGCAACAAAATATTTTATTGTAATTTGTTTAAAATTTGGACTTTTTATAACAACTTAGCGTCTTTTCTTCATGATAAACATACACTTATTAAGAAACTGAATTTAATTATTTTTTTTGTTAGACCTTTTCTCCGACTTTAACTTCCGCCTAAGGGTAGATAACAATGTCCAGAACAAACTAATGACGAGGTTGCATGGAGGGAAATGTCAGCTTTCCAGCAATATAAATGTTTCGAAAATCTCATTTTTAATTATTGAATTATCGCTAACCTTCCCCATATAGCTGCACCAATGTGCAATGTTTAGTTTGTTAGTTTTTATACCCTCCACCACAATCAGTGGTGATAGAGGGTATATATAAAATTGTCATTCCGTGTGTAACACCAAGAAATATTCATCTGAGACCCATATGAAATTCTGAGGCCGTCTGTCCGTCCGTCTGTCTGTATAAAACATTCTCACGTTAACACGAAGCAACAAAAATTAACGAAATTCACCCAAAATATTTATTATTGTCCTAGGTAGTCCTGGTATTGAAAATGAGCAAAATAGGTTAACACCGGGAAAAGTTATGAATCAAAATTTGAAACAACCTCGAAAAAATAAGCATTTTTTACAAATTCTGATGTAATTTTCTCAAAAACTATGCAAGATAATTCCATGAAAATTACCACACATTCGTTTCTATACAAGAGCTTGACTCCTGCTGAAAATTGCCAGAATCGGTCCACAATTTCATATACCTCCCATACAAAAGTACATATTCCCGGAAAATGGGTTTTTTGTTATTAACTTCCGTCACAATATCGAAATCTTTACAAAATTTTACAAATTAAAATCTTATGTCAATAGCATTCATTCAGAGAAAAAATTTTCTGGATCGGTCCATAATTGGACATAGCTCCCATACAAGGTCCCCTCCCGAAAATAACTTAAACGCAAATAATTCATTACTAAATTAAGATATCCGTATAAAATTTGGTACAAGTGAAATTTTTTTTCCATCGGTTCATAATTGGTCATAGCTCCCATACAAGGTCCCCTCCCGAAAATCACTTAAACGCACATAACTCATTACAAAATGAAGATATCAATATAAAATTTGGTACAAGTATTGCTCTCGCATACAGAAATATTACTATTAAATTTTTTCCGATCGGTCCATAATTGGTCATAGCTCCCATACAAGGTCCCCTTCCGAAAATCACTTAAACGCACATAACTCATTACAAAATTAAGATATCCACATAAAATTTGGTACAAGTGTTGCTCATATGCACGAAAATATTACTGTGAAATTTTTTTCCTATCGGTCCATAATTGATCATAGCTCCCATACAATGTCCCTTTCAGAAAAACACTTAAAGGCACATAACTCATTACCAAATAGTGATACCCATAAAAAATTTGGCATAAATATTATTTTTGTATACAGATATGTTATTTGAACATTTTTTCATGATCGGTCCAACTTTGGTTATAGCTCCCATACAAGGTTCCCTCCCAAAAATCACTTAAACGCACATAACTCATTACAAAATATTGATATCCATACATTTAGCAAAAATATTGCTCTTATATACATAAATTAAACTATAGAATTGTTTTACGATCGGTCTATAATTGGTCATATCTCCAATACTAGGTCCTGAAAATCCTTAATTCACACACATGCATACTTGCAATTTACTAATTATCGCTAAGCGCTATAAAAATATAAAGAAAATGGCGTTTGTAATGTTCAATAAATCATGGAATTGTAATAGATTTAAGCTGTTTAAATCTTGGGATTTTTTCTATTTAAGACATGAGAAAACTTATTTCTACAAATATTTGATCAATTAGAAAAGTATTAATATAAAAGTAGCTGGTGGAGGGTATTTAAGATTCGGCTCAGCCGAATATAGCACTCTAACTTGTTTTGATTTGTTTTCTATGTCAAGTTTAAAATTTGCGGAAGGGTTTTTATTTTTCGGTTTTTTTCATTTGACACAGTGAACCAGTACCAACAAAAAACATATATGAGTATATATACATATGAGTGGCATTGTCAAAAAAAAAAAAAAACAAGTAAGAGTGTTATATTCGGCTATGCCCAATCTTATATACCCACCATCAAACCTCGTTTTACTCGAACGAAACTTACTTATGTCGAATTTCATCTATATACTCGTATATTTAGGCCAGTTATAAGCGTTAAAGTAATTTTCTGAAGGGGATCTTATATAGGGGGGTAGGGTCAATTATGGGTCGATCCTCATAAAATTTGGTAGACAGAATTTGGTTCGTATTAAATTTACTTGTGTCGAATTTCATCGCTACACTCGTATTTTTAAACCATTAATGAGCGTTGCAGTCATTTTCTGAAGGAGACCTTATATGGGGGGTAGGGTCAATCATGGACCGATCCTCATAAAATTTTTTAGATAGATTTTGACTCGTATGAAACTTACTTATGTCAAATTTCATCTATATACTAGTATTTTTAAGCCAGTAATGAGCGTTAAAGTCATTTTCTGAAGGGGACCTTATATGGGGGGTAGGGTCAATTATGGACCGATGCTCATCCTGATTTTGGATCATAAGAAACTTACTTATGTCGAATTTCATCGCTATATTCGTATTTTTAAACAAGTTATGGCTGTTAAAGCTGCTTTTCGAGGGGCCACTTGTATGGGGGCTATCCGAAAACGTGGACCGATATTGCCCATTTCCAATACCAAACAAACCTTACCTATAAGAAATATTTATGTGAAATTTCAACCCTCTAGCTCTTTCCATTCGGACTCTATCGTGCTTTCAACAGACAGACAGACGGACGGACAGACAGACATGGCTAGATCGTCTTAGAATTTAATGAGGACCCAGAATATATATACTTTTGTGGGTCTATGATCAATATTTCGATGTGTTACAAACGGAATGACAAAATCAATATACCCCCCATCTTTTTTGATGGTGGGTATAAAATAAATTAAATAATAGTTTCGGTCCATACTAATGTAAATAAATATAACTCAAAATGTCTAAATTATGATATCGTTTTCAAAAAAGTTTTGAAACCGAATGAAATGCAAAATTATAAACATATCACTATTATTAATATATTAACCATTTACTAAACATTTCTAATTGATCAGACCACTAAATATAAATATATAATTAACGATCGAGCAGATTGGCCATTTCTCCCACTGTGCGTTGGTGGAAAAATGCAATATGTGAATTGTTTGAAGTCGTGGTAGTCTGCTTTTTTTGGTTGATTGAATTTCGGCGTCAAGAGACTATGAAGTCGTTAGGTCGATACAAGTAAACGATTGTGGTTAAGTGGTTTGATGTTAGAGAAACTACTGCACTCTAGGTTGCGTAGTTAATCAGGTCAGGAGCAATTACCCAAAATCCGTTTGGGGCCCTCATCATTCAAGGTGCACTAGATAGATTAGTGTTCCACGCTACTCTCTGGTCTTCACCTAGTTTAGAGTGCCAGAGCAGATCACTGTCTGTAGGGTTCTGATTGATTTACAACAATGTTTGTCGTTGTTATTGATGATGTTGTATAATCAGCGGTTGTTGCGATTGTGTAGGGGTGCGTGGTGAATTTCCCTGTTTGACAGTATAATATGATGAAAATGTGGTATGTATGTATATGAATTCAAGTATTGTTCTCCACATAATATTTAATTACATAAACTAAAAAATATTTGTTATGATAATCATCCAGCAAAAACTAGGCAATTACTTTCCTAAAAGCATACTTTGCAATGACTACTACATATCGCCTCGATTACATATAAGTAGTCTATTAAAGTCTTACTAATAATGTGTTATGTAAATACTTTCTAATTCATTAGTCATCTTGCCAGTGAAGATATGGATGCTGTATACGTTTTTTAATGCGATTTACAATGACTACTTTTTCTAATTACTTGTAATCGTTTGTAGTAAGTACTTGCCTCCAATGACATCACCGTGTTAAAATAATGACTTAAAATGTAAGTAAATTTTATCATTTTAACCCCTTACATGGTAATAAAAGTTTTTACTGGACATATATCAGATCTTTCAGCAGAGATTGACAAAATAGACACACCATATTATATGTATACTAGAGTGTCCCGTGTTTTTGTGGGAATACATCCCAAACGATGCGTATTAATGTTCTGAATACGAGGAAAATAAAAAATATTTTCTTTGAAAAGAGCGTAAATTCCCTACCAGAGATGGAAATTCGTGATCTCATAATATGTTAAAAAATTTTTTCGAAATGGGTCCCAAAAATTCCGTTATTTTGAGCTTATCGCGCGATTTTTGTTAGAGTATTCCTTTTTCAAAATACTACTTTTAGTGCATTATAAGGTGCATATTAGATTAGGTTCAATGCCAAACAATTTTTAAATATTTTTCTGTATAAGCAAAAATTAAAACAATTTTGACACCTATTTCAAACCCACTAAAAATCATTTTGTGGAGCAAAAATACTCTAAAACAGTTTACAATTATTTGTCACGCAATACGATTAAAATTACGGAATTTTTGAGCACCATTTCGAAAATATTGTAGATTTTTTAAAATTTTGTACCCTGCATAGCCGGATTACTTTCACAGTGAATTTGAATAAATCTAATAAGGAACCCTTTAGGGATCATAGGAAAACCGACTGGTTAAAATTGGGATGTATCCGAAGTACTGTGTGAGGGGCGTGCAGTCTTTACTGATGGATCCATGATGGATTCTGGTACAGGTGCCGGGGTTTATTTGGTAGATGACAACATAAAAGTGTCTCACAGACTTCCGGACGAATGTAGCATCTTTCAGGCGGAGATCCTGGCAATATGGAAATCTGTGGTCATTATTCAGACACGCATTACTAGGGGTTCGGAAGTAACGATTTATGTTGATAGTCAGGCAGCTCTTAAAGCTTTGCAGCGTAAAACATTACATTCAAGCTTGGTAAATAGCTGTATAAGGGACCTGCAAGAGTTAGTCTTTACTGATGGATCCATGATGGATTCTGGTACAGGCGCCGGGGTTTATTTGGTAGATGACAACATATAAGTGTCACAGACTTCCGGACGAATGTAGCATCTTTCAGGCGGAGATCTTGGCAATATGGAAATCCGTGGACATTATTCAGACACGCATTACTAGAGCTTCGGAAGTAACGATTTATGTTGATAGTCAGGCAGCTCTTAAAGCTTTGCAGTGTAAAACATTACATTCTACCTTGGTAAATAACTGCAAAAGGGACCTGAAAGAGTTAATCAGGTTATACACGGAAAGGCTGTGTTGGGTACCGGGACACTGTGATAATGAGATTGCGAATGAATTGGCCAGACAGAGCTCGATATAGGGTCGGTTCGGGAAAATCCCCCATTTGTTATTACTATTGGCTAATCTCCGAATATTTCAAAAACTCCACCAACCGATCCTGGCACAGTAGGCTGGATTGTAGGATTTCTAGGACACTATGGCCGAAGTTAAATCCAAAAGCAACCAGAGTGCTATTATTTAGTAGGCGTAATAACCGGACACCGCGCAATTGGAGCCTTTGGGGGTAATAGGGTCGGTAACACACGGGATTTTTGCAGGTTGTGTGAGGACGAAGAGGAACTGGAGACAGTAAGCAATATTCTATGCCACTGTCCCAGAATACAGAGTCTGAGACTGAAATGGGTAGGCAAAAGATTCCACGATGAACTTGGAGATTTAGCAGGGTGCAACTTAGGCGACATTCTGGGCTTCATCGGGGGAATATTTTGGTTATTCAGATAACGGACAATTAGTGATTTCTGTTCCATGACCACTTTCTTCCTTTGTTCTTTTTGAAGGGGAATTCTCTCTTTTCACATATTTCTCTTTTCTTCTGTCTTCTTTTTATTTTTCCTTGTTCTTTATTAAAGGGAATCACAATGGACCTTTGGGTCTCCAAGTGGATGTATGCCTTTGGTATACAACCCTTTTAAACTAAACTAATTACTAATTTCAACAAATATTAAATACAGTGGCACCTCGATTTTCCACAATGATCGGGACCGAGAGCATTCTGTATAATCGATTTCTCGGTTAATTGGATACCAATTTTGGGTATCTTTTTAATACATATTTTTATTAATTAATAAATGAATATGTACAATGTGCATAAGATTTTTCTCCTTCGGTCGTGGCTATGTGCTTCGATATAACAGCATCAAATACTGGGAGACTTAATGGAGCGTGCAAACTCCTGGAGCAGATGTTAGGTCGAGAGCTTGCCGACACCACGTTTTAGAAGTCTTGTTGAGAGGGGTTTTTGACTGCAAGTTTGGAAACAAATAGGGACCTCAATCAGATATATTCAAGAGGCTTCAACAAAAATTGTCGGTGATTAATAAATCCAAGTTCGATGTAGGCGAAAATGTTTTGGAACTACTGCCCAAAGAAGAAGTATAGAATATCAAAGAACTGCAAAGGAAACTAATGTAATGCCAGCCAAGAGATGGCTACAAGGAGCTGTTACAGTTGGCATTGATATATCTTGGCCATCTTGACGGAAAAGATGTGCGCTTCAGGTCTCCAGGTCCAGTACACCATGCCCGGTGGATAGCAAAACCTATTTGCTGTCTAAAAATACAACTCTTCCTTCACCAGTTTAAGCTGACTTACCAAGAACAAAAGGCCCTAGAAACACTTTGCTTTCATCGTCTGAGACTACTGTAAAGCCAGGTATAACGCCCCCAGAGCGTGTTTAACAACAAAACAAGACTAAAACACCGTAAAGAGCCGAATGGCAACAAAAATCTTAACAAATCAAGCAGAAGAAAATGAGAAGTGCTTCAGAAATATGCGACCCAAACTAAAAAACAATTGCGGAAATTCTTAGAAAAAGGTCTCCCAGCCCTAATTACAAATGAGACTTACCTGTTGTTCAAGAGATTTAAATTTACACCGAATTTCTGGATAAAGATCCTCTAACTTGGACGCAAAATATCAACTACAAAGAGGGGCAAAGGATGGTAAACAACTTGAAAGTTGTGAACGACATGGTAGAGCGAGGAGTCAAGCTTGCTCTTAACAGATTACAATCAATTATTACAACAACGAGCAACAAAAACCATATTATGTCAGTCACTTGAATGAATTTAAATAAGAATAAAATAAAGACATTTATTATACTTGATTTTTTAAATACATAATTGTTTTCATTCCAAAAGTTTATAATATAAAGGAAAATGGGTTTTTTCACAATAGGTTCCATCTTCGCTCTTACGAACATTGGCTTCATTATCTCGAATTCAGTACTACATACGCAGTACTGCATATAAAATATTATAAATAGTATCGGCTTCAATTTGATGTATTACACTGACAAATATGTTAAACCGTTCTAGAGAACTGCCAAAAAATCGAGATTTTCAAAACTTTGAGGCCCCAGTGGCTCGTGTTAACATCTTTCAATCGTGCTCAAACTTGGCCATCTTTAAATTTAACAAAATGAAACATTTTAAGGGGCTGCCTTCTAAAGAAATCCGACATCGATTTTTTAAAACTACCGTAATACACACCCTGAATTTGTGTCTAATTTTGAGTGGAATATTTTAGCATTTTCCTTCACCCTTAATCCATACCATTCACAAATATGCATATTTTTGTAAGAGAATTTTTACATTTTGTCTCCAATATTTATTTGTACCACTGAAACAGATGAAGACCAATAAAAATAAAATTCCAATAAAAAAATTCTTTAGATTTTTAGAACAAGTGAAATACAATTATGAGATGTTTAATCAATATCATTAAAGAATATAAAATAGAGTAATTGATGAAATGACCCAAAGAATTATTAGAAAAAAATGCACTAAGTGGTCTTATAAAATCTTTAACTACCAAAGGGGAGAGGCTTGTATCCAAGGAAACCCATTAAAATCCTCATTTATCTTCTCCAAAGTCCATATACGAAGTAGGAAGAACACTATGTTTAAATTTAGACCTCTAAACAGACCTTAGGTTGCTTTGAACTAATATAAAGTGAACTGTCGTGTGGTACAGGAAAAATACTTAATTTAGATATTTACAAACAGAGGCGGTTATCATCACTACTATACCTACCTACCTACTGTATTTTATTCATAAAATAAAAGATTTTAGCATGTAATAGTTCTATAGTGGCATACGGTGATGTCCCCATACTTAGAGTGGCTAGGATGCTACTTAGTGTTAGCTTTATTGAATAAGAATAAATATTATACAATTCTAAATAAAATTCACACAGTACTCCCCAAATAGGTGGGGTTTCCGTAATGTAGTTTTTGTTTATCAATACAAAATGACCAACGACCCAGATTATTTTGTTAGTTTTATACCCCACTAAACATTTTTTCTTGTTCCAATTCCATTGACTTTTTGGTATATCATGTATCCAATTCAAAATGACTTATTATTTTAGAAATAAAATCAAAGAAACAATAGATTTCACGTTAAGTCAAATATTAGAAAATTCTTATAGGTATATAGGATAATAAAATCGGTTAATAAATGTCGAAATTTAGTCGTACCGCTACTAAAATATCTAAAAATTGTTATTTTAATATATAGGATTAATATAAATGTTAAATTTTATAAAATAATACAGCAATATTAAAAAAATTTACAAAAAAACTAAAAAAGCAAAATACTTTATTGACCTAACAAATTAACAATACTTTCACATTTTATCAAAAATCTCGTTAATTAATATTACGATTTTTATTATTTTGGTAGAAAATTAAAATATAAGATATTCTTTAAAAAATACAACAAACAAATTGCTTAACTTTGCTAAAAATAATTGTTCAGACAAAGTTTTTTCTTAAAATTTATAAAATTTCACTGTATGTATAAACTTTATGGGGTCGAAAAATTATATTGTGGAAATTACAAACGGAATGACAAACATTCTCACCTAGGTTATAACAAGCATAAATTTGGTGCCAAACAATAATTAAGTACCGTTAACGGTTTACAACATAGATGTTGGAATACGGTTTTTAACGTTGTTAAAAATCGTATTATTCATTTAAAAGAAACAATTAACAAAATGCAGCTCGCAATAAAACTCCATTAAACAATGACACTTTCCGATGGTGCAATGATGAGGTGAAAGATACTTTCGACTTTCTCTGGCCATGCGTTGCATTATCATATTACCGATTTAAATATTTTGAGTCTTATTTCTTTAAGAGTCTTAAAGAGCAAAGAGAATTAGTCCGATGAAGACAATAAAATACATAAAACTTACAAAGTTATATTAAAGCAGGTAGAGATCATTACTATTTTAGAAGATATTGAACTGAAGAACGTAACTTTGAGGACTTACTATGGATCAGCAAATTAGACTTTTATACTCACACAACTTTTGTGGTTCTCGGTAAACCTAACTTACATATATTTTTAGTATACATGTATGTATTATTAAATGTGTATGAACATGGATATTAATCTAACTACATTGCCTGTGTTCTGTAACTTTCGAATCGACAAAAAAATCGAAAAATTTATAATCGTCTTGTTTAAAACAGGGTGAACACACGTAATTCAAATATATGTTGGTTAAGTGTAACGTGTTCAGTTTAAAAATTTTTTGAATCACGCAACTAAAAAGTGGAAGACTCTAATATTTCAATGTTTTTTTCTCGACTCGAAAGTTACAGAACACGGGCACATAATATAAAAATGACGTAACTAACATTTTTTTATAAAAAATTTTTGATTTGTAAAATAATGACTCTTCTTTCATTTTTCACATCGGATTTTAATAAGATTTTTCACCATACAAAAATGGAAATACGTCTTTTAATAATAAGATGGAGATATACAATGGGAAATTTCGTGTCAAGTGGCCCAACTTTTAAAATCGATGTCTTCCGATTTGGATGAAATTTGCACCAAGTTGGGTACAGATACAAAATTTCTATTGCTGAAGAACTGCCGGACTTAGTGGGGGTCAAAATTGGACATTTTGGTCATACAGGGTTTTATTCAAATGAGTGTAACTTTTCACCTATTGGTCCATTGGAGTTCAGATAGCCATTTCTTCATTGTTTCCAAAAAAAAATGTTTTTTTCAAATTTTTTTTTTTTTCAAAAAACTGCCTTTTTTGATCAGATGAAAGCTTATAGAATTTCCTTTATGGGCTTTTTAGTCCCATGATGTGATGCGACTGGGATATCATTCAAAAAAAATAATTTTTTAGCTAAAGAATTAGATTTTTTTCAATATTTGGCACTTAAGTTTCGACTATTTTTTCAAAATGTTTTTTTTTTTTTTTTTTTGCTCAAAGAAAGCTTAAACCATTTCCGTGAAGAGCTTTGTAGTTACTTACAGAAATTGCTTACTCCTAATTACTTACCCTTATTATTCCTCCATATCCTCTCCATTCCGTTTCTATGGAGAGCCATTCGTGCCAATTCACAAAATGATTCCCTTATATTAAAATCGCAAAGAGGAGATATTTCGAAGCAAGACATATTATTTCGAGATGCATAAAGTTCTGCTTGTTTCGCTGCAACCTGCCTTTTGAATGCCAAATGAAGTCTATTTCCTACAAGAACTTTTGGAATACCAGGAGCATGCTACAAAAAAAATATATAAAACAAATAAATTTTAAATTAGCGTATTTTGCTTAAATAATTGTTATTAGTTGTGTTTAAAAAGTGAAATCAAATTGCTTAATACAAAATTGTTATAAATAGTTTGTGTCCAAGCTATACAATAATTAAAATGATGTCAAATAATTAATATTAAATAATATTAAGCATAAATAATATTAAGTAACCCAACACAGCAAAAAGTTACGTGTCTTTGGAGATCATGTGTTTATGCAAGAATTCCGAATAATCGAACCAATGCAAATTCGATGATTCGAAAACGATGTTTCATTGGTTCAAGCTATTTGTTTTGTATGTATTTTTGGAAGATATTTTAAATATTTTTAAGGAAAATATTATAATAAATATTGGAAAATATATAAAATAATATTATTAATCAAAAATATTTCTAATAACACATAAATTTCCTTTGATTAAATTAACAATCTGAATTAATTTTTGAAGTTTTAAAGGAATTTTTTAACTGCGGAATAGGTTGAATTTAGGAAGGCGTTTAGAATGAGTTGCATTAGCACCCAGCAAAAAATAATTGATGTCATACTTTACAAACGACATCTTAATCACATCTAAAAATGCGATTGCATACTTTTCGCTTTTATAAACCAAACATATACTTACAAATTAAAACACAGTTAAAAATGAGTAAAGAGATGTAGAAAAGTCACTACAAACAACATATTCGAAGTACTTCAAATTTTGATGAAAAACCAATGAAATTTACATAAGCGTTTCATTGAAAGAATATGGTTTATTTTTGACATACAAATATCGGATTTTTACAGCTTCTAAAGATAAGATTAGATGTAGTTCAAAGTTGTCAAAAATGAACAACATCCCTCCAATGACACGCTAATGTAAAATTCATAGGTTTTTCACCTGAATTTGAAGCACTTCGGGTTACTACTTAGTTGTGATGAAAATTCTACATCTTTTTCCACACTTTTTTTGCTGGGCACTGTTATTAAAGAAGTCATGAAACATGCATTCACTTTGCACTACTGCAACATTTTTTTGCTGGGAAGTGCTTCAAATTCGTGTGAAAAACCTATGAATTTTACATTAGCGTGTCATTGGAGGGATGTTGTTCATTTTGGACAACTTTGAACTACAAATAATCTTATTTTTAAAAGCAGAAAAAAAACAATATTTGGATGTCAAAAATAAAACGCATTCTTTCAATGACATGTTTATGTAAATTTCATAGGTTTTTCACCAAAATTTGATGTACTTCGAATATGTTTTCTACATCTCTTTCCTAACTTTTAACTAGATTTTATTTGTAAAGAAATATTTCGTTTATAAAAGCAAAAAATATATAACCGCATTTTTAGATGTGATTAATATGTCGTTTGTAAAGTATGACATCAATTACTTTTTGCTGAGAAGTATTAAAAAATTTTCGCCAAATTAGTTATATCCCTAATGTACATATATTAAAATAATAGTAACATATCTATTTGTATATTCATTATAGTATTTACCTCTTCTACTTCCTTCAGCCATCTATCAATTCCATCAAAACTCCACTTGTTAGTTATGTCGTAAACTAATATTATTCCTTGTGCGCCTCTGGAGTAAGACCGAATTATAGTACAAAATCGCCCCTGGCCAGATGTATCCCATAACTGAAGTTTTACTCTTTTTCCTTCCAGAAGAATTGTTGTTGTTTTGTATGCTAATATAAATATATATTATATGGAAATAGAATTCAAGCAGTTTTAATATTAAATAATACCATTTCCACTGCAAAACGGGCTCTCTGATGATGCATCTTCCAATCCCGACAAAATTTCATGTTTTCCAACATCACTATCTCCTACTAATAATACTTTAAGCAAGTAATCATAGTCTTTCGTCATATTATTCATAGACTATAAAATTTAAGAATATGATTATCAGAATTATAATTATTTAAAAAATATTACATTTAATACAAATTTTGCAAATAACAAACAAATATGATATGATATAAAATTTTACCTAAATAAAAAAATTGATTACAAATCACGATTTTTAAATCTAAGCTTTAATCTAAGCTCTTAAACAAATACGTCAATATTTAACTTTAAAGAACTACAACAGCAAAAGTTTTCCAACTTAAACTTATATAATCATATAGACAGTAGCCATTCAACAGATCCTTATCCTTAACCTTAAAGCCATGTTCATGACATCTTAAAAAAAAGTATATTAAACTTATTCTAAATGCCTTCCGCATTTAACGAAGTTTATTGGATCTTCTAAAATTGGTTCCGAGATTTAAATCAAATAATTAGTCATATAGGCGTTAAAAATATTAATATTTGAAAATATCAGTGCAATGAATAAAATAATACACTACAGCTCGAAAACAACTCTCTCTATAGAAATTATAATATATACCATCAAAACACGTACGGCACACAATAAGTGAGCTATTCGTAAAAAACAGATTTGTATGGCCTTAGACCGCCAATACATACGTGCCAATTTACTTTCAGCAATCTAAAATTCAGCAGCAAAACTCTTACTTTCCCGGGCTATGAACTTTGTGTACAATTAGCAATAATCACAGAGAACTGCATAACGTTAAAATTTCAAAAAAGCACCAAATTAAAGAAAAAACAAGTATATCTCGTAAAACAGCACTAAGAAAATTATTTTCCAAACTAGAAATTATAATTTGTTCTAAATTCAGTAGATATAGAACCAGTTCCGATTAAAAGTGTAAGGAATAAAAAACTAGCAAATATTTTTATACCATGATACAACCATGCTTTTAAACCGAAAAATAAAATTTTAAGTGATCAATACTCGAAAATTTATTTCTAGAAGTGTCTTGAAAGATCTTAAATTATTTTGTTCAATAATACCGTCGATTTTTTGGTAAATTTTGGTAACTGTTTGCGCGCAGTAAACTACCACGATAACCAACCAACACTCCGTGGTGGGAAAAACATCAGTACAACATCGTTTTTGGAAATTTTTATTTTACGGATGATATTTTGAGAAAACAAAATTTCATTTTTCTTTGATCGGATTTATGGTTTACGAGTAATATTAATTTAACAATAGTAATTTTTTTATGTAAAGGCCTTACCGAAAAAATATGAATTTATTCTAAATTTAGTAGATCTAGAACCCGTGGAAACAGATAAATCGAAATGCAAACCTTAGAATTAATAATAATACCACTACATCAATTTAACAGACATTAGTAACGAAGTAACTTGGAACAGGTTTAAAATAATTTTTAAAAATTAATATTAATTAAGAATTAAATAAATTTCCTTCCATGAAATTATAGTATGTATTAAAATATTCAATTATTTATGAATGTACGTTTTCTAATTATAATTATTTTGTCCCAGAACTCTTTTAAAGATGGATTATATACATATGGGGAATTTCGTGTCAAGTAACCCAACTTTAAAAATCGATGTCTTGGATGAAATTTGCACCAAGGTTAGTACTGTTGGATAGAAGGCCGGACACAAATTTTTAGCTATATCGGTCAAGAATTTCCGGAGTCAGAAAATAGGGGAACATTAGGTAAGTGCCAAATATTGGAAAAAAAAACATTCTTGAGTTAACCGTTATGTCAATACCCACATAACCGGGTATGTTTTTCATTTTTGAAGTGATATATCTCGAGATCTATATATCGTATCGGCTTGAAATTTGGACTATGCTTTTAGAGTAATGTTTTCTATACATTTTCCAAAAATTAGTTATATATATATATATATATATATATATATATATATATATATATATATATATATATATATATATATATATATATATATATATATAACTATATATATATATATATATATATATATATATATATATATATATATATATATATATATATATATATATATATATATATATATATATATATATAACTATATATATATATATATATACTATATATATATGGCTTCGTTTCAAAAAATAAAATGTTTCCCGTTTTTGTATCAGTAATTAGTATGCTGTCATAATTTTTTCAAAATTCCAACTCCTTCCAATTAATAATTGATTTTATAGGAAAAATCAATAAGAATGAGCTTAATTTCACACTTTTATAATGCTTCAAAAGTGCATTTAGTATTATCCAAAGATGCACTTTTTTCAAAAAATATTTCAAAAAATTTTGTTAGTATGCTTTTTGCTGAGACAAATGGTGCAAAAACAAAAATTTTATCATTAACCCTTTAGATGTGATGAGACTTAAAATTTTCAGATTTTAAACTTTACAACGCTATATTTCGAAAACCACGAAAGTTATAAGACCCATAATTTGTCATTATACAAGTTATACAGTTAATCTCAAAAATAAGTATACAGAAATACTGACAATTGGTTTTATTTAAAAAAGGATATTATTTTTTCAAAAATCAAAAAAGTAACACATTTATTTATTAAAAACAATTATGATAATTATTATTCACTACTTTTTTTCTTCATATTTTGGTTCTTTGAGTTCTCATTTAAGCTGAAAATTTACGTCACAAAAGTAAGTATACAGATAATTTCAGTATATATTTGGTTTAATTATATTGACAAAATTTATGGAAATTTTACTTGTAATAATAAATAAAATATTTTTTACACATTTTAAAATATTTTTTACACAATAACTTGGAAAAAATCTACTTGGCTCCGGAATTAATTAGTAGGACAGTTTTTTTCCCACTTCTGCGATTTTTTTCCACTTTAGACCCCGGATTTTGGATCTGGTGGTCATTGAACCCTCCAAATGATGCCTTGGAAATAGAATTTTTAACTTTTGAAAAGAGTTGTTATTTCGAAATTAATGTTATATGCATGGATTTGGCCATTTTGAACACAGTACGTTCTTAAAAAACCGAAATTTAACTCCGATTTCTTAAGACTTACAACATAATCTTTAAAATTTGGATAATTCTATATATTTCCTTTAATTTAAACAGGTTTTCCAAATACTCCGATTTCCAAAGCATACAATAATGCTACCAATCATATCTTGATATACTTGATACAATAACCATGTTTTATGGATCGGACATTTTATTTGTTCTAGCAACAAACTAAGATGTATCTGTGTTCAAAATTGTTCAATTCGTATTCATACCACCAATTGAGCCTGATTTAATGTAAAAATCTTACTATTTTGGAGAATAATCAATTTCAGAACCGATATGTAGTGTAAGTTATTGACATGGTCACCATTTGACGATTATTGGTAGTATTTAGAAGTGTGTAATGGATGATTGGAACCAAAAAACTTGTTTTAATTAATGGATACTAGTACAAATATTATTAATATCGCAATTTAAGATATAAATTTTAGGAAATCGTCGTTAAATATCGAATATGAACGCTATACTATGTTAAAAACGGCAATGTTCCGCAATGGATTGCAATTATTGTACAGAAACAATTAATTTAAAAGTTAAAATATCGTCTTCCAATGCATCATAATGAACAAACGAGGGTTATTATTGAATACCCGATCCAAAACTCCGGGGATTTAAATAGTCAGATGTTCTTAAATAGGAAAAAATGCTCCTATAAATAATATTCAGATCAATTACCAAAAATTTTAATTTTTCGGAACAAAAAGTGAATTTTTTTCCATGTTATAGTGTACAGAATATTTTATTATAAAATAATTACATTCAAACGGTAAAATTTTCATGAATTTTGTTAATATCATTAAGCCAAATACATATTAAAATTATCTGTATACTTATTTTTGTGACGTAAATTTTGCACCTTCTTAACTTCAGCTTAAATGAGAACTCAAAGAACCAAAATATGAAGAAAAAAGTAGTGAATAATAATTATCATAATTGTTTTAATAAATAAATGTGTTACTTTTGTGATTTTTGAAAAAATAATATCCTTTTTTAAATAAAACCAATTGTCAGTATTTCTGTATACTTATTTTTGAGATTAACTGTATATGGAACATTAATTGAATGGAGTTTTATTAAATTCGGAGATGATGATGAAAAACACCATTGTTTGATGGGAAATTATTAAACCACAAGCCAACATGATAACCATCATAACTCCTAAAGGGATTACAATAAATTAAAAATTTTAACACTATTTTTTTAAGGGCATTGAATATTATATTTACGAATGATAAAATCAGGTTTTGATTTTTTTTTTAATTGCAGTTTTTCTTTTGCTCTTATGCATTTATAGTGCATCTAAATTCTGTCAAATTAAGTTTATATATCTTAAATTTTCCTGTATAATAGTATACTAAAGTCAGATTTGAAATATGTACAGCAGTTTTCGGACTATAAAAAAATGTCGCCCAAAATCGGTATTTTGGGCGCAGATATGCAGATGAAGGAGTTGAAATTTTAACAAAATAATTACGCTAATATTAGCGCTGTTCCAAAAACTGTCATAAAAGGTATGATATCACAATTTCAAAAATATTGCGTGAAGCCTAATATATATATACAGTTAATCTCAAAAATAAGTATACAGAAATACTGACAATTGGTTTTATTTAAAAAAGGATATTATTTTTTCAAAAATCAAAAAAGTAACACATTTATTTATTAAAAACAATTATGATAATTATTATTCACTACTTTTTTCCGGGTTATTTTGGTTACTTAAGTTCTCATTTAAGGTGTAGTTAAATAGGTGCAAAATTTACGTCACAAAAGTAAGTATACAGATAATTTCAATATGTATTTGGCTTAATGATATTAACAAAATTCATGAAAATTTTACCTGTTTGAATGTAATTATTTTATAATAAAATATTCTGTACATTATAACATGGAAAAATTCACTTTTTGTTCCGAAAAATTGAAGTTTTTGGTAATTGATCTGAATATTATTTATAGGAGCATTTTTTCCTATTTAAGAACATCTGACTATTTAAACCCCCGGAGTTTTGGATCGGGTATTCAATAACATCCCTCGTTTGTTCATTATGATACATTAGAAGACGATATTTTAACTTTTAAATTAATTGTTTCTTTACAATAATTGCAATCCATTGCGGAACATTGCCGTTTTTAACATAGTATAGCGTTCATATTCGATATTTAATGGCGATTTCCTAAAATATATATCTTAAAATGCGATATTAATAATATTTGTACTAGTATCCATTAATTAAAACAAGTTTGTTGGTTCCAATCATCCATTACACACTTCTAAATACTACCAATAATCGTCAAATGGTGACCATGTCAATAACTTACACTACATATCGGTTCTGAAATTGATTATTGTCCAAAATAGTAAGATTTTTACATTAAATCAGGCTCAATTGGTGGTATGAATACGAATTGAACAATTTTGAACACGGATACATCTTAATTTGTTGCTAGAACAAATAAAATGTCCGATCCATAAAACATGGTTATTGTATCGACTATATCAAGATATGATTGGTAGCATTATTGTATGCTTTGGAAATCGGAGTATTTCGAAAACCTGTTTAAATTAAAGGAAATATATAGAATTATCCAAATTTTAAAGTTTATGTTATAAGTCTTAAGAAATCGGAGTTAAGTTTCGGTTTTTTAAGAACGTACTGTGTTCAAAATAGCCAAATCCATGCACATAACATTAATTTCGAAATAACAACTCTTTTCAAAAGTTAAAAATTCTATTTCCAATGCATCATTTGGAGGGTTCAATGACCACCAGATCCAAAATCCGGTGTCTAAAGTGTAAAAAAATCGTAGAAATGAGAAAAAACTGTTCTACTAATTAATTCCGGAGCCAATCGGCCCAAATTTCAAGATTTCGGAACTAAAAGTAGATGTTTTCCAAGTTATTGTGTAAAAAAATATTTTATTTATATTTATTAATACAAGTAAAATTTTCATAAATTTTGTTAATATCATTAAACCAAATATATACTGAAATGATCTGTATACTTACTTTTGTGACGTAAATTTTGCACCTTTTTAACTTCAACTTAAATGAGAACTCAAAGAACCAAAATATGAATAAAAAAAGTAGTAAATAATAATTATCATAATTGTTTTTAATAAATAAATGTGTATATATATATATATATATATATATATATATATATACACTGGTTTCCCGGTTTAACGAATACTCAGTTTAGCGAATTCGCGATTTAACGAACGGGCAAATTGTTTCCATTGAGTACCTTATATTACGAATGAATGAGTAAATTTAGTACTCGATATAACGAATTTCTAAAAAAATTTCTATAAAAAGAGGTGAAAATAATACGGAATGATAACTAAACTTCTTTATAAACCAAAAGCAATAACATATTAAGATTTTATGTAAGTTCAATATCCAATTCAATGGGTACAAAATCTACAAATACAAAAATCCGGGAATACGAATAAAATAACATTTAAAAAAATATTTTCGGAAATATAAATTAAATTTATTAAATACATTTTAATATAAAATTCTTTATTTAAGGGAATATTATGATTATTTTACTAATAAAGTGAGAAAAGGAATTGTTTGTAATGAAAATTACCATAAAATACTTAGAATTTCACATCGATTAAAATGGGCATCAAATCCCTATTCTTTTATAAGAGAAGAATTAATTCATTTTCGAAATGAAACAACTTTAACATCATTAAACAAAAAATATTGTTTTTTCCTAATTGTAATAAAATTTTTCATAAAAGCTTTAATTTTGGTTTGATTGCAAATTTAACAAAAAAAACTAATTTCTATCTTTTGCACACTGCATAAAAATGCATTGAAATTGTCAAAAACTTTATGGGTGCATTCAAAAAGATTTAAATAATAGACTTCCTACCTTCCATTACCGTATTTTTATCATTAAATCATAGAAAAGTTGTTATTCGGTTTAACGAATTTTTCGTTTTTACGAATGGGTCTGACATTATATCTTTCGTTAAACCGGGAAACCACTGTATATATATATATATATATATATATTAAACCGATTTATGACCGATTTTCTACTTTTACCTCGTGTATCAATACCCAAGATACCCCGGTATGTATACAAATTATATGTCAGTTGTCATTAAGTTCCATTATAAATTTTATGTTTTATTATTATAATTATATATATTCTTGTATCTTATGAAAAAAATTTAATTAAACAACAAATTTTGTTTCAAATACTATATACTATATATATTCGTGAAATATTTGTGGACCCTGTAACATTAACAAATATGGGCCGATTTTGATGAAATATTTTTTTTTTTTTTTTTGTTGTATATGACTTAGTAAAGTAAAATTATGCTGATATAATATAATAATTTTATTCTCATATAAACAAAAATATTTAAGTTTAAATTTTTATTTGTGACCATGACTTAGCAATCTTTTCGATTTTATACACCTTAATAAATAATATATAAAAAGTTTTGTTCAATTATCTTTCCCGGTCACACAGTAATAGCTTTTTGAAGACAAAATTGTTTAAGCTTTCTTTAAAAAGGGCGCATTTTGAAAAAAAAAATATTAAAAAAAAATCAAAGAATGAAAAAATAGCTACAAAGTCCTTAAAGGAAATTGTTTAAGCATTCTTTAAAAAGGGCACATTTTGAAAAAAAAAATATTTAAAAAAAAATCAAAGAATGAAGAAATAGCTATCCTTTGACAATTTTGGCTAGGACCAATAGGTCCCTGTATGACCAAAATGTCCAAATTTGACCCCCTCTAAATCCGCAGTTCTTGACCGATAGAGCTGAAAATTTGAGTCTGGCCTACTATCCAATAGTACTAACATTGTACAAATTTCGTCGAAATCGATTTATTGAGTTGGGTCACTTGACATGAAATTCCCATATGTATCTCAAAATTGTTACCCTCAAATTCAAAATGAGTATGCCGATTATCATGGTGGCAGTCCAGACATAAATTCTAGAGGTGAGTAAATTTTTAATTTCATTCTATGCAGTAATCTTGACATTTTAAACTCAGGATCCGAACCAACCTATAGTTTCAAACAGAAGGGCGGTTCTTGACATTACGCTGGTTAGTTCTATGCAGCATGATGGGATAAGGGGATGGAGAGTCTCAAGTGAATGTTCGTTCTCTGACCATCAATATATCGATTTTGAAATGATAGTAAACAAGGAGGTCCCAAAACCCTTCAGAACAGGAGAAGAACAGACTGGAAAATGCAAGTAAAGCTAATCTCACGTTCACTCCACACTGTTCCGATCATTGAACGTCGATCGGACATAGTAAACGCGGTCGAAACTATAAAGCTTTCGATCTCGCGACTACACTGACTTGCAAACAAAAGTTCACAAAGTGGTGGTCTGCAGACATTACTGAATCTCGTAAACTGTTTAACGAGGCTAAGAAAACGAGCAACTGGATTTCTTACAAGACCTCGGTAAATAAATTAAAAAACCTGGTGAGAAATGCAAAGCACAAATCTTGGAGATCCTAGTCGTCTTCGCAAAATCTTATCGTCAACTCCTCTGGTCCCGAGTATTATTAAGAAACCATGTGGCAGTTGGACGACCAGTAGCCAGGAAACCCTAGATTTTAATGGCCACTCACTTTCCAGATCTCCCAGTTGATACAGGAAAAAAAATCTCAAGCCTTAGCTAATGTGGATATGTAATGCCTGTCTCAAATGGTCTTATATACCAGAACGTTAGACCAAGTGCACAGTGATCTTCATCCCTAAAGGAAGAAAGACCTCTCACACGAAGCCAAAGTATTCTAGACAAATTAGTCTATCCTCCTTTGTTCTTAAAACGTTGGAAAGGATTATTGATCTGCATCTTAGAATTCACATCAAATCTGAGCTTCTATAAGCGTCTCAACATACCTATATGAAGAGTAAATCTGTTGAGACTGCACTTTACTCGGTAGTAGAACACATAGACTTCCTAGCGCAAGGAGAATATACACTTCCTAGATATTGAGGGGGCCTTCAACAATATTTATCCCGAATCGGCTCTAAATGGTCTAGGTATATATCTACTAATCACAGCTTTCATTAAGAGATTATTGACCCAACGAATTACAAATGTCACAAAAGTGGCAAATCGCGGTACCTCACCAGGAGGAGCTGAACCCACTTCTCATGGACCTCAGGTCAATGGGCTTTATGGTTATTGCGTATGCGCATGATATCTTCGTATCGTATCAAATCACACAGAACTTGGAGAACTATATGTGGTCTTGGTGTATATCCATTGAAAACGGAACTTGTTCTATTCACTAGAAGATACTCTTTCACTCTTCCACGTTTGAACGGGACAGAGCTGAATTTATCTGATAGTGCTAAATATATCTAAACTATCATGGCATTTAAACACTCAATCTAGAGTGTTGAAAGCGGCTGCGGCCTTATACTCGTGTAGAAGAGCAATAGGCAAATCATGGAGCATAAGCCCTAGGAATACATGATGGCTACCTATTGAAAGTGTTCAGGAGGTTACCCTCAACGTGGCCATTAGACTCAACAGAGTTAGTGTGTGGAACATAACCCAGTCAGGCCACTCTACCATTTTCAATCCCTGACAATATTGATGACTGCATCGCCGAAACACCCTTTGATAGAAGTTTTTTAGTGACTATTCAATACGACCCAAATGAGGTGGAATCAATCCTCCATGAGGGAACGTATAACGTCTTCACCGATGTCAAATGAAATTTTATAAACTGCCTATTCTTGTATAGCATGTACCACTTCCAACAAAATTCAACAGACTTATTTTATGGTGTTACTTACTTTAATACATATACATACAGTAGGACCTTGATTATCCGTGATTTGATTATCCGGCAACTACAATTATCCGGGAGTGATTTTTTTTTTTTTTGCATCGACTTAATTTTATTTTGGATTGAATTATATTTTTCTGCATCGTTTTACCTCTATGATTAATTAATTTTATTATTTTTTAAAAAACCATGCACAATTAGAACAAATCGATTGTTGTTGCTTTGATAGATTTTCGAAAAATGCACAGCACCACAGCATTAACCGACATTGCCACTCAAATCTCACAAGGCTTAAATCAGCAGAGGTCCTGTGAAAGGACGGTCCTAGTGGCTCTTGACCTGTCGAAGGCCTTCGACACTGTCAGTCACTCCACACTCTTCGAGGATATCCTGCAATCCCAACAACACGAAGAGATGGATCGTGAATTACCTGAGTGACCGTCAGTCGTTCGTACAGTTTAGAGACAGATGCTCCCCGTAGGGTTAAACAAGGCATACCTCAAAGTGGAGTATTATCGCCACTTTTGTTTAACTTCTACCTCTCTAAGCTCCCCGCACCTCCACAAGGGGTGGACGTGATTTCATTATGCTGCTCCAGTATGGTCACCTTTGCTCAGTGATACCTAGTGGAAAACATTCGAAGCTGCTAAAGTGCCGCCCTAAGGACTGTAACGGGCTGCTTACAAATTACCTCGGAATATCACCAGCACGAGGAAACGAAGGTCCTTCCAGTTAAGGAACACAATGTCATGTTGACTAAACAGTTCCTTCTGGGATGTCATCGGAGGAGTCATCCCAACTTTAACATCACACAGTTGGATGCTCCTCCTAGGCATGTCAGGAAGGATCTTCGTATATACGAGGAAAACATACGCAGATATGTGCAGGATCCATTGGATCAGTCCTCGTATACGGCAGCTTTGAACGACATTCATTGTTTCGGCGTCAATCCGATATGGTTCAGTGTAAATGCACAAAAAGAATAAAACACAAAGAATTATTAGTTTTATAAAAGGAGAAGATTTGTCTTCCTTTATTTATTTATTACCTTAAGCATGTATGCACAACAAGAAGTGCTCTTTAAGGCTTCTATATGACGAGAGGTAAAACTACTTATTTCTAAGTATGGAGGCTAACAAAGTTTAAATACAGTTAGCGGTTTACTCGTTGAAATAATAATAGTTTTCCATCAAAGATGTAAACTAAAGTAGTAAATCATTAGGATTTACACTTAGAGGAAAAATACCGCAAATAATCGATTTGTACTTAAACATTGCCGGCCCCCTTGCAACACTTAAGGTGTTGTAACTAAATAAATGACGAGTCATGAAGGACTCTCGTGGACTGTTTTTTCCAAATTAAAATGAGCCATGATCAGACTCCAGTTTTTTCTACTTGGGTCATTATGGACCCGTTTGAGCCATGATGAGACTCTGGTTGAGCCATGATGAGACTCTGGTTGAGCCATTAAGAGACTCTGGTTGAGCCACTTAGGACTCTTGCTATGTTAAAAATAATTTAGGAAAAGGTTAGTAAAGTAAATTGATATATATGTAGTGATCATTTAGGAATTCAAAACAACAAGTCTGCCATACAAAGCGATCAATAGTAAAATTACTTAAAAATTCTTCTTTCCATCTTTTACGATTCTATTAATACAGCGTTAGGGATAGACGTAAATCTCGAATTATCTATATTTAAATATTACCTCGTAAAAGGTTGTAGTAAGTGTTTGCACGTAGTGCCTTGTCGTTGACGAAATGAAAAATAATGATTTACAAACATTTTAATTAGTAGCGGTTCTATTACAGATTGATAAACTAACTAGTTCCTACATCATTTGGGTTCATTACGATTCCATGTTGGAATGTAGCTATTTTTAGTTGGCCTATATCTTTCCTTCGTAGGAGATGAAATAATACTATTTACAGGACCGGTTAATATCCAACCAAATACTGTATTTTGAGCCAATAATGATCCGAGTACTTTTTTCCTAATTCCGGGTAAAGTAAGCTGGGGGTATACATCAGCTCCTAATAATAATTCCACGGGTCTGCTCCCGAAGGGATTCGAATCTGCCAAATGAAGATTTGGCAATTTGTCGGCATTAACCGAAACCGAAGGCAGATTTCCTGAAATGCTTGGCAAAACAGATGCCGAAGTGTTTAATAAAAATGATGAATCAGTACTAGAACCTATTATCAAATTACAAGTCTTCGTCGAAATGGCCGAAAATTCCTCATTTACGCCCGAAAACTTCGCTGCTTCGGAAATGGTTGGAATTTTGAATCTTTTCCTCAACTTTTCAGAAATAATAGTACATTCTGAAGCAGACCTGACGTAGTCGGTCTTTCTACCAATGCAGTTGACGTGTTAGTAGGTCGTTGGTCATTAGGAGTGTGATTGTATGAAGCTGAAGAATCCCGATGTAGTGAAGTATGGTGCCGCTTATTACAAATAGAACAACGATGTTCACTTAAACAATCATTAACTTCATGTGAGTTAGCTAGACAATTTATGCAGCAATGAAATTTTTTAACCGTTCTAAATCTCTCAGGAATAGACATTCTATCAAACTGACGGCAAAAACGAAGTAAATGACCCGGTTTTTTACATAAAACACAAGCATTCGTAGGACTTGTATTCAAAACATGTGTCTTTTCCTTGCGTTCAATGCCTTCCTTATCAGTATTGGAACTCTTAAGATCGCGTATGCAATCTAACGTTTGGATTCTTTCGGTCAAAAACATGTCCAAATCTTTCCATAAAGATAAGGCAGTTTTGTCCTTAACACTTTGTTCCCATAGTGTCACTGTCTGAGAGGGCAGTCTTTGTATGCAAATAAAAACGATAATTGGATCCCAATTTTGAGTGGGAATCTCATATATCGACATAGCAGTTAAAAATCCATTGATTCCGCGCTGTAACCTTTTCAAAGAGCAACTAGTCTCTTCTGTTATTGTCTCTAAACCAAACAAACACTTTAACTGATTATTAACTAGCATTCGAGGATTTTCGTATGTATCTTTTAAACTTTTCCACGCTATATCAAACCCAGCATTAGTCAACGGACATTTAGATACAATTTCTCTCGCTTCGTTATCTGTTCTTTTCACTAAATAACATAATCGTTCGATATTACTCAGCCGACTGTTATTAATATATAAAGCAGTGAAAAGATCCCTAAATGTAGGCCATGAGAGATAATCGCCGTTGAAGATGTCCGTATCACATGGCGGAAGAGGTAGATTATGACTAACATTATCAAAATTTGAATCATTGTTTGGATGATGGGAAACTTTAGGCTTAGTCTTTGCTTCCAATTCATCAATCTTAATTTTTATCGACTTTGAACATCGCGCATAAACATTAAGGGTACTCTGGAATTTACTTTCAGCCACTTGAATATCTTCTGGCTCAGCGTCTTCAGAAGATTCAAGATCGTCTAAACATTATCGAAAGTAATTTTCACCTTTTCCCAACACATCTTCAATTCACTTTCCAAAACTTCGAAGTAGTACACGTGATGTTCTTCCTCGCGTATATTATTAAAGTTTGCCTCAAATTTTATAACGGCGTCTGAGGCACGAGTGAAACGTTCGAGGGCTGTCAAAGGCATTTTTCACAATTTTAAGATTGGATTTATTTTGGTAAAATACTATAAAAATAGGAAGCAGCTTTCAAAAATCACAAAAAATCGAAATTGTATTGTTACTTTCCAAACAAATTATTAAAAGTCAAATCGACCGACCGTAGGGTAACTAACAATAAATTAGTAAAAGGAGGAAGAAGAAGAATTTTATCTTTCACAACACAATTACTAATATTAAATTTGTGTGAACAAACCTTGCATTAAATGCAGTCACGAATTATTTTGATCACTATTTATTTCACTCAAAAATTAACACCAAAATAATTTTCTTTAAACAGTGAAAAGTTAATTTTTTATTAATTTGCCGAAAAACAAATGCAATTTTTAATTATCAATTATGGCTGTTGTCCAATGTAAACAAACGCAGCCTTGATTATAAAAGTACCGATCACTATCTGTTAACAGGTACTGTATAAAATATAATCGCGCAAGGATGTATTAAATAGGGATTAAAATTAATTCACAATAAATTATTATAAATTATTAATTCCCTTTTTTTGACAATAGACACTTGTTGTTTTCTTTGCTTTTTTCTTTATAAAACACACACACGTATATACATACTATGTATTTATGTATGTTTATATACTTTTTTCCTTTTGACACAATCACTTCAATATCAATTTACTAACCTTATTTAAATTAAGGCTTAAAGAAACCTCCAACAAAAGGGCGCTTATTAATTCCTTGGCAAGGAGTCTTCCTTTCATACGTTGGAGTATGTCCTTCTTAGTGTTTTATCCTCGATTCGAAAAGAGCATGTAATTATCCGGTTCGAAGGACCAATGTTTCGGCGTCAATCCGATATGGTTCAGTGTAAATGCACAAAAAGAATAAAACACAAAGAATTATTAGTTTTATAAAAGGAGAAGATTTGTCTTCCTTTATTTATTTATTACCTTAAGCATGTATGCACAACAAGAAGTGCTCTTTAAGGCTTCTATATGACGAGAGGTAAAACTACTTATTTCTAAGTATGGAGGCTAACAAAGTTTAAATACAGTTAGCGGTTTACTCGTTGAAATAATAATAGTTTTCCATCAAAGATGTGAACTAAAGTAGTAAATCATTAGGATTTACACTTAGAGGAAAAATACCGCAAATAATCGATTTGTACTTAAACATTCATAGAGACGCCATAGATTCCGCGGTCGCAGGATACCGCCTGAATGTCGTACTTGGAGGTGGCCCACCGCCCATAGCAGAGACGGAAGAAAACCTGCCGCGGAAAACAAGAGTAGTTCTGCCACAACTGGTCACGTATAGACCGTGCCGTCCCCAACGAATGCATGTGGTCAGGATCCCCATGACACCGACCACATATTCAACTGCCCAGCCAACCCTACTTCGCTCCGTCCAATAGATTTATGGACGCATCCAGTTGAAGTAACCCAATTTTTATGCCTGGACATTGTATAGTTTTAGATGTTACAACAAACAAAAAAACATGCTAAACGTTGTTTTTGTTTTCAATCGTTAACGACAACAACGTACTCACATACAATCAAGCATAATCCCTGCGTTGCTGTTGATGTTATCTTGCTTCTTCATGCAAAATCTTTTATATCAATATCTTTTATGCTACTTTTATGGCTGGGGGCCATAGTTTTTAGTTTTTACTTGAAATTATAAATAACTCGTTAAACTTTGTAATATTTACTATTATTATTAATATATATGTATTAATATTAATATTTATATTATTGGCCAAATGTGGCTTTAAAATATTACAATAAATTAAATGAAAATATTCTCTTTTTTGTGAAATTTTCAGATGTTATCTCGGATTTTTGCTTATATATCCGTTATTTATGGACGAATTTTGCTGATTTTGAATAGGAAACTTCTCGAAAGCATGTCTAACAGAATTATTGAACGACTTTATCGACTCCGCTATCTATAAGGATCCAGAATATATGTATATACTATATGGGTCGGAAAATTATATGGGACCTCGATGTTCCGTGATGGTCGAGACCGGAAGCATTCTGTATAATCGATTTTCCCGGTTAATTGAGTGCCAATTTTGGCTAGTTTTTTAATAATTTTTTATTAATTAATAAATGAATATGTACATATTTATATTAAAACTAAATAATTCAAGGATTTTATATTCATACATGTTTCAAAAATATAAAAATAATAATTTTGTCGGAAAACAGTAAACTGTGGATAATGATTTCACGTTATGTGATTTCTAAAAATAATCATGTAATGTTGTTTGTCTCCTATTTTTCAATTTTGTATTTTCGTTTCAAGGGAATTCCCCTTTTCGATTTGTTCCAATTGTTCATGGTTGTTAATAAATAATATAATTTTGCTTATAATAACGGATAATAGAGGTAATCACGGTTAAACGATGCAGAAAAATTTAAGTCAACCCAAAATAAAATCAAGTCGATGCAAAAAAAATATTTTCCATCCTGGATAATTGATGTTGCCGGATAATCGAATCACGGATAATCAAGGTACTACAGTATAAATATTGGTATATCTAAAAAACTATATTAGAGCTAAAATTTTAAAAACATGTGAACATTTGGGTAATAAATTGGCGCAGAAGATTTTAGGGACGTACCTAGTGCCTAAGAAATAAATTAAAAAATCGTTTATATAGGTAACTATTGTAGCTAGAATCTTCAAATTTTGTACGAAAAACTTCAACACATTTGGGAGAAAAATGGGTGGACTTTTATTAGGGGGCTTGACACCTCCCGTATGAATCAATTAAAACATTCGTGTATCTGGGAAACGATTAGAGCTATAATCCTCAATTTTTAAAGAAGAACTCTGACATCCCTCTGAACATTTGGATAATAAATTGGCAGACTTTCAATAGGTGTTTGGCACCTCCCATATGAATTAAATATAAAAATTCGTATATCATGGAAACTCTTTGAGATAGAATCTTCTGAAATCGTAAAGTGTATTTTTTTTATGTATATTGACTTTAGGGTAGCAAAGCACACAGGGTAAACTAGTAATATACATAGTCTTTGATTGTGTGTAAAATAACGTAAAAATTATTTGTCGGCCCCGATTACTTTAGGGTGGGCCAGCCTCTAAAGTTCAAAATATTAATGGTTAGATCTCCAAATATACAGATTTGTTTGGACCCATACATATATAAAACGAAAGGTATTTAAAAGATCGTTACAAAAAAGGCATCATTTTAATTTAACGTTATTGAGTATCAATCATAAACAATTCGTTTAAATTTTGCGAGACCAAAGTAAACATTTTTAAGGGCAGGTCTACTATAAATATCTATAAACACGTAGTACATACATACATAGGCATGTAAATAAAAGTTTGCATAAAGTATTTTCGCCATACAAAGATATATTAATTATAATTAAAATACCTTGCGCCATACAAAATATTCTATTCGATAATTTTTTATATTTATTTTTAATAAAAATACTACCTATATAAATATTTTATTGCTTGAATATTTTTATATAAAACGTATACATCTCTACATACAGTATAAATGTATGCACAAAGTTAGAGAAACATATTTATTGGTTATTTGCAAATTTTAAAATTAACAAACCATTACAAATGTTAAGTCACTCTTTTATGTAAACAATATAGGCACTTTGCAATTTTTTAAACTGTTGTTGCATTATTTTTCGAATAATTTTTGATTATTAGCGTTTAATGAAAACAAGAATTTTATGTCGTAAAATTCTACTGAAAAACCTTCGCCGACCAAATTTAACGCCGGTGGCTGATTGTGCGAATGTGAGACGGCATTTAGCCGTCTTGTCGAAATAAGTGGGATGGTCAAGTTCAGGGCGCACTGATTATAAGGTGAGGGCAATTCTACAACAAATACATTTCCAAAAATAACATACTAATTTAGCTTGCTATGTCTGTCAAATTTGGCTGTCGTTGTGTTTACGATTGTTGTATTTTCTCTTCATCAAACACAAGCATTTGACAGTACTGCTCAAAAATATAAGAAACTGCTTTATCGACTTCACCTTATATTTAGTACGCCCTGGTCAAGATTCATTAAAATCAAGGCGTATCGATGATAAGGTAATGTCATATTATTTTATAGAAATTGTTTATAGTCATTTTAAGGCCCTTCAGACGATCACACTTTACGTACGACAAGTCTAATGAAAAAGTAAAATGAAATTTCATCCGTATGACAAAAAAGAGAATAAAAGTCGTATGATTTATATATTTTCAGTCTTATGCAAAAAAACTTACAACATGCTTACTAACCGTTGTTAAGCTAAATTCGATAAAAGTATATCCAAAAACGATAATTAGCTTAAAATACCTGTAGTAAACCATTGTTAAATATACGAAAGTTAATAAAGGTTCAACCGTACTTTAAACCTATATTAAAGTCAAATGTCATTATTTTATTACAATTTATAACTGTTGACGTTTTGTGAAAAATATTGTTGTGTGAATTTTTTAATTTATAAAAAAATAAATAAATAAAAAACAATATGGATACACTTTTCCTTTTATTTTCAGGCTTTGTCTCCATTTTTTTCTTTTCTTTTTGCCAAAAATATAAATTTAGTTTATAAAATAGTTTAGTGATGTTTAAAATATCAATGCAAATTTAAAGAAAACGTTACTCGATTACTTTCTTTAATCAAAATATAATATTGCAATTACATTAGTTGTTTTATTTGATTTTTACGTTATTTTTATTAAAAAAACAAATACAACCCCATTTTTATGTTATTAAAAACAATTATTTTATATAAAAGCATAAAAAAATAATATTAGACACGAATACCAAATGAACTAATAATCGTTCATATACAACATTATGAAAATATTGACAGAATAAAATAATGGCTGGCAATCATCAAATCTAAAAAAAACATTAAAATGTATTTTAGTTAAAATAATGTTTTTGTATATACATTTTTACGCTTGTATTTATAAAAAAATCGTATTTTGCTTTTAATGCACTCAATAGTTAAAGCACACTTTAGCCTTAAAAACCAATTATAAAATTGTGATATTCATAAACAAATAATAAACGTATATTAACTATTGTGCTGATTTATGTTTAAGTTGGCAGCACTGTACAATATGGCTGTCATTTTATGTGTTAGTGTTGCGTACAATTAGGATAAAATATTCGTTGATTCGGTTTTCTTAATTTCATATTTTTGTTTATAATAGATTTTTGACAATAAAAACAAACTTTTAAGAAAAATAAATATATATATGGCTTTAATAAATGTCTATTTAGTTCAGATGTATAAATATAACATATAATTTCTAATTATTATTAAAAGTATCCGAATAACGGATATTTTGCGACAAAATATACATCACTATGACACATTTTCTTATTTTTACTTATTTTCCTTGTAATTTTTGATAAATTTTTGCAAATATTGATAAATTTCTTTGATATTTGACTAATTTTAATGCCGGCGAATATATTTTGCATTAGTATAACACTAATCAATATAATTTACATGGTTAATTACTTTATGGCATTATATTTAACCAAAAAACTTTGAAAAAGCCAAATCAAATGATTTTGTCCATCATTTGGTTGACAGACGGGCATTTCCAAATTGCCTAAAAATAGTGCTGGACAATTGGAATATTGTCAAATATTCATGCATTAATCCAATAATGCCTAGATTTGAGTTTTTTCCTCAAAATATAATCGTTTAAAAATTTTCTGAGATTTTATTTACAAATTGTAAACGTTAAAATTAGAATTTTTAGACTTTATTTTAAAAGAAACCATAATTAGTTTTCGCAATCAACCTAAAATTACCGGAAAAATCTTTATCTGAGAAAAAAATTGTTAAAAATCAAGTTATTGTTGGCTTAAAGAAGGGTCGAGCCTACAATAAAATTCTTCTAATTGTCAATGGTTTATTGAAGGTGTTTTAAGCTATTTCACGTTTATAAATACGATTTTCCTGAATTTTGCCTAAAATTGTTTAATAAACCTAAAATAAGTTTTTATAAATACAGCCGTTAATAATGGATTATTAAGCTAAAAGTCGTTGTTAACTAATGTACACTTTAAGGTCATAATAAGGTTTTTTTTTTGCATAAGACTGTTTGTGTTTACACGATTGGTATAAAACAATAACAAAGTAAAATGGAAAATTCAGATAAGGTGGTGGCAATTCGGCACCAACAAAATTTTCCAAGTAATTTGTTTTTGCATTTGGTACGCACTGATGTCAAAAACAATAATTGAGGCGAATTCATTTAATGAAAATATTTGGTGAAATTTTTATGGAATAATGTTTGTTCCAAATGAAAAATTCTACTCCAGCAGATTAGTTTTACAAAACTTAAGTTTTTGCCCAAAATTATGTAAAATTAATATTTTTGTGAAAAATAAACATAAAGATGTAAAACTTTATGGAAAGAGTATATACCGAATGAAAGAATCTTTGTTGTGAATGGAAAATTCTACTCCGGCGGAGTAATTTTTAAGATTTACACGTTGTAGTCAGCTGCCGCCGGACGGATAAATATCTCATATCGGTTTTGTTATAAAATGAGTTCTGGAACAGAATTTTGTTAGTTAATCACATTATATACACAGTGTAAATTAGGTTAGGTTAGGTTGATAGGAGGATGTATACTACATCAAATCCGAAGAAATACACCTAGGCCACTATCGGGCCTGTTGTGCGCTCCAATTCAAGAAAAAAAAAAAAAATTGTTCACTGAATGTATTATTTTTCCATGTTCAGAAACTCAGTTTCCTGGACGTAATTCCTAAGAATCTTCCAATCGGTGTTCGTTAAGAATGTTATTTCCGGAATAACATCACTTCCAAGATACTTGGATCTAACTTCGACGAATGCCTGACAATGGCAAAGAAAGTGCTCCAGAGTTTCACTGTCCTCTCCACATGCTCTACATTCGTCTGAATCCGCAGGTCCAATTTTGTATAGGTGTGCTCGTAATCCTATGTGTCCACTCAGAATACGAACCATCATACTAACCTCAGACTTGCTCATTTTGAGAAGATTTCTCGTCTTGCTCTCATCAGGGTCACCCCATAGAATCTTTATGGTTCTACCCACCGTTTCATTATTCCAAGAGGCCTTATGGGATTCTCTCATCCATATTTTTAATTCAGCTTTTGTTGCGTCGAATGGTTTTGCGTTTGTCAGGTTAACTACATCGAGCTCCCTTCCCTTTAAAGCTATTACATTCGCCCTTTCGTTGCCGACTACTCCCGAGTGGCCTGGTACCCATATGATGTGAACCTTACCTCTGGGAGAGTATTCAGTTAAAGCTTTCTTACAATCCAATACGGTCTTAGATTTAATTCTATCACCTGATATCGCACAAATTGCCTTCTGGCTGTCGGTAAATATATTAAGCCCTGTGGGTGCCATATATATTCTAATCCAATTTACACATTCCGTTATTGCTCGTACTTCTGCCTGGAAGCTTGTGTTTTGATTAGGTAAACGGTGGTATATTTCTGTTTCTGGGTCTTCAATATAGAACCCCAGGCCCACTTTGTCCCCTAATTTAGAGCCATCCATGTAGCAACGGATTCCTACTGGTATTTGCTTGACCAAGACATTCTATCTGGGATTAGCGTTTCAAAGTTTCCGACATATTCAGTGTCTGGTATGCGATCAGGCACGTCCGATGAATGTGTATAACCTTCCAATGTGTCCAGTATACATTAATGACGTGTCCTATAACCGTTTTTGGCCAGTTCGCCTAAAGTAAAGAGCCGTTCGGCTGTAAGCGCCGCCTCATATCTTATATATGTTTCAATGGGTGGAATATCTAGCAACGTTTCCAGAGCCTTGGTTGAAGTAGTACACATGGCACCACTTATACTCAAGCAGCATGTACGCTGAACTCCCTGTAGTAGTTTGATATTACACTTTTTGTCCAAAGCAGTCCACCAGATTATTGAAGCATAAGCTAGAATTGGTCTAATTACACTTTTATAAAGCCAATTTGTCATAGTAGGACTAAGACCCCATTTCATGCCTATGGTTCTCCTACATATCGCCCAGCACCGATGTGCCTTGTTGATCCTATCCTCTATGTGGTGTCTCCATTTTAATTTCCGGTCAAGTATTACACCTAAGTACTTAACTTTGTCTGTCACCGGTATCTTCTTGCCCAGGAAGCAAGGTTCAGTATATGTAGAAATTTTTGTCTTTCTTGTGAAAAGACAGATTTCCGTCTTCGCCGGGTTAACATTGAGGCCTCTCGGTTGAGCCCAGCTCAAGGCCGTATTCAGAGCCTCCTCAGCTCTTCTACACAAGTAATTTGGATCCTTTCCCTTTAAAAGTATTACGACATCGTCTGCATAGCAGACAGGTCTAAGTCCTTTCTCGGTTAGGGTCCTTAGGAGGCTATTAATCGTGGTAACCCAGAGTAAAGGTGACAAAATGCCACCGTGTGGTATACCGCGAAATACCTTTTTCCTGATAGTTATATCGTACATCTCGCAGCTTATCCATCTGTTCCTTAGCATGTAATTGATCCAGTTACGGAGCACCCGGTCAACATAAAACTGGTCTAGGGATTGGATAAGGGTATCAGTGTGCACGTTATTGAAAGCACCTTCGATGTCAATGCATACCGCCAATGTATACAGTTTGCTATCGAAAGATTCACCTATGTAGTGGACAACTTCATTTAAAGCGGTTTCCACCGATCGTCCCTTTACATAAGCATGCTGCTTATATTTAAGGTCTTTGTATGGTATGCTGCTTTTAACCATGCTATCGACTATCCGTTCCAAGGTTTTAAGTAGGAAGGACGTAAGACTTATCGGTCGATAAGACTTAGGTGTCGCATAGCTAGGTTTCCCTGGTTTGGGTATAAATATTACCCTTGCATCCTGCCATTTAACTGGGGTATATGCCAATTTTAAGCATGCAGTGAATATCTGTCTGAATATCTGACAGATGTACGGAAACCAGTCCCGCCTCCATCTGCAAAAGTGCCGGGAAAATTCCATCCGGCCCTGCAGCTTTATAGGGAGCAAAGCTCTTGATTTCCCCTTTAACCATGTCAGTTGTAATAACTATTTCCGTGTTACCCTCCCCTTCCTCCAATATCGGTTCATCTATGTTATTCGATATACCGGGTGGAAAACTCTCATTTTCCACAGTGTAAATTAAAAACAATTTATTAATTTTTCTTTCAGATCTCAAAATTTTACAGCTGCCGCCGGTCGGGTAAATACCTCATATGGGTTTTTTATATAAAGTGTTCCGGAACAGAATTTGTTTGGTTAATCGCGTTATCTACAAAGTGTAAATATAAAATATAAAACAATATTGTTTAATTTGTTAACATTTAATAGAAAAAATATTATTGTTATATTAAGTTGGTACATGCGTACCAATTATTCATTAATTATATAAGAAAAATATTCGTTTACAAAATGCTTGGTATTTTCAGATATTTTACATAAATTATTCAAAATATTAACGAAGTTTTTCTCTGTTTTAACGGAATTTTTAAATATAAAAATGTAAACAACAAGTAGGAAAGTATAGTCGGGCATGGTCGACCATATAATACCACAAGAAACTTTTATGTTGAATTTTACCTTAATTCCAAAGTATTTAAGCAATTTATTGATAAAAAATAAATTTTCTAAATCAGGCTTTATATAGGAGTATAGGTCAAACATGGGCCGATCCTCATTAAATTTGGGAACAGGATGTATTTTTAAATAATAGTTAATTAATTTGAGTTTCATTGCGATACAAATGGTTACAAGTCAATTTTAGACGTTTAAGACATTTTTTGAAGAAGGTTTGTATGGGGGCTAGGGTCAAATAAGGGCCGATCATTACGAAAATCTGCAGTGTCATTTATACTTATATAAAACATATTTGTGCCAATTTTTAGAGAGATAATAGCATATTTGACGTAATTAGGGCATAAAAGCCCAAATCGGGAGGTACGGTTGTATGGGAGCTATGTGAAATAATGGACCGATTTCAACCATTTTCAATAGGCTTATAGGTCCTTGTGCCAAAAAACATGCTTGGTCCAAATTTCATCAAATTATCTTGAAAATTGCGGCCTGTACCTTGCGCACAAGGTTTACATGGACAGCCAGCCAGCCAGCCGGACAGACGGACGGACGGACGGACATGTCTTAATCGACTCAAAATGTGATTCTGAGTCGATCGGTATACTTAAAGGTGGGTGTAGGACCAATACACCACTATAGTGGTGTAGGGTATAATAACAAACTCTGACATCAGTGCGTACCAGTCAAGTGAAAAAAAAATTATCAGCTGATTGAATAACACCACCTTATGTGAATTCGCCTTGGCTGAGTGTATTTTTGTTTATGAATATATTGCCCGACAGCTCCATATAAAAATTTTCTATCGAAACCTACGCTGTCAAACTTCATAAATAAATGAAATGACTTCAAGGTATGGAGTTTGACAGCGGTTTTGAGGGAGAATGGTTTTGTGTAAATCTAACACATTTGTAAAATTTGTATTCTCTCTCAAAACTTCAAAACAAATGAACATTAAAGGGTAAGGCATAACTTACCGACTCTAAACGGCTGCGATTTTCATAATATTTTAACCAGGTGTAGCAAACTGAATTTGAAATTGTTTGGTGTAAAGATTTTTTTCTTGCTCTCATTTGGTTTAGGATTTATTATAAATTTTACTTTTATATATCATTCGAAAGGGCTTTTGAAAAGCTTTTAAAAAGGATTGCAAATTCCTAGCCCATTTAATGCCTCAGAATTATAGAATTAAAAACTTAGTTTCAATATTTTTTGTAAATTAATTCATTTATTTTGAACGTTTAGTTAATATTTTCACATTTAAATTGAAAAATATAATTTGCTTAAACCAATTATTAACAATCATGCTTTTTCATTCGATATATTTATATTATGAGACCCCAACCAATTAAAATATTTATTATTAAAATATAATTTTTAAATACATAATTGCCTTTTTTAAATAATTTTTCGCCTTTCGCACTTTTCAAGAAAATACAACAAACAGTTCATAAAGCTTTTAACTTATTTCACAAATTTGCATCCTTTTTCCATCTGCGACGCATTTTAATCCATAAGTGCATCACGTTTTTTGTAAGTCTACACTTCAGAATTATATGTATTTATAAAAGTCCCGGTCCTTACTTTTCACTTGAAACTAAAAAACACACAAACAAATTTTTTTTAAATATGTACCCATATAGTAGGGATATAGGCGAAACTGAAGGGGTTGTCAAACAAAATTTTTTATTCTCTTCACACAGACGAGTTCCGAAAGAATAAAACACACTTGAGAGAACTATACGCACTCACAAAACTTCAAATTTTCTTCGCGAAATTGCGAGGATATTAGCACTTAATAGTTTTTCTTATCACTTAAACTTAATATTTATTATTTTTCGCCACACTTTTAATATACAGTAAAACTTCGATATAACGAACCTCGTTATAACGAAAAACTCAATATAACGAATTATTTTCTGAGTCCCTTGGAAAAACCTCTTTATTGCAAAAATGCACTGTAGGTATAACGAAGAAATACTAAGCCATAAAACCTCTATATAGCGAATAATTCGTTCAAAAGCCTTAATACAACGAATTAATAACAAACCAAAATTACATTTAAAGCAAAATCGGTCCCGTTACAAGAACAACGAAGTCTAAACGTGTTTGAAAGTGGCTATGCAAAGCCTCTATTTGAAGTATTCATTCAAAAGCCTCTATATAACGAAGTGAGAATAAAACAAAATTAAATTTTGAGTAAATCTGTTTGCAATTGTCATTAGCATCTATATAGCGAAGTACTCATTCAAAAGCCTCTATATAACGAAGTCATAGTAAAGCAAAATAAAATTGTAAGCAAAGTCCCGTTACCAAAAATTTTTAATAGTGGACACATGCGTAATACGTCATAAAACTAGTCAGTTTTGTTTTGATTCTTGTCAAAATGAGTTCATTAATGCGTAAATCAATTTCTATAGGTGAAAAGATTTCTATAATTGATCGTGGTGACAAATCTAAGCAAGAAATTGCTAAACAGTTTAATATAGCGCCAAGTACTCTTTCTACAATTTTAAAAAATCGAGAGACTATTTGTAACAATAAAGCTTTAAAGTGCAAAAGAATGCGTCTTGCTGAATATGAAGACGTTGAGCAATGTGTATCGAAATGGTTTAAACAATGTCGAAACAAAAACATTCCTTTAGGAGGAAATACGATAAAAACAAAAGCAGAGGAGTTTGCAGGACTTTTGAGACACAAAGATTTTAAAGCTAGTAACGGTTGGCTTAATAATTTTAAAAAACGCCATGATATCGGATTTCGAAAAGTGAGTGGAGAAAGTGCCAGTGTAAGTGATGAAGTTTATTCTGAATGGAAAAAATTGTTACCAAGTTTGTTAGCAGAATATGAACCGCACAATCTTTTTAATGCAGACGAATCTGGATTATTTTTTAAATGCGCTCCAGATCGAACAATGGCGTTCAAGTCCGAGAAATGTAACGGTGGAAAACACAGTAAAGAAAGACTATCCATTCTATTTACTGTTAACATTACAAAAGAGAAAATTGCTTGTAATCGGAAAATCGGCCAATCCAAGATGTTTTAAAAACGTAAAAAGTTTACCAGTTGACTATACTTCTAATAAAAAAGCTTGGATGACAAGCGACATATGGCTGGATTACTTAAAAAATTTGACAACGATATGACTAAAGCCAATCGTAAAGTCTTATTGTTTGTCGATAACTGCACGGTACATAAAAATGTTCCATCACTTAAATCCATTAAATTACAATTTTTGCCACCAAACGTAACATAGAAACTACAACCTCTAGATTTGGGAATAATAAAGAATTTTAAGCAATTTTATCGCAAAGAGGTGGTCAAAATTTTAATCAACGATCTGGAAGAGGGGCGAAAAGGCTCTATAAATATTTTACAAAGAATAAGAATGGCACACAAAGCATGGGAAAGTGTTCAAAAATCAACAATTTTAAATTGTTTTGCGACTTGTGGCTTTGTCGAGCGCTCTGATATTTTAATTACAGAAAATGTTTGCATTCAAGACAACGAAGAATGGCTATTTCTCAAAAACCATTTTAATTTAACAGAACAGTTTGATGATTTTGTGAATTTCGATGACAATATTACTTCCACTGGGTCCCTTACCGATGATGACATTATTCTAGTGTAACGAAACTACAAGATAATGGAGAGCAGGAGGAAGAGGAAACTGAAGAAATGGAAAATATTGTACCAGCTAAAGAAGCAAAAATAATTATCGGAAAACTGCAAACATTTCTGGAGGCACAGGATTCTACACCACTAAGTACATTCAATAGCTTAGCTTCCGTCGAAAAAAATATTGATGATTGTATTAAGCTACGTTCAGACCTGTAAAATATTTGGTCCAAATATTTGTTATAAAATATTTATAAAGTTGCGTCAAACAAACGCAATATTTATTTCATGTTCAGACTTGAACAAATATTTGATGGTATTGTTTTATCAAACAGTGCAAAAATAATTTGGTTCAAACACACACATGTTTTGCAGCCACAGAATATCGTATATTTTCATGCAAGAAAAAAACAATTTGGCAATTTGTTTTAATTTTAACTATTTTATTAGGTTTAAAATTAAATTTTTATAATAAAAGTGTATAATATTAATATATAACACGATTGAAAAAACTTTGTTTGTCGAATCTGAACATAGAATATTTCATGTTAACAAACAGCACTGCGGATGATTTTCATAAAACAAATCGATTTGCTGGCAAATAAATATTTTCTCATTGTTTCATCAATGTGAACACCAAAAGTCAAATAATTTACGTCATTTTGGTAAAATAATTATTTGATCTTGCAAACCAAATGTAAGATCAAACAGCGTCAATGACAGCTGTTCTTTGTTTATTTTCTGAAAATGAGTGTTATCACCTCATACAAAAATGTAAATAGTCGCTTATATGACTGGTTTTATTTTATTTTTTATAAAATATAAATCTGAGACAAAGTTGTGACATTTAATTGAAATTCAAGCAATTGCGTAAATTAATGATAATTATTATTTTTGTTGTTTGTTTTGATATTTATTGGTTGGTAACAACATACTATATATAGTTATGCTACATAATATATGCATCTATAGTCTAGTTTGCAGTCTAGTCCAACGGTTCCTAAATTACAATTAAATAAGAGATACTGTTATCTCGGAGTATGAAGTTAGGACACATTTCATAATTCAAGGACAAGCTTATCGCAGATTTAAGTTTGTCAAATTGTAAACAAAAGTGTTCTTGTTTGGAAGGACTAAAATAATATATTTCCGAAGCAGAGGTGACTCTTTATTCGTTTTCAATACGTTAATCCAGGTAATTTTAAATATAAATATTCCGACGTGATACACAGATTTTAACTTGATTTTGTCGACCAATATTATTAAATTAACATCAGAAAATGCGTAAATAGTCAAAACCATGCAGTAAAATTCACAGTACTTTCGCAAAGAGTTCAAGTCATATATTATGCGGATAACGCATTCCGCAACAATATCGAAGAAGTTCAACTTTCTTATATTATTTTCCCGAAAAATTAGCTAACATACTCAGTTCACCCGTCTGCAATCGCAAAAAATTTTTGCAACATGACTTTTTAAGCACATGTCGACGATATTTGATGAAGAAACCTTTTCGTTACCTTAAAGAAAAATGAACGTGAAAGATCTCACGATCATAAAATTAAACATCATGTTAACATTTCAACAATGAAGTCATTCTATCTTCAAAAACAGGCAATTGAAACTTCTCTGAAATATTAATTATTCTCAATGTACGGGAATATTTTATAGAAATGACATATCTACATCTGTTTGACCTTGGGATTTATGGACTATGACAATTTTCGGATGAACAATTACATATTTAGAACAATAAGATATCAAAATATGTATGGGGGTCCGCGAATTTAAATAAATTCCCGGGGGAACCGCTGGTCTAGTCTATAGTCAAGCTATAGTTTAGTCTATAGTCTTGTCTATACTCTAGTTTATAGTATTGTTTATAGTCTAGTCTATAGGTTATTATCTAGTCTATAGTTTAGTAATTAATTGAGAAATTATTTAATTAATTTATTACTCAATTTATTTAAACAATTATTTATTATATTAATGGATATAAAAATATATTAATAATAAACAATTCTCTATAATTTTCAATTTTATAGATATGTAATTTAATGAAAATTATTTATAATTTGGTTATTTCCGGGCTTATAGCGATTTTTTTGAAATCGCTATGAACCGTTCCAAACAACCAAGGTTTTTCGCTACATTGACTATACTAAATAGCAACAACATGACAGTAAAGATCCACCATCTATCTCTTTTCCACTTGCACAAGGTATTGAAATGTAATTTCAATACCTTGTGCTATCTATCTCTTTTTGTGTCTATCTATCTCTTTTCCACCTTGTGTCTATCTATCTCTTTTCCACTTGCACAAGGTATTGAAATGTAATTTGTATTTTTTTGTTGTAAAATTTTGATGAAAAGCAATCAATGATATAGCTTTTTAGTAAATATAAACACATATATTTTTGGCTTTTGGTTTGGTTGCGCATTAGCTGTTCTTGTTGTTATGTTCCTCTTTGCCTGCAAACAAAATCTTGTTTTTTTACTGTTTTATCCGTCAATTGTTTTACGAAATTATTTGTTGTAATGTGAACACCGGGCAAACAAACTTTTACTATTTGTATTGAATTGTGTTTGGCTTTGTTTCTTCAAACAAAACGCCAAAATAGAAATACTCATTTTAAGCACATTATGAAATAAAAATGTATTTAATTTTTTATTTTTAGGCAGAAATTTCTATGAAATCGTAAAAAATATTATTAAATAGTTTTTTTAACGTTTAACAAAAATGTTTCATGTTTGGTGTTCACATTGTGTTCACATTAAGAAAATATTTGTAGGTTGACAAATAAAAATGTTTCACGAAAAACAGCTGATATTTAGTTTGCTCTTCAAAAATATTTTGTGTTCACATTACAGCCAACAAATATTTGATAAAAAACGTCAAATATTTGATAGGTGTGAACGTACCTTTAGAAACTTTCGTAAACAAACTAAAATAACACAATATTTTACTAAAATCTAATAAAATAAAAAAAATAAATGTTTAATTTTCTATTTTATTTTTAAATACATAGTTCATTTTTATTAATACTTTCGAGTAAATAGAATTTGTATAAAAAACTATAGTTATAACGAATTTTTTTCGTATATCTTCTAATTTCGTTATACCAACGAAATATTTTGCGATCCCCTTCAGATTCGTTATATAGAAGTTTGTCTGTATTTAAAACCCTGAAAATAATTTATTTTTTACAAACAGAAAAAACTATTTTTGATTCTTTGACATTTCATTTTAATTAAAACTGAAAAAAATTTATTAAAATAAATTTTCTTACTGAAAATGAAAAAAGTATTTCACATACTTTTTTTCTTTTTCCATTAGTGCAGAAAACATAACAAAAAGACGTGTTTATAATACGTTTTAAGATGAAATATCTTCTGAAAAAAATTAATTAACTAATATTTTCGTTCACTAGTATATGAAATCCTAGTAATAACATACAAAAAATTACGTATAAAAAATACATTTATTATTTAGTACCTTTTGAACAACTGTGTTTATTTTCGTGCTTCTACTAATACATTCTCACCAGTTAGGTTTTTGACAGGGGACTTAGGTCTTTGACAATCCCTTTCGCCTATATGCTACTATATGTATGTACCTAAGTGCATTTTTTAAATAAGTATTTAAATTAAAAAAAAAATTAAGAACTTTAAAATCGTCTTTGGAACTAAAATACATTGGGTATAACTCTCCAATTTTGACAAAAATTTTACCACTTATAGGCCTTTTAATTCTATGATTTATGATATATGTCTTTTGGTCAACAAATGTTTCTGGGGGGTTCTTCTCTATTTAAGAACCCGGACAATATATATATCATTAGAAAGAGCTCTGAAATACCTTTTCAACGATATATAATATGATCCTTTTTATTAACCCTTTGAGGACCAATTCCACAAAAAGTATTTTTATATAGAGTTTTTTGAAAAATGCCGTTATTTCGTAAATCCATCGATATAACGTTACTGATATAAATTGGAAAAATCGCAGAAGAGATTTCTAGCTTTCATTTGATGTATGAATATATACTAATATCTTAATAAATATAGACGATATTGTAGTTGGAATAAGGTAAAGTAACTAAAATTAATGTTTTTTATTTGATATTAGTTAATTGTTGTTGTTTTGGCAGGAATTATAACTATATAAAGTACTAAACTAAATATACGTAAAGTATTGAAAATTACATCAAAATACCCTTCCAACGATATATAATAGAAGCTAATTTATTAGCTTATTGAGAAGGATTAATACAAACTGTGCTTTTTATATTAACCTTTGTTAATAAAAGTTCTGTTATATCAAAAATTCATTCATAAGAAGGTACCGATTTATGTTTATTGAGTAAATTGCGATTTTTCTGGGTAAATACTCGGAAATGGGTATGTAGCGCCGGACCTGAACAATTTTTTTAAATTTTTTGGGTAATGAAATGTTGTATTTGTAAACCCCCCCAAAAAAAATACTTTTTTTTGTGGGTAAACATTCGAAAATTGGATGATAGCGCCGCAGGCGAAAAATTATTTGAAAAAAATCGCGCGATTTTTTTCAAATAATTTTTCACTTTTTTAAATAATTTAAGAATTTTTTTGTCACAGTCTCTCTTTACTATTTTTAAACTTAAATATCATCCCCATTTATTAAGATATTAGCACATATCTATACATCAAAAGAAAGCTTAAAATCTTTTCTACAATTTTCTCGATATTTATCGGTACCATTATATCGATGGATTTATGAAATAACGGCACTTTCATCAAAAAACTCTATATAAAAAAAACTTTTTGTGGAATTTGTTCTCAAAGGGTTAATAAATGCGGTCATATTATATATCTTTGAAAAGGTATTTCAAAGCTCTTGTCAGGATCGGTTCTTAATTAGAGAAGATATCGAATATATATAAATTTAACTTTGATGGTCTATAACTCCAAAACTATACATTTATTGACCAAAAGACATATATCACAAGTCATAGAATTGAAAGCTTTATATGTGGTATAAATTTTTTCATAATCGGAGAGTTATACCTATAATATATTTAAGCCTCGTTTTTTACTGTAATGCGTTTATATAGGTTAGGTTAGGTTGATAGGAGTATGTATACTACATCAAATCCGAAGAAATACACCTAGGCCACTATCGGGCCTGTTGTGCGCTCCAATTCAAGAAAAAAAAAAAAAAATTGTTCACTGAATGTATTATTTTTCCATGTTCAGAAAACTCAGTTTCCTGGACGTAATTCCTAAGAATCTTCCAATCGGTGTTGGTTAAGAATGTTATTTCCGGAATAACATCACTTCCAAGATACTTGGATCTAACTTCGACGAATGCCTGACAATGGCAAAGAAAGTGCTCCAGAGTTTCACTGTCCTCTCCACATGCTCTACATTCGTCTGAATTCGCACGTCCAATTTTGTATAGATGTGCTCGTAATCCTGTGTGTCCACTGAGAATACGTACCATCATACTAACCTCAGACTTGCTCATTTTGAGAAGATTTCTCGTCTTGCTCTCATCAGGGTCACCCCATAGAATCTTTGTGGTTCTACCCACCGTTTCATTATTCCAAGAGGCCTTATGGGATTCTCTCATCCATATTTTTAATTCAGCTTTTGTTGCGTCGAATGGTTTTGCGTTTGTCAGGTTAACTACATCGAGCTCCCTTCCCTTTAAAGCTATTACATTCGCCCTTTCGTTGCCGATTACTCCCGAGTGGCCTGGTACCTATATGATGTGAACCTTACCTCTGGGAGAGTATTCAGTTAAAGCTTTCTTACAATCCAATACGGTCTTAGATTTAATTCTATCACCTGATATCGCACAAATTGTCTTCTGGCTGTCGGTAAATATATTAAGCCCTGTGGGCGCCATATTTATTCTAATCCAATTTACACATTCCGTTATTGCTCGTACTTCTGCCTGGAAGCTTGTGTTTTGATTAGGTAAACGGTGGTATATTTCTGTTTCTGGGTCTTCAATATAGAACCCCAGACCCACTTTGTCCCCTAATTTAGAGCCATCCGTGTAGCAACGGATTCCTACTGGTATTTGCTGTAATGTTCCGCTTGACCAAGACATTCTATCTGGGATTAGCGTTTCAAAGTTTCCGACATATTCAGTGTCCGATGAATGTGTATAACCTTTCAATGTGTCCATTATACATTGATGACGTGTCATATAACCGCTATTGGCCAGTTCGCCTAAAGTAAAGAGCCGTTCGGCTGTAAGCGCCGCCTCATATCTTATATATGTTTCAATGGGTGGAATATCTAGCAACGTTTCCAGAGCCTTGGTTGAAGTAGTACACATGGCACCACTTATACTCAAGCAGCATGTACGCTGAACTCCCTGTAGTAGTTTGATATTACACTTTTTGTCCAAAGCAGTCCACCAGATTATTGAAGCATAAGCTAGAATTGGTCTAATTACACTTTTATAAAGCCAATTTGTCATAGTAGGACTAATACCCCATTTCATGCCTATGGTTCTCCTACATATCGCCCAGCACCGATGTGCCTTGTTGATCCTATCCTCTATGTGGTGTCTCCATTTTAATTTCCGGTCAAGTTTTACACCTAAGTACTTAACTTTGTCTGTCACCGGTATCTTCTTGCCCAGGAAGCAAGGTTCAGTATATGTAGAAATTTTTGTCTTTCTTGTGAAAAGACAGATTTCCGTCTTCGCCGGGTTAACATTGATGCCTCTCGGTTGAGCCCAGCTCAAGGCCGTATTCAGAGCCTCCTCAGCTCTTCTACACAAGTAATTTGGATCCTTTCCCTTTAAAAGTATTATGACATCGTCTGCATAGCAGACAGGTCTAAGTCCTTTCTCGGTTAGGGTCCTTAGGAGGCTATTAATCGTGGTGACCCAGAGTAAAGGTGACAAAATGCCACCCTGTGGTATACCGCGAAATACCTTTTTCCTGATAGTTATATCGTACATCTCGCAGCTTATCCATCTGTTCCTTAGCATGTAGTTGATCCAGTTACGGAGCACCCGGTCAACATGCTGATTATATTTAAGGTCATTGTATGGTATGCTGCTTTTAACCATGCTATCGACTATCCGTTCCAAGGTTTTAAGTAGGAAGGACGTAAGACTTATCGGTCGATAAGACTTAGGTGTCGCATAGCTAGGTTTCCCTGGTTTGGGTATAAATATTACCCTTGCATCCTGCCATTTAACTGGGGTATATGCCAATTTTAAGCATGCAGTGAATATCTGTGACAGATGTACGGAAACCAGTCCCGCCTCCATCTGCAAAAGTGCCGGGAAAATTCCATCCGGCCCTGCAGCTTTATAGGGAGCAAAGCTCTTGATTGCCCCTTTAACCATGTCAGTTGTAATAACTATTTCCGTGTTACCCTCCCCTTCCTCCAATATCGGTTCATCTATGTTATTCGATATACCGGGTGGGAAATGAGAATCCATTAGGAGTTTCATTGTCTCCTCCATATCCTCAAGCCTCCTGCCCGTGTCATCGATCATAGATTCCGGTTGGACATGAGTTTTGGATAGGAATTTTTTTATCTTCGATACGTCATTTACGCTATCTACCTGTTCACAGAAAAGTTTCCAGGAGTCTCGTTTGGCTTTTCGAACGATTTTCTTATATTCACCAAGTTTATACTCATCCCAGTATACTGCGGTCTTTTTACGCCGTGCCCGGTTAAATAGTTTGCGAAGAGTCTTCCCAAGGTTCCGGATCTCCCCAGTTACCCAGGGTTTTTCCTGGGCAGATCTCCGCTCTCGCAGAGGGCAGCTGTCCTCGAACGATTCAACCAGGGCACTTGTGAACGTTTCCACTTTGGCATCTATATCCTCTTTATTTCGACATTGAAAAGTGTCCTGACCTAAACGGTTCTTTAGTAAGGTCCCGAACATTGTCCAATTAGTTTTAGACTTATTCCGAAACTTTATCGGCTTTGGTGGTGGCCTTAGTATTTTGAATCTTATGTACCGATGATCAGAAAAGGAGTGCTCGTCCGAAACTCTCCAATCCTGAATTTCGTTTATAAGCTCTTCTGAACATATAGTTATATCTAATACTTCTTCTCTGATTCTATTGACGAAGGTAGCTTTATTACCTAAGTTCAATGTTATCAAGTCTTTAGTATTAAAGAAATCCATGAGGGCTTGTCCCCTGCGATTGGTGTTTGTACTACCCCAAGCTACATGATGCGAGTTGGCATCACAACCTATTACAATTTTCTTATTTTTCCTTTGTGCCTCTTCAACCAGTTTCATCAGATCCGACGTTGGTGGTAGTGTCGGAGAATCGAAAGGCAGGTAAATAGATGCAAGGAATATGTTGCCACGACCTTGCTTCAGCACCATTGCATCCGATGTTGATAATCCTGTTGAGAGGAGAAAACATAAGTTCTTGTGACATAAGATACATGTTCTCGGGCGAGATCCTGTATCAGCGTAGAAAAGTTGGAAATTTACGTGATTTAATCCAGAAACCTTGTTGCGAATCGTCCAAGGTTCCTGGATTAAAGCTATATGTATTTTACCTGTGTTGATTTTAGCCATCAGAGCGTTGGTAGCTGTCTCGCTCCGATGGAGGTTTATTTGGATAACCTCAATCATGGTCATCCATTAAACTGTCTTCCAGCGAGTTGGTGGTCACCTCCTCGCTCTTTGGATTTGACTCCTCCGGATAGCCTGAAGTGGCTATTAATGCAGTGAGTACTGTTGATGGCACTGCGGTGTCCTTATCAGGCATAGGAATAGCAGTATTTTTAATAGACACATTCCCAATTCTGGAGAGCATTGCTGTTCTGTCTTCTGGCGGGTGAGTGATTTCCTCCTCGCATTTAGGATTTGACTCCTCAACATTGCTAGTACTTGCTAATGATGCTCTGGGTACTGTCTTAGGTGTTTTAGTGTCCTTGTCGGGGCCGGTTTTGACAGCCCTTTCAATCGGCGCCTTCCCAATTTTGGAAAGGGCAACTACACTTTCTTCTGGCGAGTTAATGGTAAATTCCTCGATTTTAGGATTTGACTCCTCAACGTTATCAGTAGTGGATACTGATGCTGTGGTCTTAGGTTTTTTAGTGTCCTTTTCGAGGCTTGTTGTAACAGCCCTTCCAATCGGCACCTTCCCAATTTTGAATATGACAGATTTAGAGGCGAAATAAGCCCTACCTTTATTCTTGGCAAGACTAGCCATGGATTTCTGGTCGATACCTATTACAAATAAAGTTCCCTCAGGTTCTTCTTTCCTGTAAAAGACATCCCATTTTTCCACGGCCAGCTCAGCATTTTGACCTCCAAGAATTTCCAGTATACGTTCATTAGCCAGTTTACTGCCCCATCCTTTTATGTAGACAGTGGACTTTAGGAGCACCGGAAGCTCGCTCTTCTTTGCCAGTCCCAGCCTAGCGCCGTCCCAGGGAGGAGGGATACTTTCCACCAAGTTCTTTAGGGTGCTAACACATTGGTGAGATGCCAACCTCATCAACATCACGCCCATGCTGAACTCGCAGCTCTCGCTCTCTATTGGTTGTTTGCCCTTTGAAGCGATTGCATGGTCCACTATCTTATTGTTGACCAGGTCTTCTATTTTACTCTGTTGGTCTATTGGAATTTTGCCTGTCGGATTACCGGCATCGTAAACTGCATAGCAGAGATCGTCCCGGTGCCTACTTCTGGCAACTTTGGCGTAAGATGGCGGCTCTTTTCCTTTTCCTCCGTCTAGCTTCTCCTTCCTCGTTTTTCGGGGCTTCTTTTGAGATTCCCTTACCTTCGAGGTTGATTTCGCCGACGTGTTCGTCTTCGGAATATCTGGCTTGGCGTTGTCACCCTTACTCGCAGGATTCTCACTTGAGATTCCTTTGAGTGAAGTATGGCTTGGCTTCGACTGTGTATTAGAAGACGGGGAGCTCTTTTTCTTCTTAGGTTTATTCTCAGTTGTCAACTCCTCGGGAGACCTGATCCTTTTTGCCTCAGATCTTGGATTGACTAACTATGATTTCCTGAAGCATCTTTTTCAACTTCCTCCTCTGTGCTCTAGAAAGTCTTTTCTTAGTAATAGGTAGTTTAGCTATGCTATCACTCACCTCTTTCACCATTTGCTCTACTTCATCCTTTTTGGGATTCGCTATAATGGTATTATTATTATTATTATCATCTGAGGATTCAGAGTCGGAACCCTCACCTATATTTAAAGGCTGAGGTAGCTTAGAGCTCTCTCCGAGTACATCCTTCTCTTTCACCCCTATATTTTTGCCAGCGGCATGCTGTACACTTGACGCATTGTCCGCCACGGAGGCCAAGTTACCCACCTCCGTAGTAGTATTCTGCTCACGATTGCAGGATGACGACGACACGTGACTCGCGAGTAGATCAACACTTGCCGCCGGTACTGGGTTATTTAGGCCCTGCACCGTAACTTTTATCTTTTTATTTTTATTTTCCATATTTGTTTTTTTTTCCAGTTTTTTGGTCCGCGGGGAATATAATATTCCCAGGTGGTGGACAATCTGCCCTCCCTCAGCTTAAGTGAAATTAAAGCTGGGAGAGGACAGATGGTCCATCACCACCCCCTATCCGCCACCCGGGGACGCGCTCGGTAGGAAAAATCTGGAAAACTCCCCCGAGAATGCGTTTATATAACATTTATTTATTTTTTTTTTTTTTTGAAAAATCACGTAAAAGTTATTATCTTTTAATAAATACTAACATTACCGAGATTTTTAACTTTATATGTACAGTTTTTGAACGTCTATAACTCTATAACTATAGCAGTATTGTTAGGTTCCATATTAAAAGTACTATCAATGGAAAAAAAATTAAAAAATTTGGAGCCGTTTAGAGTCGTTAAGGAGTTCCAATATTTTATTGACATTAAAGTTTTGTTGGTTGAAATTAAAACTGCAAAAATCAATGTTGTAAATTCTCGTATGAAAAACGAAAAACAAGTTAAATAAATTATTTATTTTTTCAATATTGCGGATTAAAGTGCAAACCGCCGTGTTTATGAAATGTTTATATATAAAATATGTGCAAAATCTTTAAAAAAAAAAACTTTTCAAAATATAAATGTAGTCTTGTTTTAGACTTTTACTTTTACAGATACTTTAGTGCCCGTCTAAACAAGGAAACTTTTTTAGAAAACTTTTGATTTTGCGTGAGAGAGAAAGAGAAATAAAAATAAATATCATTCATCTCTCTCGCGGTACGGAGTTTCTCGTACTCGGAAACATGTTTTGTTTTCTTACTCTTCTCATTCCTACAAAAAAAATCAATGCAACTAACACGTAGTTTCTGAAACAAAAGTTTCTATGTGTAAACATTAAGGAAACTTTATTTTCTATTTTTTCTATTTTATTGAGACTTTCAAGACAGATTACAAGAGAAACATTAGAAGGGTTACAACAAATTGAATAAACTTAAAACTATATAGTATTGTTTCAATAAACATTAACGACATTATAGTTACGAATAACGCCACAAGCTTAGATAAACATAAGGTATAAAGTTTTACAACAAACGATAAACATTTAGATTATATTGCTCAAGATATAATAAAAGTTTATAATGACTGTTGATATGTCAAAAATGATATCCTAAAATATAACTTAAAACTAAATAACAAATATACATAAAAACAAACTATAATAGAATAAAAATTAGCCTCTATTCGATCCCGGAGTTGAGTAACTGTAAAACTGTGGTAAGCGGTATTCATCAGCCCTCATTAAGGATTCAATTTCCTCATGTAAATTCAGATTGCTCCTGAAGAATATTCGACATCAGCTGGTTTTCATGATACCCAAGGTGATCTATATATTTTCATAGTCGAGATAAAGCATACAAAGAAAGAGGTTCCACCCCGTGCCTTTCCATATATTGTTGAATTTGAGTATCTTTTAACAAAATTCTCATAATTTGCATTAACCCACAGTCTCAGAAAACTTCGTTCGAAAATCTCCAGCTGCTTCATAACCTTCGGAGAGACTGAGAACCATATGGGAAATCCATAAAGCATTGCAGAGCGGATACACACCTTATATATTAGAAGTTTGCACCTTTGGCTCAAGTATCGATTTACCAATAATTTCGAAAACATACCCTTGATGCGAATTCCCTTGTTTCCTGCAATTCTGCCATGTTGATTAAATTAAATAACCTATTCATAGTCACCCCTAGGTATTTTATGTAATTTTTGAAAGGAATATTTGAACCGTGTAAAGAGAGATTCAATGTTTTATTTTTCGAACAACATCGTAGGGACCTTTCCCCGAAGCATTGCGAAAACATATGGCTTCAGACTTACTCGTGTTTATCTTAATACCCCAATTCCGGTAGAAATCATCAATTTATAAAATATGATTTTTCACACGTTCCCACGCTTTCTCAGGGTCTAAGTCGTGTGGGTATACAAAAGAGTCATCTGCGTACAGAATACTCTTGGATTCATTTAATATATGTGGAAAATCATAAACTAAAATACTATACAATAATGGGGCCAAGATAGCCCCCTGAGGCACGCCACAATAAATATTCCCCATATCTGATTTTGTATCATTAATTTCCACAAAAAATTTCCTATTTTCGAAGTAACTTTTAAACAGTTTAACCATAAAATGATCACTTCTTAGTTTCATGAGCTTATAAAGAATACCGAAGTGGTACGAACAGTCAAAAGCCTTCTCGATATCTAGCGAGACCGCTACAGTGCATCGTTTATTTCTCAAATTGACGATAACATCGTTATGTAAAAGGAGCAAGGCATCTATGGATGAATGGCCAGATTTAAAGCCAAATTGGTAATCGGAATTGCATTACTATTAATGGAATTTTCCAATTTCAGTCTTATTACCCTTTCGAACAGTTTACCTACGTTGGAAAGCATAGATATTGGTCGGGAATTGTCTATACTATGCTCATTCGGCTTTTTGACAAGCGGGTATATTTTCGAAAGTTTCCAGATGTTGGGGAAATACCCATTATTCAAACAATTATTAAATATAACAACAAAAAAATGAACTGCAGAAGGCGGTAATTTCTTTATTATAAAATTTGATATTTTATCCGAGCCAGCGGATTTTTTAGAATTAAGAGCTTTTATACAATTATTGAGCTCAGACACATTAGTGAAATGAATACTGTTTGTAATGTGCAACGCACCGGAGGCCTCGTTAAAAGAACAACGAGTCCTGGGACAATTATTAAGGTATGAGTTAACGGTAGACGAAACTTCTTCTACATTTGGCCCATCGGGGACAGAAAGACCGTAAACACTGGAAAAGTGACTTCTAAATTGTTCAACCTTGTCAACGTTCTCATGGTAGATGTTATCACCAACAACATTAGCCAAAATACATAATTCCAACTCCATCATCGAAGGCGCTTTCAATAACGTGCACACTGATACCCTTATCCAATCCCTAGACCAGTTTTATGTTGACCGGGTGCTCCGTAACTGGATCAACTACATGCTAAGGAACAGATGGATAAGCTGCGAGATGTACGATATAACTATCAGGAAAAAGGTATTTCGCGGTATACCACAGGGTGGCATTTTGTCACCTTTACTCTGGGTTACCACGATTAATAGCCTCCTAAGGACCCTAACCGAGAAAGGACTGTCTGCTATGCAGACGATGTCGTAATACTTTTAAAGGGAAAGGATCCAAATTACTTGTGTAGAAGAGCTGAGGAGGCTCTGAATACGGCCTTGAGCTGGGCTCAACCGAGAGGCCTCAATGTTAACCCGGCGAAGACGGAAATTTGTCTTTTCACAAGAAAGACAAAAATTTCTACATATACTGAACCTTGCTTCCTGGGCAAGAAGATACCGGTGACAGACAAAGTTAAGTACTTAGGTGTAATACTTGACCGGAAATTAAAATGGAGACACCACATAGAGGATAGGATCAACAAGGGACATCGGTGCTGGGCGATATGTAGGAGAACCATAGGCATGAAATGGGGTCTTAGTCCTACTATGACAAATTGGCTTTATAAAAGTGTAATTAGACCAATTCTAGCTTATGCTTCAATAATCTGGTGGACTGCTTTGGACAAAAAGTGTAATATCAAACTACTACAGGGAGTTCAGCGTACATGCTGCTTGAGTATAAGTGGTGCATTGTGTACTACTTCAACCAAGGCTCTGGAAACGTTGCTAGATATTCCACCCATTGAAACATATATAAGATATGAGGCGGCGCTTACAGCCGAACGGCTCTTTACTTTAGGCGAACTGGCCAAAAACGGTTATAGGACACGTCATCAATGTATACTGGACACATTAGAAGGTTATACACATTCATCGGACGTGCCTGATCGCATACCAGACACTGAATATGTCGGAAACTTTGAAACGCTAATCCCAGATAGAATGTCTTGGTCAAGCGGAACATTACAGCAAATACCAGTAGGAATCCGTTGCTACACGGATGGCTCTAAATTAGGGGACAAAGTGGGCCTGGGGTTCTATATTGAAGACCCAGAAACAGAAATATACCACCGTTTACCTAATCAAAACACAAGCTTCCAGGCAGAAGTACGAGCAATAACGGAATGTGTAAATTGGATTAGAATAAATATGGCGCCCACAGGGCTTAATATATTTACCGACAGCCAGAAGACAATTTGTGCGATATCAGTTGATAGAATTAAATCTAAGACCGTATTGGATTGTAAGAAAGCTTTAACTGAATACTCTCCCAGAGGTAAGGTTCACATCATATGGGTACCAGGCCACTCGGGAGTAGTCGGCAACGAAAGGGCGAATGTAATAGCTTTAAAGGGAAGGGAGCTCGATGTAGTTAACCTGACAAACGCAAAACCATTCGACGCAACAAAAGCTGAATTAAAAATATGGATGAGAGAATCCCATAAGGCCTCTTGGAATAATGAAACGGTGGGTAGAACCACAAAGATTCTATGGGGTGACCCTGATGAGAGCAAGACCAGAAATCTTCTCAAAATGAGCAAGTCTGAGGTTAGTATGATGGTACGTATCATAGAATATTACCATAGAAGGTCAACTCTCTCCGAAAAAACCTAACTCAGCTGTCAAAAAAACATAACTCTAAATATGTATTAGTAAGATTTTCTTTAGAAGTGTTAGTGTATAAAAGCTTTTTACCACACTTAAAATGCTCACATAGTTGCATAAAGTCGGTCGAAATAATAATACAACGTTTTTATTGCATTATTCTTCTTAAATTAATACGTTTTAAATAATAGATTGTATTTATAATAGCATGATAATATTTTTCATGCATTCTATATTTGTTAAAATGTAAAATTCTTTAATTTTTTCGATTTTCATAAATTTGTTTACTACTAAAAAATGCTACTCTGCACCTTGAATTTGAAATTAGAAAAACAAAAAATTAAATGTCAAATAATTAAAAAAATAATTTTTTGGTTTGTGAAAATTAAAAAGAATTTTGTGAAGAAATTATATTTAAATAATTGTAAAAAAATATAAAATTTGTGTTTGTGTTATAAAAATTGTGGCCGAACCGTTTTTATGTGTGAATTTTGGACTTCAAATATTCAATATTTGTTGTTGTAGCTTTGTGTTGAATTCACACAGAACATGTAAGTGTGAAGAGAGAAAGCTCTCTTTTTCGTGGTAAAGCTTGAGTTGGCAATCTATGTGTATTATCTATGGTACGTATTCTCAGTGGACACACAGGATTAGGGTTCTATAGTTGAAACGAAAAGTCGACTTTTCGACTTTTTGCATTTAGTTAAAAGTCGACTTTTCGACCTTTCGACTTTTTCCATTTTATGAAAAGTCGATTTTTCGACTTTTCGACCTTTTTCATTTATTTAAAAGTCGACTTTTCGACTTTTAGTATTTTATAAATGGTCGACTTTTCGACTTTTTCCGACTTTTTTCGACTTTTCGACTTTTTCCGACTTTTTTCGACTTTTTTCGACTTTTTCGACTTCTTTCGACTTTTCGACTTTTTTCGACTTTTCGACTTTTTTCGACTTTTCGACTTTTTCCGACTTTTTTGAACTTTTCGACTTTTTCCGACTTTTCGATTTTTTACGACTTTTTGACTATTTTCGACTTATTTGGAATTTTTTTCGACTTTTTTCGACTAGTTTTTACTTTTTTTGAGTTTTTCCGACTATTTTAGAATTTTTGACCTCTTTTCCACTTTTTTAAAATATTCGACTATTTTCGACTTTTTCCGACTTTTATTTACAAAGTCGACTTTTTTCATAGACGATAGTCGAGTTATCGACTTTTTTGGGACAAAATAGTCGACTTCGACAAAAAGTCGATTGTTCGAAAGTCGAGATATGATCTCCTGGCCACAACACCGTTGAACTAAATTAACAAGCCACTACACCTCGTCGCTGGGCCAGAGTGTTACAAGGTAGAGGTATAACCTCTGTATGTATCACTGGGTTCCCACTAGTTGCCTCTTAGAATAGCCAATTAGTTGGTACACTGGACAGCCAGATTAGCAAGCTTCTATTGGGACTTGCCTACACCTCGTCGCTAACGTCGAAGTGTGTGCTGGGCAAGAGTGTTACAAGGTAGAGGTATAACCTCTGTATGTATCACTGGGTTCCCAATAGTTGCTTTTTTACTATGACCAATTAGTTCGCACTACTCGTCGCTAACGTCGAGTTGTTCTTACCACTTGGCCAGCAGCAAGCAGACTAAACTTAATTTCACAGCGACTCGCCTTTTATACCTATGTCACCCAAGTACTTTACAACAAACATCGTTGGTAACGATCGTACTATTGTATTGTTTGGTGCTTGGTACATAGTTGTATTTTAAAGTAGTAATATAATATTAACTGCTCGCTTTACCAACAGATGGCGTACTCTTATAAACAAAACGTTAAATTCAAAGTCATTACATAAAACAAATAAAATAGTATTTCATTGAACTAAACATAAAATAACAATTCACTTAAAAATAAAATAAAATTCAATGGTGGCAAAAACGAGATATTCGACTTTTGGCGTCACATTATCCCCTTCCTTCCCCTTGTAAAATTACGGGTTGAGCCATATTATGCGCATGTTGCCGGTTCTGGATACCAATATGCGATATCGCTGGCCATCAAAGATCTTCATTATTCGTAGTTGCTGATGGGACTTCCGGCTGCCCAAATCCTCTGCAATGCTTTGTTTCATTCGCTCTGGAACCTGCGCCAAATGTAATTCCATGGGGCTCGATGGTATGGGCGATGTGGTGGACACCGTTGGCTTTCGTATACTTATGGACGGTGGTGACATTGCTGGGGTCGATGTGAGTGATGACGTAGTTGATGATTTTGATGATGTAGCTGACGATGTTGATGACGTAGCTGACGATGTTGATGACGTAGCTGACGATGTTGATGATGTAGCTGACGATGTTGATGATGTAGCTGACGATGTTGGGTTTGCACTATTACCTCTTGGCTTTGGTGGTGTAACCATCTCGGGTGATTGCGTATTAGCTTGAAACCATGATGAAGCTAAATTGAGACATGACGACGGCGACTTGGTTAATGGGCTAAACCATTCTCGGCCAGGCGTCTTTGGTACGTTCCCATCCCACGAGGGAGTTGATTGATCTCTGGCTGTGGTTGTTTTTGGCGATACTAAAATATGCTCATTACGTTCATCCGGTATATTATGCTCTTTGTTTTCCTTGGTTCCTGGGTTCTAACTCGGATGGGGGTTGAGTGATAGGTACTAACAACCTCACACGTAAGGTTCTCTCATAGCACTGATAACCTAAGTGGCGATATTGACTATCTCTTATCTCCCAGGAACCAATACCTTGTCTTCGTGGTGGTGTTGGTGCATGAAAGTTTTCATTTTCCCAATCGAGTGATGATGGCGAGCGGGGTGGCAGTGGAGAAGGTGGTGTTGGTGGTCTCACACATAACGTTCGGTCATAGAAACCAAAGAAAGACCGATATACCTCTTCTACCAATGGCACATCACAATCTTGGAGCATCGTTTCTATATCGTCCAAACCAATGAAATTTTCCTCTTCTGCTATTTCTGGTCGTGGTAACGACTCGTTTTCTTCTTCTATCTCAGGTCGTGGTAAGAACTCGAGTTCTTCTTCGACAACGTTATTTTGGACTCCTTTCGGTGGAGAATCATTTATTACAATAACCTCAGGATCACATGGCCTGTTGACAGTTTGTTGTGCCGTCATTCTATAATAACATGCTGATCCTCGTGGCTTAGCAGTTTGCATTGGTGATTTTTTAGCATTAGGCTCCCGATTTTTACAGAAACTGGCTCGACGTTTCCTTGAGTTGTATTGACTGCGAGCCTCTTTGCTGGTACTGGGGATATCATCTTCATCAAGAAAAATGGTCTTTTTAATTTTAGCTTTTTCTCTCTCCATATTTTTCTTGAAAATCTGTCTCGCCTTTTCAAACTTGCGTCGTTCTGCACTCATCTTTGTTGAATGATTTCTTTTCGTAGTTTCTTTCTGAATCTAACCAATGAAATAAAATAAATACAGAAAATTAGCTGACGGATATGAATATTTTATTGATAGTAAAGTTTTAGTTCACTAATATGTGCTTTGCGCCTGTCTTTGTTTTGAATCCCGACAATTTCTGCAATAACCGGGGATACAAATTCCTTAACGATATAAGGTCCTTCGTACTTCGGGGCTAATTTGGCAGTGAAATTATCAATTGCTTTCGACAGTGGATGCTGCCTGACCAGGACTTTGTCGCCGATATTTGGTTTCCACATACGACGGCGTAGATTATATCGTTTTTGTTGGTTTTCTGAAGCCTTCGCTAGGTTTCGTCTTACAATTCTGAACACTTCTTTTAGCTCGGTGGCTCTTTCATCGGGAGTTAGATTCCGAGCTCCTGTTCCTATTGTAACTTCATCATATAGAGCCTTCGGTAGTCGCGGTTCTCTACCCTGCGTTAGATATGCCGGTGAGTAGCCTGTAGATTCAGAACTGCTGCTGTTAATGGCCAGCATTATCTCTGGTAAGAGCTCATCCCATGTGTTATGTTGTTGTCCTGAAAACTGAGCTATGATAGTTTTTATGGTACGGTTTGCCCTCTCTGTAGGATTTTCCTGCGGAGTATATGGGGCAGTAAACTGTTGATTAACACCAATCTCATTTAAGTATTTTTTAAATATACACGAGGTAAATTGTGTTCCATTGTCAGTGACCATGATTTTGGGCAATCCATAGCGAGCCACTATACGTTCACGGAAGGCTTTAACAAGGCCCTCTGCAGTTGCTCTCCTCATTGGGACTAATTCACACCACTTCGAAAAATTATCGAAGAACACCAAGAGCATGGTATTTCCGTGCTTCGTTCTTGGTAACGGACCAACAAAATCTGCGCAAATGGTGGACCAAGGTTCATCTGGTATCCGAGTAAGCATAACTCCGGCTGGTTGTTGCTGAGAAACTTTATATTTTTGGCAAATTTCGCAGTTCCGAACATAGCGTTTGATATCTCGGGTCATTCCCGGCCAGTAATAACGACATGCTACCTTATTCATGGTTTTTCTAACTCCTAGGTGACCACCGGTTGCGCTGTCATGATTTTCTTTCAATACTTGTTCTCTTAAGGGCGTAGCAACACATAATTTCCATGGAGTACAATCTTCGTCGTTGAACTGGCGTGAAAAGTGTTTGTACAATTGGCCCTCTATTATGGTATAGTCTGCGAATTTATTTGGTTCTTTCCGTACCTCTGCTATTCGCGCTTCGAGCCATGGACATACAACTGAAGTTTTGGTTTGAACCATGTTGATACCTTCGACTGGCTGTCGTGATAGGGCATCGGCGACAATATTTTGTTTTCCTTTTCGATATTGTATAGAAAATTTGTATTGCTGTAGTTCGAGCATTTTGTTGTTCTTCTCCCCACTTCCAGTGTTTGCCCTTTTTAAGCAGGCGAGTCAGTGGTTGAGAAATTGTGGCGAAGTCTGGAACAAAACGTCGATACCACGATGTGACACCTAGAAAACGACGTACCTCCTTCACATTCTTTGGTGGAAGCATTTCCGTAATAGCTGCAACCTTATCTGGATCCGTCTTAATACCATTGGTGGTTACCACATGACCCAAATACTTCGTTTCGGTATTAAAAAATTTGCATTTTTCTATCTTGATTCTTAGTTTGGCAGTTCTCAATCGACGAAAGACTTCTTTTAAGTTCAAAAAGTGTTCTTCAAACGTGGCCCCTGCGACAATAATATCATCCAGATATGCGAAGGCATGAGGCTCCATATCTGGTCCTATAACGCTGTCTAGTGCTCGTTGAAAAGTTGTGGGAGCCGAATGCAAACCAAAGGGCATCACTCGCCATTGATATAAACCTCTTCCTGTGACGGCAAATGCAGTGTACTTTATACTTTCTTCCTCCATCGGGATCTGCCAGTAACCATCTTTTAAGTCCAGACTGCTAATAAATTTGGCATTTCGCAGACGACTTAAGATGGCATCGATCCGTGGCAAGGGATATGCGTCCGGCACTTTAAATTTAATTGGCGAAAATCCATGCAAGTGCGCCATCTACCATCCTTTTTCTTAACTAAGGTGATCGGGAAACTGTAAGGGCTACATGATGGTTCAATACATCCGCGGGAGATCAACTGATTGACCTCCGCATCAATGATAGCTTGCATCGCAGGGTTTCGTTGCGCGTAACGTAGTTTAATCGGTCTGTCATCTTTCATCACAATTTTATGTGTAGCTATATTTGATAGCCCAGTAATCTGTTGGAACTTCGGTAGTTCTTCTGCCAAGAAGTTTGATATTTGTAGTTGTTGGCTGGATGACAACGTCCTTTGTCCATCATTTTCAGCGGTGGTTCTTAAAAATTTTGGTATATGACCAACATCTCTTACCTGAAGTTCGTGACTTCTATTGCAGAGGTTAACATTGTTGGTAGCCGGTTTTAGATTTCCACAGTTAACTTCCAGGCCTGCACAGGTGAGAGTGGTATTGAAGATTCGTAAAAAATCAATCCCCAGGATGATATCTTCTGTAGATTCTTCCATAATCAAGAAATTACACTCGGCCGAAATATTTCCTAAGGTTACCTTAAATTGCGCAGCATTCTTGATTACTTTCTTAGACCCATCAGCTAGGAGTACGTCTATGTCTACTGGTACATAAACAGGTCTGCTGGAAAATCGTTGTATTTGATTTGGAGTTATGAAACTTCTAGTTGCACCGGTGTCAATGATTGTGGTGACAAGATTGTTTCCGATTAAAACAATGGCCTTTAATTTTTCATCTTCACAGATAAGTCGTGTACTGTTCATCGTACTTTCGTGACCTTGAACTTCGGAACGTAGGAAGTTATTACGGATGTATGAGCTTTCAATAACCATACGATGATGAGCGCTGCGGTTTTGGGGTAGATTTGTGGGTATACTTTCCAAGTCATCGGCAAGTAATAACAGGTCATCGAGGGTAGTGAAATCCTTCCTTCGGATATACCGCTGATAATCCGGCTGGGCGTTACGGAAGATTCTTTCCAGTTTCTGTGCTTCGGATAAATCAGCATGTCGCATTAAATCTTATAGGGCAAGGACATATTCCTTGAACGGTTCTCGAGCGTGTTGAGTTCGTTTACGGATTTCATCTTCCAGCTTCTCGAAATAGCGTGTGGGAAGGAAAAATCCAAAAAAATCTTTCTTAAAGAACGACCATTTCTTCCAGTATCGGTTATTGTTTCTTAACCAAACCAGTGCCTTATCCTTGAATAATTCTGGCAGTATTAGTGGTAACTGGTCCAGGTCGATGTTGTACATTTTCGCAAGTTCTTCCACCCGCTCAATAAAACCTAATGGATCCTTGCCTCCATCAAACTTCAATCCCCATTTCCTCACCAACTCGATAACCATAATACGGTTTTCACTTGGAACTCGTTGTAGTTCATTATGGCCCTGTACTGGTATTGGTAGTCTCATGGCCGCCTCTGAGGTATCCACTGCTTTATTGTGTGTCTCCATTTTTACTGGTGACGTTGGCGGAATGGACGTGGCTCCGACAGGTATCTGTAACTTTGTGCCAGGTGATAATAGAGCTGGATTATTTATGGCATCATGCTTTGACTGTAAATCCAGCAGCTCTTTCATCTCGTCCCCCATGTGGTCTGTTGTCAGAAATTTAGCAAACCTTTTTCGTAGTTCATCTACGTTTCCTGTGACATCTTTTCCAAACTGGGATAGATATTTCACCAACTCTTCCCGTTTTAGGGAGTATGCCCAGGAGGTTTTCAGCGTTATCTTTCTTTTTGTTGGACAATTTAATGTCCCTGCTCGGGCGCCAATGTAACGACACGTTTTTCCGCTGGTTGCCGGGATAGTCTCAGCGGAGTCCAGAGTCGTGTTGTTATCTTATTAAGGAGGATTAAAACACAGTTCTCTTAGCACGTTATAAGTCGTATCACTTTATTTATTATTTTTAACAAATACTCAATTTAAGGAGTAACGCCAACTGATTGGGTGGAGAGCCACGGAGACCAATGTAACAACCAGTGCGGAGATATGATCTCCTGGCCACAACACCGTTGAACTAAATAACCAAGCCACTATTGGGACTCGCCTACACCTCGTCGCTTACGTCGAAGTGTGTGCTGGGCCAGAGTGTTACAAGGTAGAGGTATAACCTCTGTATGTATCACTGGGTTCCCAATAGTTGCTTTTTTACTATGACCAATTAGTTCGCACTACTCGTCGCTAACGTCGAGTTGTTCTTACCACTTGGCCAGCAGCAAGCAGACTAAACTTAATTTCACAGCGACTCGCCTTTTATACCTATGTCACCCAAGTACTTTACAACAAACATCGTTGGTAACGATCGTACTATTGTATTGTTTGGTGTATGTATGTATCACTGGGTTCCCACTAGTTGCCTCTTAGAATAGCCAATTAGTTGGTACACTGGACAGCCAGATTAGCAAGCTTCTATTGGGACTTGCCTACACCTCGTCGCTAACGTCGAAGTGTGTGCTGGGCAAGAGTGTTACAAGGTAGAGGTATAACCTCTGTATGTATCACTGGGTTCCCAATAGTTGCTTTTTTACTATGACCAATTAGTTCGCACTACTCGTCGCTAACGTCGAGTTGTTCTTACCACTTGGCCAGCAGCAAGCAGACTAAACTTAATTTCACAGCGACTCGCCTTTTATACCTATGTCACCCAAGTACTTTACAACAAACATCGTTGGTAACGATCGTACTATTGTATTGTTTGGTGCTTGGTACATAGTTGTATTTTAAAGTAGTAATATAATATTAACTGCTCGCTTTACCAACAGATGGCGTACTCTTATAGACAAAACGTTAAATTCAAAGTCATTACATAAAACAAATAAAATAGTATTTCATTGAACTAAACATAAAATAACAATTCACTTAAAAATAAAATAAAATTCAATGGTGGCAAAAACGAGATATTCGACTTTTGGCGTCACACGTAACATAAAACTTTTGCACTACTAGGGATTTGAAAAATTAATCCCGGGATTTGTTTCCAAAAAATATTTTTATTTTCATTTTTGAGCCATAATTATACCCTTCACCTTCGTGAGAAGGGTATATATAAGTTTGTCATTCCGTTTGTAAGTTCCAAAATATAATTTTCCGACCCCATAAAGTATATATATACTGAATCCTTATAGGTAGCGGAGTCGATTATGCCATGTCTGTCTGTCCGTCTGTCTGTCTGTTGAAATCAGTTTTCTGAAGACCCCAGATATCTTCGGGATCCAAATCTTCAATAATTCTATCAGACATGCTTTCGAGAAGTTTCCTATTTAAAAACAGCAAAATCCGTTCATAAACAACGGAGATATAAGCAAAAAACCGAGACAGCCTCTGAAAATTTCATAAAAAATAAACAACAACAACACTGCTTATTCATTGCCTTTGTATTTTGTTTTTGTTTTTTTGAGTATTTCGTTTCGTATGTTTGGATGGCTGTGTGTTTCATTGCCTTGTGTATATTGTTTTTGTTTTCTTGGTGTATTGAATTTCGTATGTTTGGATGTCTGTTGGCATAGAAAAACAAGTAAGAGTGCTATATTCGGCTGTGCCGATTCTTATATACCCTTCACCATAGTGTATTTAAAAAATATAAATTTTATAAAGTTTAAATTAATGTACCTACTTAATTTTCCCGATTATATCATTATTACAGCAATAGCAAAACAAAATGAACAACAACAACAACGCTAAACGAAACAAATACACAAGGCAGTAAAACCAACAGACATCCAAACATACGAAACGAAATACACAAAAAAACAAAATACACAACGCAATGAAACCAACATACATCAAACATACGAAACTGTACAAGGCAATGAAACACACACACTTGTATTTTTGTTTACATAAAATAACAAAGATATGAAAGTACAAAATGTATCCGTATACATCATACCCTACCACATTGCGAGTAAGTAGCAATAAGTTATTTAGTATTTTTTAATGTAGAAGTTATATTCAAGAGATTGATGTTTGCTTAATTAATGAATGTACTACTCATTATAACAATATATAGTCAAAATTTCGTATATATAAAATTTGTTGAGTCGAATTTTATAAATACCCTATTCTTGTATAGCATGTACCGCTTACAAATAAGTTCAATAGGCTAATTTATGGACGGATTACATCATTACATCGACGCAGGTGTTACAAACTTTAAGACATAAACAAAATGCCGTTCCCATTAGTGTGGTGTAGGGTGTATTTTGACTGCATTTGGACTGCTTTGAAATTAACAATAATCGTTCATATCAACCGTTAATTTTAGCATTAGCACAATTCCTTTGGCAAAATAGCCCCTGTTGCTGCATTAAACACTGCTAAAAGTTATGTTTTTCCTATAAAATTATTGAAAACATTTTCAGAAAAAAACAAATTTTTCAATCGTTTTTATTTTTTTAATATAATTTTCAAAGAGTTTATTTAAAATTAAGAATAATTTTTAATGAAGATCTTTCTTACATTGATCAACTGATATTGAATAAAAATGGCTAATTCAAAACATTATTTCATAAAATATCGAAATATAATATCAAACAAAAATATAAAAACTTTTTAAACGAAAGAGTTTGTGTTTGTTGGGTTACATATTTTTCAACTAATACATTCTCACGACTTAGGTTTTTGACAGCAGACTTAGGTTTTGTCAGGGTGCACTTATAAGGTGAAGTCAATTCTACAAAAACAACAAAAGTAGATACTTTTGTCAAAAAAATTACATGTTGCCACCGTGTTTTTTATTTTAATTTACCTTACAAAAAGACAATCCCACATGCCCAAAAATCTCTTCACGTAAAGTAAATATGTATTATAAGATAAAATTTATTAAAAATTATACATGAATTGAAAAATTATTCACAAACAAAATTTTTATTTTATAAACGGTATTTTGTTTTATAAACCTTTTATAAAATAAAAATGTTGTTTGTGAATAAGGGGGTAGAATATTATTTATTATTTACTTATTAAAAAAGTAAATAAATTATCAATTAAAATAACAAAAAATTAGTATTAGATTACAAAATTGTAAGTAGTAGCAAAAATACAAATTAATATGTATAATATTATTTTTTATCAGTCAATATTGGGAACTTATAATACCTACCGTGTAGGTCTTTACTATTGTCGTATAAGAAATATATAATGATGATCTTTATAGAAATGTGACCAAACCACTACCATGGAAAGTTGTTAAAAATTAAGATATCTATGATAAAATCGAGTTTTAATAATTTTATTTACAATTGTGGCAACTCTGTTGTGTTTTAACTTGTTGTATCATCAATATTTAAATCAAATTTCATTTTACTTATTTGTCATTTTTTATTCGTTGTTTTATATTCAATAAAATAAGTTCATACACAATAATTTTTGGTGTCAGAAGTGGGATAGCACGATGTCTATTCCACCAAACGTTATAGAGTCCCTTACGGGAATGTTCGCGAACGCAATTCAGAAAGCATTCGCGGATGCGTCTTCTAACGCATCGACGGCCGCAGTTCAGAAGCATCCAGTATTCACAATGTCAGAATATAGCTCATCACAATCAATAACAGTGAAAGATTATTTCACACGATTTGATTGGGCATTGCAGCTTAGCTCTGTTCCAGTAGAGATGCATGCACAATATGCAAGAGTCAATATGGGTACAGAATTAAACTCAGCTCTTCGAGTTTTAGTGAGTCCATTACAGCTAGAAGATTTACCATATGAAGAATTAAAAAAGGTTTTAATTAATCATTACGATGCTGCAAAAAATAAGTTTGCTGAAAGCATTAAATTTCGACAAATTACTCAATCAAAAGACGAAACAATAGCTAGTTTTGCACTGCGACTCAAGCAAGCTGCAGTTAATTGCGAATATGAAACTTTCCTTGATAGAATGCTGATTGAGCAGCTTCTGTATGGTTTGGAGTCTCGAGAAATATGTAATGCAATCATTGGAAAGAAACCTGATACATTCGCTGCAGCATACGAAATCGCTCAATCTCTTGAAGTCACTCGAAATACTTCAGTGCAAGTCAATCGTTCAGACTCAATGCCTTTAAATGAAATGACAAACAAACTAGGGTTTTCGCCGCCGAAGTTTAAAAATAAAACACGTCAACTGCCAAAACAGGCACAAGCTACATGAGGCCTTTGTAATGGTTGCGGTGGCCAACATTTAAGAAAAAATTGTAAGTTCAACAGTGTGGAATGCTTTTCGTGTGGCAAGCGTGGACATATCTCTAGAGTATGCAAATCAAAAACGTCACAACTCAATGAAAATGAAGAATATTACTCCGAATGTGATGATGTCGGTACACAAAGCCTTAACAAATTGCATAACGATAAATCGACAGATAGGAAATTGTTGAAGGTTCAAATCGATGAACGCTCTATTAACATGGAGTTAGACACAGGAGCACCTTGTGGTATTATAAGTTTTAAAACACTTCGAAGTATTAAAAATCATTTTTCATTACAGAAAACAGATAGACAATTCTCTAGTTACAGTCGCCATAGAATCTCATGCGTTGGGCGGTTACCTGTAAACGTACAAGTTGGTAATACTTCACGAAAGCTAAACCTGTATGTAGTAGAACAAAATTTTGATTCACTTTTCGGAAGGGAGTGGATAGCGCAGTTTGTTCACGAAATTAAATTTTCCGATCTGTTTTCCTCATCTGAATGTACAAGTACTATTAACGCCATTACAACCGCTACCCCAAATTTAACTCAATATCAACAGAAAACTCTAAATCAACTATTGGCAAGATATGAAGATGTGTTTGGTGAAGTTGATGGTTTGTTGTCAGGACCACTAATATCAGTTCACCTTAAAGCTGATGCAAGTCCAATCTTCGCAAAAGCTCGAGAAATACCACTAGCTCTGAGAGATGCTAAAGAAATTGACAAGAAAATTGCTTTGGGCTACTACAAACGAGTCGAATTTTCAGAATGGGCCTCAACCACTCATGTTGTAGCGAAGTAAAATTCGAATTACCGGTAATTATAAAACTACTCTTTATCCTCGGATGATTGTTGACGAACATCCAATCCCAAGAGCAGAGTTCATATTTAATGAAATGAAAGGATCTACAATATTTTGCCATTTAGACATAACTGATGCATATACCCATTTACCGGTGGACGAGGAATTTAGTCATGCATTAACTCTTAATACACCTACTCATGGATTAATCAGGCCAACACGCGCAGTTTATGGAGCTGCAAATATTCCTGCCATCTGGCAAAGGCGCATGGAAACTGTTCTCCAAGGAATTCCAAATGTACGAAATTTTTTCGATGACATTCTGATATTTGAAAAGGATTTCGAATCAATGCTGAACAAACTGGATATGCTCTTAGAAAGAATGAGACAACATGGTTTACGACTAAACCGGTCAAAATGTGTGTGTCTTCGCCACCCCTGAAGTCGAATTTTTGGGTCACAAAATTGATTCCAATGGAATTCACAAATCTGATAAACACATTGAGGCCATACGTGATGCCCCAAAACCATCTACTGCAAAAGAACTCCAGTTATTTCTTGGTAAGGCAACTTACTATACTTCCTTTATACCAGATCTGGCTACGAGAGAAAGACCGCTACGAAAAATGTTAAAAGGTGAAGAATTTAAATGGCTCGAAGAAGCAAATAAATCCTATGAAGATATAAAAAACATATTGGTATCACCTCAGGTTTTAATGCCCTACGATCCATCTTTGCCACTTCTATTAGCAACTGATGCTAGTAAGACTGGATTAGGTGCCGTTCTTTCCCATCGTCTTAGCAACGGTCAAGAACGTCCAATAGCATATGCTAGTCACACAATGACGTTAACAGAGCAACGATATCCTCAAATTGACAAGGAAGCTTTAGCTATAGTGTGGGCTGTTAAAAAATTTTTCTTATATCTTTATGCTCGTCATTTTTCGTTGATAACGGATCATAAGCCCCTCACACAAATTCTTCATCCCGAGAAGTCTCTTCCAAACTTATGCATTAGCCGTATGGCTAATTATGCCGATTTTCTAGCTAATTTCAACTATGATGTCATTTTTAAGTCTACCAAGGAAAATTCGAATGCGGATTACTGCTCAAGACTTCCATTAAAATCAGTAAATACCATTTATAGTCACTCTTCTGCACAATTCTCATGTGAAAATAATAATGAAGAAGAATATGACGAATTCGACGACTTCGTTATAAGTCAAATAAACCAGTTTCCAATAAATGCTGAACGTGTAGCTGCCGAAATTCGGAAAGATGAACATTTAGGAAAAATTGTACATTTACTTGAATCAGGGCAGTGCCTAACTCGTGCTGGATATAAAGCTCCAGAATCTAACTACAAACTAGCAGCAAATTGTTTGGTGTATGAGCATCGAATTGTGATTCCAGTATCGCTCAGGAAGTTAGTATTGAAAGACTTACATACAGCACACTTGGGAATGGTGAAGATGAAAGGAATGGCTAGATCGTTTATATATTGGCCAGGATTAGATAGCGATATAGAAAATGCCGTAAGAGAATGTTTAGACTGTGCCAAACATGCCCATGCTCCACCAAAATTCAGAGAACACCATTGGGAATACCCGAAGGGTCCTTGGGAGAGGATACACATCGATTATGCTGGTCCTTTTGCGGGTATGATGTTACTTGTGATTTCAGATGCTTATAGTAAATGGCTAGAAGTGAAAGTAACACAGTCAATGACATCAAGTGCAACAATAGCAATTTTAGACGAAGTTTTCGCTGCTTATGGAGTGCCCATTACAGTGGTTAGTGATAATGGAAAATATCACAAATTTGTAGCCCCATATCATCCGTCTTCTAATGGACAAGCCGAGAGAAATGTCCAAACGGTGAAAGATGCTTTAAGAGCGATGCAAACCTCCCGGAATAATCTTCAACAAAATTTAAACATATTTCTACGTCAGTATCGAAAAGCACCACATTCTACCACAGGTCAACCACCATCTCAACTGTTTTTAGGACGAGTTTTACGAACTCATCTTGATATAGCAGTCTTACAATTTAATACAGCAGATCCGATTCAAGAACGAACAATGCCTACTACTCCGATTGCTCCTCGAAGATCAACTCGCCCTCCAAAACCTCGAGTATTGTTTAGTCCCAAATGACGTTTACAAACTATTCCAATTATCAATTCGAAAAGGGGAGAAGAGTGTTGTGTTTTAACTTGTATCATCAATATTTAAATCAAATTTCATTTTACTTATTTGTCATTTTTTATACTTTAATTTTTCATATAAAAATATATTATTCGTTGTTTTATATTCAATAAAATAAGTTCATACACAATAAACTCTAAATGGTGTACTTTGACAGTTGTATCTACCTCAAATAAAAAAATGAGTGATCAGCTGTTGAATTGACTTCACCTTATAAGTGCACTCATACTCAGTTTCAGTTCTATGTATACCTTTTCTATGTCTGTTGGTTTCATTGCGTTGCGTATTTTGTTTTTTTTTTTTCTGTATTTCGTTTCGTATGTTTGGATGTGTGTTGGTTTTACTGCCTTGTGTATTTTTTTGTGTGTTTATTTCGTTTAGCGTTGTTGTTGTTCATTATGTTTTGCTATTGCTATAATAAAGATGTACGGCTGTATTTATAAAAACTTATTTTAGGTTTATTAAACAATTTTAGGCAAAATTCAGGAAAATCGTATTTATAAACGTGAAATAGCTTAAAACACCTTCAATAAACTATTGACAATTAGAAGAATTTTATTGTAGGCTCGACCCTTCTTTAAGCCAACAATAACTTGATTTTTAACAATTTTTTTCTCAGATAAAGATTTTTCCGGTAATTTTAGGTTGATTGCGAAAACTAATTATGGTTTCTTTTAAAATAAAGTCTAAAAATTCTAATTTTAACGTTTACAATTTGTAAATAAAATCTCAGAAAACGATTATATTTTGAGGAAAAAACTCAAATCTAGGCATTATTGGATTAATGCATGAATATTTGACAATATTCCAATTGTCCAGCACTATTTTTAGGCAATTTGGAAATGCCCGTCTGTCAACCAAATGATGGACAAAATCATTTGATTTGGCTTTTTCAAAGTTTGTTGGTTAAATATAATGCCATAAAGTAATTAACCATGTAAATTATATTGATTAGTGTTATACTAATGCAAAATATATTCGCCGGCATTAAAATTAGTCAAATATCAAAGAAATTTATCAATATTTGCAAAAATTTATCAAAAATTACAAGGAAAATAAGTAAAAAAATAAGTAAAAATAAGAAAATGTGTCATAGTGATGTATATTTTGTCGCAAAATATCCGTTATTCGGATACTTTTAATAATAATTAGAAATTATATGTTATATTTATACATCTGAACTAAATAGACATTTATTAAAGCCATATATATATTTATTTTTCTTAAAAGTTTGTTTTTATTGTCAAAAATCTATTATAAACAAAAATATGAAATTAAGAAAACCGAATCAACGAATATTTTATCCTAATTGTACGCAACACTAACACATAAAATGACAGCCATATTGTACAGTGCTGCCAACTAAACATAAATCAGCACAATAGTTAATATACGTTTATTATTTGTTTATGAATATCACAATTTTATTAATGGTTTTGAAGGCTAAAGTGTGCTTTAACTATTGAGTGCATTAAAAGCAAAATAAGATTTTTTTATAAATACAAGCGGTAGTCGGGAAAATGAATTTTTAAATACACTATGGTGAAGGGTATATAAGATTCGGCACAGCCGAATATAGCACTCTTACTTGTTTTCATTAGTTTTAAAATAACAATCTTATTTTACTTTTGACTTATGCAAAACAAAATTCAGCACAGCTAATTTTATACATATTTGAATCTTTTATTTTTTAAAGAGGTACCCAGCTAGCATTTACATGATTCATTGGCGAGCGCGATGATTTTGCGACTATTTTTTTAATCGTCCACACGATTGTCCTCATTTTGTGAATCTTTTTTCAATCTTCCAGACGATTGTTTCATTTTGTGACTCGTTTTATAATCGTCCTGACGATTATTTAAAAAAATATATATTTTAATGAACCAAAAGATGCTTTTGCGAGTAATTTTGGCGATTGTTGAACGAATTAATCGTCGCTTATGTATTTTAGCGATCATCGGAGGATTGTTGTTAGTCAACGATCATATTTTACTCTTCCAAATGATGCATATATTATTGTCAAACCGGTTTATTTATATTACGCAACAATCGCCGATTACGGATTCTGGAGATAGTTGGGCGAATTTTACCGTTATACGTATAAACGTTTAGCAAAAACAAATTATTTTGTCTTCTTTTCAACTCAGTTTATAATCAGTGTCGAGACAAGTAAGAATAAAAAGTGGTTTTTGAAGTTTATTAAATTAAAAATTTAATTTTTAATAAAGTTTCTTATAAATACTAAGTGTATTAACTAAAAAGTGTTTTATTAGAAATCAAAAATTAAATTTATAATATAAAATAATTTATAATGCTATCAAATAAAGCAATAAGATTAAAAAGCAAACGAGAAGCAAAAAATATGATGGAGTCTGCTTATAATGAAGTGGGATCATCCAAAAAACAAGTTAAAGGCAGGGAAACATCTGATTGCGATGATGTCCCAATGAAAGTCAGTTCTTTCGAAAAATTGGTTGAATCGGATTTCACTGAAACATCATCCGTTTGCGATAATTTTCCAGTTGAATATATAGAAGAAGTGAATTGCAACAAATACAAAACAAACCGCCAGATAATCAGACAGGTATAAGAACATTATAAATGTCATAATTTCATTCATTATACTTTATATTACATTAATTCTTTCAGATAGTAAACAAAATATGTTGACGGAGATTTTAGGAGAAGTGCGCACGCTAAAACAGCAAATCGGCAGACTAACAGAGGAAGTGATAACCGTAAGAAATGAAGTGCGTCAATTAAAATTAATTTATTCTGAGGAAATTAAAACCAATTTAGTGCCACCTTTACCCATAAAAACTGTAAAACAGTTGGAAGAATTACATAAACAAATAGAAGAGAACGTGGATATTGTAGCTCAATTGGTATGTATATAATTATCCGTCTATATACATATTTTTTAATATAAACATACATATATACATATATTCATATCAAAATTTTTACAGAAATACGTTATTGGTAAAGTGGGTGGCGACAGCTCCAACTCGTTTGTCAGGAATGCAATTAAAAAAATGCTGAGCGATGATGTGGCTGCAAAATTGAGTTGGCGTGGAACGAAAAGTAAGCCCAGTATTCAGGAATTCAATATAACGAAAATTATAACAAGTAAGTATTTTTTATAACATGATTTTACTGAATTCTAATTATTTTCTTTTTAAAGGTGTGTGCCATTCAAAATTTCCGAAAGCTGATGATGCAGGTATAAATAAGGTATTACAACAACATTTTGTTCATGCTGGTGACCGTCTCAGAAAGAGTGACCGAACCAAAAAGATTGATGAAGCCAAGAAAATTGACGATTTGGCTGAAAAATAACTTTATTTTTTAATAATTTTTCTATTGCATAATTATTTCCATTATTCTTATGTATGTATTTATTTTCATAATTGAATTCAAATTTATAAAAATAACTTTATTTTTTAATAATTTTTCTATTGCATAATTATTTCTATTATTCATATGTATGTATTTATTTTCATCATTGAATTCAAATTTATATTTAATTTTTTTTTTATTTAAAGTTGACAAAAAATGCCAATGCAATAAACAGTATAAAACGAATATCAATACTTTTTATTTTTAGCATATTTTTAGGCATTTTAGGATCAATTAAAATCTTCTTTACGATCGTTCCAAGACTCTTCTATAATTCTTTTTATCGCATCGTAGAAGATTCATTAAGACGATTTTGTAAAGATTCTGTTTATCGCATCGTAGAAGATTCATTAAGACGATTGTGTAAAGATTCTGTTTATCGCATCGTAGAAGATTCATTAAGACGATTGTGTCAAGACTCTTTTTAACACATCGTAGACGATTCATAGAGAAGAGTCGCGGCTGTGACACAGTTACTCCCGTTGCGTTGAACTTTCGTAATTGGAATACGATATCGTGGAAGATTAATTTAATCGCCACCTCCAATCGCGGAAGACCCTTTATTGAAAGAAAATGCTAGCTGGGTATGATTCCATACACATATACATATACATAAATTGATTGAACACGAGCTAGAAGACTCATTCTATTTAGGCTGCAAATTTGGACCAAAATTGACAGAAGAAAACCTAATAGGACCTCCTCTGAAAATCACATTGATGCTCATATTAATATCAATACATTACAATATTTTGATGGTGAGTGTTTAATAGGGTTGTCATTCGAATAAAAATTATTCGATTAATCGAGGAAAAAAATTTGTTTTTCTTCGAACGAATAAAAAAATTTCCAATTTAGAATAAATTAAATTCGAACAATTTTTGTCGATTAATCGAATATTCGAATAATATTTAAAAATTACTTTTTACGGATATTTTAATAATCATAGCATTAAAATGATGTTAATATTTTGTAAAACAAATCTAATCTAAACTTTTACAACTTTTTTATAAACATTTATGTTAACAATGTTAAAAATAACATGGATCTAGTTTTAAATATGATTCTCTTATTTTGTTTAAATGTTTCCAATGAGTGAAACAGATAAACGTTAATTAATTTGGTTCTTAAAGTATCTGTCTTTTCACATGAAAGACAACATAGAGGATAGGATCAAAAAGGCACATTGGTGCTGGGCGATATGTAGGAGAACTACAGGCATGAAATGGGGTCTTAGTCCTACTATGACACATCGGTTTAACAAAAGTTTAATTAGACTAATTCTAGCTTATGCTTCAATAATCTGGTGGACTGCTTTGGACAAAAAGTGTAATATCAAACTACAACAGGGAGTTCGGCGTACATGCTGCTTGGGCAGTGTGACCATTTTGGCATTTTTGCAGCTAGATTTAGCATTTTTTATTTTGATTTAGCTGTAAAATTTTAATTTAGCATTTGGCATTTTATTTAGCATTTTTATAAAATATTTTTAGCATTTTTAGCTTTTTTTGCAATTTTAGTATATAAACAAAAAAAAGACAAATTTTTGCAAAAAAGATTTATATTGGAAATAGGTTTAACCGGAAAAAATCAGAACAAACACAAGCAACAAGAAATATGAGAAATGTAATAATTTACACTGTAATTCAAGATAATGCAAAAAGATTCATGAAGATAAATAACTTAAAATTACGCCAATACAAGTGAATACTTTAAAATGTTGAATTCTAAAATATTTTTCTGGAACCTAATGATTTTTTAAATTCGAAGTGATAGAAATAATTCAAGAGATTTCATATATTTTTACAAATAAGTACGTTCAGTACGTTATTTTACAAACTAATACTTTTTGTTTGCTCATGGAATGAAACATATAATTTTGGAAAAGGCTATGTATGACGGTTAATTAACAAATTTTATTTTTTCCTATACGAAATAAAGTTCTTGTTAATTTATTGAAAATAAGTATTGAAAAAAATCAATAATATATAATTAAGACTTTCTCATCCTACTTTCTGTTCTTTTTATTTTTACCAAATTTTTAGTAATTTTGTTGTCACTTTTTTTTTAATTAAAAAAAATACATAAATTTCGAAAATATTGTTGACAATTTATTTCAGAATTACAAACTTACGGATTTGAATATATCTCTCAATTCATTTCATACATTCTCATATATATTTTTCCGAAAAAATCTTGGAAGTATGAGTTATAAACCTGACATCTATTCACCGAGATTTAAAATTATTTCAACGGAATTTTCAATATTTTTGTGACATGAAAACCATTTCTAACGTGTTTTGAGGAAGACAAATAAAATTGTTTATATAAAAAAGTAAAACTAGAAATATTATACTTTTCCTTCCGAAAACACATATACATAGGTTTTATACTATGAGCAACTAGTGTAATTAATAGAGTTTTAATGTAATTTTTGTATTCAGAAATATTTTAAAGTTAGAGACATTACATATTGCTAAATTTACAAAAATTTTGAAATAATTTTTAGCATTTCTGTTTATCTTAATACCACAGAACTTAATTTTTTACCCTAGTCCACTATACTACGTTTGAGTATACTAATCGGTTAAGAATCATTTTCTGAATCGATTAAGCCATGTAAGTCTGACCGTCAGGAAGAGCTTGAAATTTTCAAAACAATAAGCACGTATGCTTTTTGATCCAATGACAAAACCTTTTAAAAATGGTTAAAGTCCGTCCTTTATTTTACCTAGCCCCCATACATATACAAATGTATAAAGCCTTTCTCAGAAAATTAGTTTAAATATATCGGAACCAAGGTTCAATTCAACATAAATGCTTTATTACGAAAAATAAATCAAATTTTATACTCATATGGTCAACCACGGCAGAATATACTTTCTTACTTGTTATAAATTACAATGAATTTCAGTTACAAATTAATATGAATTGTTCATAAAAACACATAAAAAACTTTAGCATTTTAAAATCAATTTAGCATTTTTTCTGGCATTATTTTGGATGGGATTTAGCCGCAACATTTTTTGAGACCTGGTCACACTGTGCTTGGGTATAAATGGTGCCATGTGTACTACTTCAACCAAGGCCTTGGAAACGTTGCCATTAAAACATACTTAAGATATGAGGCGGCACTTACAACCGAACGGCTCATAACTTTAGGTGAACTGGGCAAAAGCGGTTATAGGCCACGTCATTATTGGAAGGCTATAAACAATCATAGAACATGTCTGAGCCGAAATAGAATGTCTTGATCAAGCGGATCTCACGAACACTGATTGGGAAATTCTTAGGAATTATGTCTAGGAAACTGAGTTTCAGAACATTGAAAACAACAGACCTTTTTTTTCATGAAAAGCCCGAAACAGTTGCCTGTTTTTAATACATTAATAAATTGTACGATATTTTATATAAAACAGTTTGTAAAAACGTCTGCAAAACAGGTAGACAGTTTAATGTATTTTTGTACGAAAACTGTTTTTTATCCGTATCTAAAGAAGGTTTTTGGCAAGTTTTATTTATATTTTATTAAATTATCCGAATAAAAACTTATTCGTTATTCATTCGAATAATCGAATAATTTTTAAAATTTAATCGACTATTTGAATGAATAAATAAAGTACATTTTTATTCGAATAATTTTAAACATGAATAATTGACAACCCTAGTGTTTAATTTCGGCACAGTCGAATACAAACTTTATTTTTCAATACTAGAATAATTTGCATTTCAAACTTTCTACAGATCTGAGTGATACCGTTAAAGGTGAATTACCTTGTTCCTAATGTACATACAATTTTAAGTAAATACTACGAATATGATATGTTCCAAAACTAATACGTATTTTGTGTAAAATTCCAAATATTTTTCAAAGAAAATGTTCTAAATTGATGTTCGAATAATTGAATTGGGCTCTGTTATAATTATTGGTTCACATGGAGCAGTATGAGGTTTTTAAAAGTACTTTCAAGCGGCAGCAGCATTGCTTTAATAAAATTAATGTTTTTACAAAATTTTCCATATACAAATATTGACACATTACGAATATTTTGATTTGGCAATGATGAGCGACGCAGCAAAGTTGAAAATCAATTGTCATTCAAAATTTTTTATTTTAAAATTTTTAAAATCAACAAAAGGAAAAAAAATTTAAAACAAAAAACATTTAAATAACAAATAAAAAAATCAATTGGAATTAATTGAAAAAGATTTTAGCGCATTGCAGAGGAATGTTCCTTTAAACCCTAATGCTTTGAAATTTGGATTATCTACATTACACGCGAGCATTAGATTTTTGGAATCGATTCTTCATCTGTCTTATAAATTGGGACTACAAAAGTGGCGAAGCCAGGATATGGCAGTACTAATGATGGCAACACATCAAAAAGATTTTTTCGGACCCAAAACCTGTATCGAAAATCACAGGAATAAATGAAGAACTGATCCGAAGGCTAAATATAATATTGGAAGCTATAACGAGTGGACATCGCATAAATATTGAAAAATTTGAAGATTATGCATATAAAACTGCCGTAATGTATGTCCAACTCTATAGTTGGCACCCCATGAGTCCAACGATGCACAAAATTCTTATTCATGGCGGTACTGTAATAAAGCAAGCAATTTTGCTAATTGGACAATTGTCAGAAGAAGCTTCCGAGGGCAGAAATAAGAACTTCAGATTATATCGTACCAATTATGCGAGGAAATTCAGCAGATGCGAAAACAATCGAGATGTACTGAATAGATTATAAGCTGTAGTACACGAAAACCGCGTATGAATATAAAAGCATTTTCATCAGATATTATTGAATTGCTCCATCCTGACATGGATGATGAAAATGATAACGATTGTAGTTAGTTTCACTTTTTAAGTATTTTTAAGTTAAGTATTAAATAATATAAAATAAATTAGTATTTGTATTATAAATATGAAATATTATAGAAGTTTCAAAGCCTAATTATATCGACTATTATAACAATATATCGTCACCTAAAACGCAAACGGCCCTATCTAACATTTTTAAAATTTTACAGGAGAAGCAAAAAACTATTTAAATTGAAAAGTTTGTTTCTATCAAAGCGATTTATTTGTAGTAAATAAACAAATTGTTTAATAGTGAAATAGTGATAATTAACAATGGCGTATATAAAAATGGATAAATTGTACTTTTTACCTTTAATATTTAAATGTTTTTGTAGATAGGGCCTTTACTGTCTATAAAAAATATAATTGACCTAGGGTCAATTATGATCCGATCACAATAAAAATGATTAACATTCATATAAAATTCGTTCATGTCGAATTTCATCGCGGTACTAAAATGTTTATGTCAATTACTATTGTTAAACTGATTTTTTAACGGGCCTTATTCGGGACCTAGGGTAAATTATGGACCGATCATAAAAAAATTTAGTAAAATGATTGATTTACGTAAAGCACGTTCATGCCAAAATTCATCACAATATCAATGTTTTTAAGCCATTTATGAGCGTTAAGGTGAATTTCGAAAGGGGAATTTATATGGGGACTATGTGATCCGATTTTTACCAAACTTTACACTATGATTTCTAAGTACACAAAACCGTGCCAAATTTTATCTTGATTGTTTCATAACTGCCAAAGTTATGGGTAAAAAACTGCAATTTCGAGGGGAATATGTATGGGGGCTAGGCGAAATTGGACCTGTTGTGCTCTCCTTATCATGAAAAAAAAGTTCACTGAATGAATTATTTTTCAGTGTTCAGAAACTCAGTTTCCTGACCGCAATTCCTAAGAATCTTCCAAACAATGTTAGTCAGGAATGTTGTTTCCAGAATAACATCACTTCCAAGATCTAACTTAATCGAATGCCTGGCAGTGGCAAAGAAAGTGCTCCAGAGTTTCACTGTCCTCTCCACATGCTCTACATTCGTCTGAATCCGCATGTCCAATTTTGAATAGATATGTGTCCACTCAGAATACGTACCATCATACTAACTTTAGACTTGCTCATTTTTGAGGAGATTTCTCGTCTTGTTTTCATCAGGGTCACCCCATGGGATCTTTGTGGTTCTACCCACCGTTTCATTATTCTTATGGGATTTCTCACCCATACTTTTAGTTCAGCTTTTGTTGCGTCGAATGGTTTTGCGTTCGTCAGTTTAACTACCTCGAGCTCCCTTCCCTTTAAAGTTATTACATTCGCCCTTTCGTTGCCGACTACTACCGAGTGTCCTGGTACCCATATGATGTAGACCTTACCTCTGGGAGAGTATTCAGTTAAAGCTTTCTTACAATCCAATACGGTCTTAGATTTAATTCTATCACCTGATATCGCCCTAATTGCCTTCTGAATATATTAGGGGCCGTGTGCGCATTATATTTATGGCCGCGGGCGCATTATTTGTTCTTATCCAATTTACACATTCCGTTATTGCTCGGACTTCTGCCCGGTTACCCAGGGCTTCTCCTGGGCAGATCTCCGCTCTCGCAGAGGGCAGCTGTCCTCGAACGATTCAACCAGGGCATTTGTGAACGTTTCTACTTTGCCGCCTATATCCTCCTTATTTAGACATTGAAAAGTGTCCTGACCTAAACGATTCTTTAGTAAGGTCCCGAACATTGTCCAATTAGTTTTAGACTTATTCCGAAACTTTATCGGCTTTGGTGGTGGTCTGAATTTCGTTTATAAGCTCTTCTGAACATATAGTTATATCTAATACTTCTACTCTGATTCTATTGACAAAGGTTGATTTATTACCTAAGTTCAATGTGATCAAGTCTTTAGTATTAAGGAAATCCATAAGGGCTTGTCCCCTGCGATTGGTATTTGTACTACCGCAAGCTATCACAATCTATTAAAATTTTCTTATTTTTCCTTTGTGCCTCTTCAACCAGTAACATCAGATCCGACGTTGGTGGTAGTGTCGGAGAATCGAAGGGTAGGTAAACGGAAGCGAGATATATGTTGCCACTACCTTGCTTCAGTACGGTTGCATCCGATGTGGATAATCCTGTTGAGAGGAGGAAACATAAGTTCTTGTGACGTAAGATACATGTTCTCGGGCGAGACCCTGTCTCAGTGTAAAAAAGTTGGAAATTTACGTGATTTAATCCAGAAACCTTGCCGCGAATCGTCCAAGGTTCCTGGATTAAAGCTATATGTATTTTACCTGTGTTAATTTTAGCCATCAGTGCGTTGGTAGCCGTCTCGCTCCGATGGAGGTTTATTTGGATAACTTTAATTATGGTCATCCATTAAACTGTCTTCCAGTCCGTCTTTCACCTCCTCGCTCTTTGGACTTGACTCCTCCGGGTAGACTGAAGTGTTCACTAATGCAGTGGGTACTATTGATGGCACTGCGGTGTCCTTATCTGGCATTGGAATGTGAGACTGTTTAATCGACACCTTATCAATTTCTTCGCTTTTAGGATTTGACTCAACATTACCAGTACTTGCTAATGATGCTTTGGGTACCGTCGTAAGTGTTTTAGAGACCTTGTCGGGGCCGGTTTTGACAGCCCTTTCAATCGGCGCCTTCCCAATTTTGGAAAGGGCAGCTGCACTTTCTTCTGGCGAGTTAGTGGTAACTTCCTCGATTTTAGGATTTGACTCCTCAACCTTATCAGTAGTGGTTACTGATGCTGTGTTTTAGGTTTTTTAGTGTCCTTTTCGGGGCTTGTTGTAACAGCCCTTCCAATCGGCACCTTCCCAATTTGACAGCTTTAGAAGCAAAGTAAGCCATACCTTAGTAGCCAGTTTACTGCCCCATTCTTTTATGTAGACAGTGGACTTTAAGAGCACCGGAAGTTCAATCTTCTTTGCCAGTCCCAGCTTAGCGCCGTCCCAGAGAGAAGGGATACTTTCCACCAATTTCTTTAGGATGCTAACACATTGCTGAGATGCCAACCTAATCAACATCATGCCCATGCTGAACTCGCAGCTCACGCTCTTTATTGGTTGTTTGCCCTTTGAAGCGATTGCGTGGTCCACTATCTTATTGTTCACCAGATCTTCTACCTTACTCCGTTGGTCTATTGGAATTTTTCCAATTGGATTACCGGCATCGCAAACTTGGTTTCGACTGCGTATTAGAAGACGGGGAGCTCTTTTTCTTCATAGGTTTATTCTCAGTTGTCAACTCTTCGGGAGACCAGATCTTGTGAGAGTCCGATTTTTCCTTAGGAGTGTCGTGGGATTGACTAACAATGATATCCTGAAGCATCTTTTTCAATTTCCTCCTCTGTGCTCCAGATAGTCTTAGTAATAGGTAGCTTAGCTATGCTATCACTTACCTCTTTCACCATTTGCTCTACTTCATCCTTCTTGGGATTTGCTATAATGGTGTTGTTATAATCATCTGAGGATTCAGAATCGGAACCCTCACCTATGTTTAAAGGCTGAGGTAGCTTAGAGCTCTCTCCGAGTATATCCTTCTCTTTCACCCCTATATTTTTGCCAATGGCATGCTATACACTTGACGCATTGTCCGCCACGGAGGCCAAGGTAACCACCTCCGTAGTAGTATTTTGCTCACGATTGCAGGATGACGACGACAAGTGACTCGCGAGTGGATCAACACTTGCCGCCGGTACTGGGTTATTTAGGCTCTGCAACGTAAAGTTTATATTTTTATTTTCCATGTTGTTTTTTTCAGTTTTTTGGTTCGCGGGGAATATAATATTCCCAGGTATTGGACAATCTGTCCTCCCTCAGCTTGAGTGAAACTCCCACCCAAGGACGCGCTCGGTAGGAAAAACGGGAAAACTCTCCCGAGCAAATGGCCCTAATTCAAAATAGATTTTATTGTTGATTCTAATGTATTGCATCAAAACAAATGTCCATACAAGCAATTGGACTTCTCCAACCAAAATTAGCGATTTTATTGACAAAAAACAAAGGCCCTATCTACAAAAACATTTAAATATTAAAAGTAAAAAGTTCATTTTATCTATTTTCATATACGCCATTGTCATCTATCATAACAATTGATAGATTTTACTATTAAACAATTTGTTTATTTACTACAAATAATTCGCGTTGATAGAAACAAACTTTTCAATTTAAATAATTTTTTGCTTTTCCTGTAAAATTTTAAAAATTTTAGATAGGTCCGTTTGCGTTTTAGGTGACGAAATATTGTTATAATAGTCGATATGAAACGAAACTTCTATAGTATTTCATATTTATTTATGAAAGCCTGTGCTAAAATCATTGCTTCTGCAGCTGTTTTAAGTACTTCGATGGAGTAAATTTTACTTCTTCTTCGCTTCTTTGAAGATTCTTATATATATATATATATATATATATTTTGCTTGATTCATGTAGAATAAAGGTAATAAACATTTTAAAATAACAAAAAATCTCTTGTTATTCCCAACATGTGTGATTGTTTTTAGATATGCAATTTGTAGTGTACTCAATAAAAAATCAATTGTAATTTTTTTTGATGTTAGGATATTTTGCATTTTAGGTGGTGATATACATATGTACATATAGTATAAAATAAATTAAATATTACCAATAACTATTATTTTTGTGTAAAATAAACTTTAAATTATGTATAAATAAGTTGAATTACAAACACAAACAAAAAGAAACGAAATTAGAGTTCTAGCGTTTTTATTAGATGCTGATTATTTCGTGCAAAATTAAACCTTTGCTGTACTATATATGTATATATTTGTTAGTAATTGTTGATACATTCAGTAATTGTTTTAAATATAAACTGATGTGTGTTTTGTATTTATTATTTAACTCCAACACAGTTAGCATTTATTGACATAATTCAAAATTATTAATATTAATAATTATCGTAATATTATATTTTTAGTAAATGATGCAAAATTTTTTTGCAGCACATTTTTAAAAGTAAAGTAAAATTTGTTTTTAATGTTGAATTTTACATGAGTTCATACATTTCAACTATATTTAGCGTTAACCAAAATATTTAATTATTTCACATTTATTCAGAGAGCATAGTTTTTCCACTCGCTTTCTCCTTTTCCTTCTCTCTTTCACGTTCTCTGTCGTTACGAGTTTCAGCTTGTCCCAATAAAAGTGCCGGATTTGGTTGACTTTGATGGGTTTTCTGCTTCAACATTGTCCAATCATATATATAATCGTACTGATGATTAAGAGTACGGAAGAGAATTCTGAAATTGTACATATTATTTATTTAATACCACAAACTAATCAAACATTTCGGTATTTTAATAAAAAATTTATATAAAAATTGGCAAGTTTGTAAAAAAAAATCAGGCTACTACAAGACAACTTTTAGCGGAAGAAATATTAAATGATTCTGGGGTCCACCTTTTACACTAATGTTATAACTTATAAGCATCTTTATTATAGGTATAAAAGTAACTAACTACTTTTAGAGTTCCCTAAAACTATCATAAACGTAGTTCTTATGATTAAGTAACTAGTTTCAGAACTGTCACATAGAACAAGTGTCGACTTCATAACACTTCCACAGATCCAGGTGATAATTTCAAACAAAAAACAACTAGTTGGTTTCAACGCATGATTATAGCCTATGATTATGAAATTTCTGAAATATAATTATGCCCCAGGAAAATTAGGGGAAAAAATGAGCAATCTGGGCAATTTTAGATAGCTAAATGAAAATTGGCATTGAATTTCCTACATTTTGGTTGAAGAATATTTTTGCGTATCATTATTTGTTTTCGAGCTATACTGCATTACTTTCCAATGCACTAATATTTTCAAATCTTAATATAGATTGTACCAATAGCAATTTTTTTGTAAATTTTACGTTATTCATAAGTAATTAATATATGCTTATACACTGTTATACGTTTTATCTCAAAATCGCTCTATGTCCCATAGTTCAATGTCTATCTATCCATAATTTCAGATAGTATCACAGGTCATGTTTATAATTAGAATTAAAAAAATTGGTGGTCACAATCCACATATTAGAGTAAGATTTCCACTAACTTTATCTTGAAATATTTTGGAATAATTTTTCAATTTTCAAAAGAGTAAAAACATTATGGTATAAATTAATATTGGAAACAAATTAAAGCCAGTTGCCTATATTAGACATAGTTGAAGTCGTAGTCTGATTTCAATAAAAAGCTAATAATAAATTCTGACATAATCTGTATCAGCGTTAAGCTAGATAATTCGCCAAAAACTGATTTTTGTAACATTTGACTTTCAATATCTCGCTTAGCGTACACGACATTTTCGGTGACTTTTAATCCCATACTAAATATTCATTTAAAATTCCGCAGCAAAACCCTTATTTTCCTGTGCTAATAAAAACTACTAAAATTAGAAATTTTTGAAATTCAATTAGAAAGTTTTGAAATACAATTGGAAATTGTGTTATAGGGTATTACGGCTAATTTTAAAAAAGATTTTTTTTTTTTGTTTTTTATTGAATTCAGTTAAACAATTTAGGTCTGAAATCTAAAGAAACAGTCATTTCGCAAAGGGCATATGTCCATCAATACTAGGATGATCGATTATTCTACATTTTCCAAAAACCGGTTTTCGAATAGTTCGAATAGTTAACATTTGAAAAAAACGGTTGGCATTTTTAAAATTCCGAAAAAAACGGTTATCCCTTAATATTAAACAATTGTTGGGATCGACAAACGACAAAGCCTTACATAATATGTTGTTGCTAATTTTCACAGTATTTAAAATTTGTATTGAAATACAAAAACAATTTGTGATAACTTCTAACAATTTTTTGTTATTGAACAGAAATAATAAGGGAGATGATTATTTTAACTCACCTGAAAAGTTGTCTCAGATACATATAATCTGGCTGCTCATCGAATCTTAAACTGCGACAATAATTCAAATACATTGAAAATTCTGCTGGGAATCCCTTGCATAAAACTTCTATGGGAGTTGACATCTTTTTTTCAGAAATTTTTTCATATTTTTGGGTCTTGTTGTTGGCCTTCATTCCTTGCCATGGCAAAACACCGCGATTGAAATACATCATAACATATCCCAATGATTCCATATCATCTCTTCTAGACTGTTCAATGCCTAAATGAGCATTGATAGATGCATAACGAGCTGTTCCAGTCAAATTTTTGTCCTCACGGTATTGAATATGAAGTCGGGTTGTAGGATCTCGGTACTTTTTAGCCAAACCAAAATCAATTAAAAATAACTTGTTACAATGACGACCAATACCCATTAGAAAATTATCTGGCTTAATATCCCGATGTATAAAACATTTCATATGAATATATTCTAAACGTCCAATCATCTGATCAACCAACATTAATACAGTTTTAATAGTAAAGTGGCGAGTGCAGAAATTGAACAAGTCTTCCAATGATGGTCCAAGAAGATCCATAACAAGAATATTAAAATTTTTTTCCTTGCCATGATGACGAATTCTAGGTATTCCTACACCACCATTAAGAATACGATACAATTTTGCTTCGTACTGGAGCTGTGGGTGGCGAGCTGAAGTACTTTCCATTTTAATAGCAACTTCTTCTCCACTCTGAATACTTATACCGAGATAAATATCTCCGAATGAGCCACTTCCTAAAGTTAAAAGGTGCTAAAGCTTAGTTTATTAACAAATTTTCTCATTTGTAATTACCTATTTTTCGACTTAACCTGTACTTTCCGCCCACAGTAGCATCGGACCGAATCTTCATCGGATTAAACTTATCCATGTTGGAATATCCACCAATTTATTTATATATTAGAAACTAAAAAGTAAAAAAGAATTAAATTATTACAATTTCACAATATCTTTAAAAAGAAAATAATAAGAATGATAAAATAAATATAAATACATACACATACATCTGTGTCAAAAAAGATTAAAGATATATCTTTAATATGTAATAGTTACAATAGTTACAATACAATTTTCCGACCCTATAAAGTGTATCGTCATATACAGGCCTGTCACAGAATTCAATTCCAATCGAAAGTGAAATTATAACTTGTAAATAAATCGATAAAAACTTTAAACTTTGTCAATTCCACGTTGAAAATATGAATCGGTTTCATTCTGAAAAAGTTGTAATTTTCCTTTTTTGAAGAAGAAAATTAGGAAAGATAATTCCACTTTCGATCGGAATGGAATTCTGTGAAAGGCCTGATAAAATCCAAAAAGCCCTACGTTACATTTTAAAAAGATATATAATACAAAAATTTTCAACACTTATTCAAATTAAGCTTATTTTTATTATCAAAATAGTATTTGAAGAAACATTTGCAGTGCCACTTTTGTTTTATTTGATGCCAACATTTTACAATTTCTAAGTCAAAAATTCAAAAGAATTGGAACATGTATTTTGATATGGTTCATCATAATCAATCAATAAGTCAATTTTGATTTTTTTTGTAACCTAGGGCTTTTTGGATTTCATATGACGTTATACATTCTGGATCCTCTTAGATGGTTTGTCTGTCCGTTGAAATCAAATTTCTGAAGACCCAAGATATCTTTGGAATCTAAACCTTAATAATTTTTTCAGACATGCTTCCCAGAAGTTTCCTATTGAAAAATCCGATACAACCTCTAAAAATTTCATCAAAAAAAGGGAATTTTTGCATGCTTTGACAAAAAAGCAACAACGTACACTTTGGGTAGATTATTGCTAAAATAGTTGCAAAATTATTCACTACTTTTATCTAAGTTTAGTGGGGTGATCGACTGTTATTCAATTGGTTTTTTCTGTTTTACTTTTTCTAAATGATCTTTCATTAAATATGTTTGATTTCCCTAATTATATAACAAATTTGATTAATTAAATTAATTGGAATAACCATACGAAATTGTTAGAATAATTCGTTGCATTTAGGGCTGAAATTTTATGGAAGTGTTGGAATGTCTATGAGAATTAACTAAACTTTTGACATAAAACTAAGGGATTTTTGAATAAGCTAGGATAAACTAGTTTCCCTAATTGTAAAAAATTTTTAATACATTAAAGAAATAATGTAAATCAGACGACTAGGTCTAAAGTTATAATCTTTTAGAATTTTAATGTTATTATTTTGTTAGCTTAGTACGCAAACGTAACAAGTCCACTTTTTATAGAAATTAAGATTTTAATGCAGAATGGTGGTATAACTTGAAATACTCATGTTACAATAAAAAAAATTAGCCTATTTTTACATTGAACATGTATTTTTGCTGTGGTAGGCAAACGTGCTAAGTTCTCAAAACAATAAAAATATACAAAACAAGTAAGAAATTATAGTCGGGCGTGGCCGACCATATGATACCCTACACCAGTTATGAATATTAAATGTGATTTATTTTTCATAATAAAGCATTTATCTTCAATATTCCCTTATTCCGATACATTTAAGCAATTTATGGATGAAAAACTAATTTTCTGAAAGAGGCTTTATATGGGGGCTAGGGGCAAATATGGACCAAGCCCGATAAAATTTTGTGAATATATTTATATTGACATAATATTTTATAGTGCTGAATTTCATCTCGATATTTGTGTTTATAAGCTAATTTGGGACATTCAAGTAATTTTCTGAAGGGGACTTTGTATGGGAGCTAGGGTCAAATGTGGCCCGATCTTTATGAAATTTGGCAGGGTCATCAAGACTTCTATAAAACTTAGTTGTGCCGTATTTTATCGATATATCTGTATATTTAACATAATTATGAGCTCAGAAGCCCTTTTCGGGGGGTTCTGTGAAATAATGGACCGATTTTAACCATTTTCAATAGGCTTCGTCCTTAGGTCAAATAAAACGTGCGTGCCAAATTTCATCCAATTATCTTGAAAATTGCGACCTGTACCTTGCGCACAAGGTTTACATGGACAGCCAGCCAGCCAGACGGACGGACGGACGGACGGACATAGCTTAATCGACTCAGAAAACGATTCTAAGCCGATTGGTATACTTTAAGGTGGGTCTAGGACGAATATTTTTGTATGTTACAAACATCAGCACAAATCCAATATACCCTCCCCACTAAAGTGGTGTAGGGTATAAAAAGTGCCAAGTCCTTACAATTTGCTATTATAAAAGCATTAATTAGTTTTGTAAAAAGAAATATCAAATATTTTATACATCAACGTTTAGAAAATAGTGTGTAGTTTGTAAAATCTTCAATTGAGTAAGAACACATGGAATACTTTTTAAAATAAAGTAAAACAAGTAAATATTGACAATAAACTGATTTTCTTTAAGAGGGATGATATAGAGAATAGCGTAAATAATGGACCGATCTCATAGCAGATAGTAAAGAATTTTTGGTTCCTATAAAACTTGTTGACGTTAAATTGCATCGCTATACTTTACATAGTTTACAGATTTTAAAAATATGATATACAAGTATAGTTATGAAGTCTCTTGCTTCTCCTGTAAAATTTACAAAAAGAGAACTTGTTACGTTTGCGTACTAAGCTAATGATTTATTGAGCCAAAAATCAATACTCATTTTCAAATATTTTACCAGAACAATCTGCACTCAGTATGCAATCGTTCATGGTAAATTCTATCTGCCTTCTGAGGCTTATGACCCTACAATTGAGACCTAGCACGAAACATTTAATTAAGAAGAGATTTAAGCTCTGTAATAGTATTTTTGGTCAAATATGGCCTCATATTATTATCCGAATTGAAATACATATGTAAAATAAAAAATATCTCTAAACTCATAAAAAATCTCAAAAGTTTTTACTATGTATTAAGATTTCATATTAGGTTAGGTTAGGTTGATAGGAAGATGTATACTACATCAAATCCGAAGAAATACACCTAAGCCACTATCGGGCCTGTTGTGCGCTCCAATTCATGAAAAAAAATTGTTCACTGAATGTATTATTTTTCCATGTTCAGAAACTCAGTTTCCTGGACGTAATTCCTAAGAATGTTGGTGTTGGTTAAGAATGGTATTTCCGGAATAACATCAATATATTAAGCCCTGTGGGCGCCATATTTATTCTAATCCAATTTACACATTCCGTTATTGCTCGTACTTCTGCCTGGAAGCTTGTGTTATAATTAGGTAAACGGTGGTATATTTCTGTTTCTGGGTCTTCAATATAGAACCCCAGGCCCACTTTGTCCCCTAATTTAGAGCCATCCGTGTAGCAACGGATTCCTACTGGTATTTGCTCCAATGTTCCGCTTGACCAAGACATTCTAAAGTTTCCGACATATTCTGTGTCTGGTATGCGATCAGGCACGTCCGATGAATGTGTATAACCTTCCAATGTGTCCAGTATACATTGATGACGTGTTCTATAACCGTTTTTGGCCAGTTCGCCTAAAGTAAAGAGCCGTTCGGCTGTAAGCGCCGCCTCATATCTTAAATATGTTTTAATGGGTGGAATATCTAGCAACGTTTCCAGAGCCTTGGTTGAAGTAGTACACATGGCACCACTTATACCCAAGCAGCATGTACGCTGAACTCCCTGTAGTAGTTTGATATTACACTTTTTAACCAAAGCAGTCCACCAGATTATTGTAGCATAAGCTAGAATTGGCCTAATTACAGTTTTATAAGGCCAATTTGTCATAGTAGGACTAAGACCCCATTTCATGCCTATGGTTCTCCTACATATCGCCCTGCACCGATATGCCTTGTTGATCCTATCCTCTATGTGGTGTCTCCATTTTAATTTCCGCTCAAGTATTACACCTAAGTACTTAACTTTGTCTGTCACCGGTATCTTCTTGCCCAGGAAGCAAGGTTCAGTATACGTAGAAATTTTTTCGCAGGGTTAACATTGAGGCCTCTCGGTTGAGCTCAGCTCAAGGTCGTATTCAGAGCCTCCTCAGCCCTTCTATACAAGTAATTTGGATCCTTTCCCTTTAAAAGTATTACGACATCGTCTGCATAGCAGACAGGTCTATGTCCTTTCTCGGTTAGGGTCCTTAGGAGGCTATTAATCGTGGTAATCCAGAGTAAAGGTGACAAAATGCCACCCTGTGGTATACGGCGAAATACCTTTTTCCTGATAGTTATATCGTACATCTCGCAGCTTATCCATATGTTCCTTAGCATGTAGTTGATCCAGTTACGAAGCACCCGGTCAACATAAAACTGGTCTAGGGATTGGATAAGGGTATCAGTGTGCACGTTATTGAAAGCGCCTTCGATGTCAATGCATACCGCCAGTGTATACAGTTTGCTATCGAAAGATTCACCTATGTAGTGGACGACTTCGTTTCATATAGTTTTGTCTTAAGATTTCCAATACAGTTGATATTTTGATATTTCCTATAATAACCTGATTTTTTTTTTTTTTTTTTTTTGTAAGTAGGAATATGTTAAAAATGTGTTTCCCTTTCTTTTCTGGAGCTGTGGGACTTATGAAGATGCAATTTTTGCATATAAAACGATTACTCGCCCTAACATTTTTATATGCAAAAAAAGAATTCTTAGCGAACAGATTTTGAAAACATTTCAGAGGAGAAATTTTGAAAAGATTTATAATTTTTTTTAACAAATTTTAGTTTTGATGGAATTTTATTATTTGTAAATATGATTAAAAGAAATAATGATTTAGAGAGTTTATTTATGACCATTTTCAGCCACTAAAATGTGCACATCCATACATACATATGTATATTTATATGTGAATGTATGCATGTGTATACAGTTCATACCCAGCAGTTCGGCAGAGTAAAAGCACCTGGGTAGCCGGGTAGCTAGGGGTAACCATATGTGACAGATTAAATATGTAGCTAGTTAGGTTCAGCCCTCCCGATCTACTGGGTATTACGAACAGCTGACAATTGACAATATTCATGCAGACGTCTTTTTTAAAAAAAACTTACAATAAAAATGTGGTGTTTTAAACTAAAATTATTTAATGAATTAAATTATACATACATATGTATGTATGTACTTAAAATGTAAGTTTTTGGTATTATTATACTTTATATAAATATACCATATACCTATATTCAATTTTTTTAATATATTCGACCAATCTTACTATGCGAATAGTAAATATTAAGATTATTTAATTAAATTATATTTTTATGTATACACTTTATATTTCATTATACAAATTATAAAAAAATTACATATTTCTCATATGTATGTATATAGTACATGTTCATATGCATGTGTGTATATACACACATATGCATTTACATACATATATACGTACATACATATATGTTTTTAAAATATTTCATCGATTTTTTATTTTTCAAATTATAAAATATTAGCTATTCAATAAACAATTTCGCATTTAATCTTACCTAATTTGCCAAATGCGTTTAATCGGAAGTAAAAAATATATTAACTTTCTAAGAACTAAAAACATGCACAACAAAGGTATGTATATACACAAAAAATATTTTCACAAAATGCCTTACCACACAAAATGGTTGCCTTCTTTTAACAAGGTTGATGATTTTTTTCTACCAGTTTCGTTGTCAACAAAATAAAATATATAGGAAACTATGTGGCGAAAATCCTTTTCCTGTTACTTTTTCTATGTATATTTTCAACTTCAGCAAGAGCACATTCGATTTTATATTTCACTTAAAATGTTTGCGTAAAAATATTTATTAAAATGTATTCAGTGAGTATGAATTGGATAGGTAGCCAAGTGTTACCACATATGTGTACTAAAAATATAGATATGGTAAATTTAAAATGGAGAGTTGTATTCGAGAATTTACCATGCATCTAGTCACATAGGTTAATTCGTTAACTACCACTAGCTAGGGTTCTATTACCCCATGTCTATATTAGACAAATATTTATCACAGCACTTGACAAAACGTCGGTAGAAAACTTTTCAGTTTTTTGTTTATGTTAATGCATAGGGGTAACAAAATGCTGATTTTATCATGATAACTCACAGATAATTTTACTGAAATAATGCTATATTTTATAAAAACAATTAAAATTATATGCAAATTTTGTAAAAAAAAAAAACTAATGTAGCTAAAACTTATGCTAAAAATCAATTTTAATTGCACAAAAACAAAATTCTTTAGAAATTTTACATTACGATGACGTTTGTTATCAAGAGAACGTTTAGACAACACTGTCATAAAGACGCTAAAACACTAATAAATGCTGTCTGTACCTGCTAATTTGTTATCATGATAACAATTTGACGTTTAGCATAATAAATATTTGTCTAATATAGACAGGTGGTTATAGTAACAAAGTCGCCTGTCGACTTTCATTAACGAGAGTCGATTTTACGACATTTACTATTTTGAAATATCGACTATTCGACTTTTCACACTTTTTTGACTTTATTCACGCTTTGACTTCTTTTACCCCGTGTCTATATTAGATAAATTTTGTTATGCTAAACATCAAATTGTTATCATGTGTTGTCTAAATAATTGTTTTTATCCTGATAACAACGTCAAATTGTTATCAGGATAAAAAATTAACAGGTACAGACGTCATTTATTAGCGTTATAAATAAAATAACGATATAAAATATAGCATTATTTCAAAAAAATTATCTGTGAGTTGTCGTGATAAAATCAGCATTTTGTTACCCCAATGTATTAACATAAACAAAAAACTGACAAATTTTCTGCCGACGTTTTGTCAAGTGCCGTGATAAATATTTGTCTAATATAGACAGTGGGTTAAACGCCTCAATATGCCCGTCCACACTAGAAAACTATTTTTGGGAAACTTTTGATTTTGCGTGAGTTAGAAAGAGAAAGAAATATCATTCATCACTCTCGCGGTACGGAGTTTCTCGTACTCGGAAACTCGTTTTGTTTTCTTATTCTTCTCATTCGTGCAAAAGCAAATCAATGCAATTAACACGTAGTTTCTGAAAAAGTTTCTATGTGTAGAAATTAGCGAAACTTTAAAAGAGAATTAAGAAAAAGATTCTCAACAAAAGTTTCTGTGTGTGGACCGACACAATGTAAACATTCAAGATTTTACGAAGATAATGTTAAAGAAAATTGAGAAAAGCCCAGGGGGAAAGTGTTTATGTAAAAGAGGACTAAGGTGGAAACACACATCACGCGTTGTACGCGGCAACACGTTATAAGGCTTCTTTATTGTATGTACTTTCATATAACAAGTTAGAGCTTGTCCAAACTAGAAAACTTTAGATGAGAATCTTTTTTTAATTTTCTTTTAAAATTTATTTAATGTCTACACATAGAAACTTTTGTTTTAGAAACTACGTGTTTGTTGCATTGAGTTGTTTTTGTACGAATAAGAAGAATAACAAAACAAAACAAGTTTCTTCTTATATCGAAAGTGGCAGGGAATACCTCTGCAGGAAGTTTATTCCACATAGGAACAGTGCGGCTGAAGAATGAATTTTCCCTGTAGTGTGTTATGCGGTCCACTGGCTAATCTACCACAAATGGGTGTGTTCTTGAAGAAAGACGTGTGTTACTCAAGAATAGACTTGCCAGATTTGAAATCAACAAAAAACGTACATCGTACTTAAAAAAGCAGTACAATTGAGTAAAAAAAAGTACAATTGTTTATTTTTAAAAAAATTAAATTGTTCTAAAAACGCTATATTGATATATGTAGGTTGTTATGATATTTCACAACAAACTCAATTGAAAACTAATTTATGAGAAATAAATTTATAATTAATCCAATTACAAATAATTTTTTAATATTCGTGTGTTATTAATTTAAATTTTTTCTTTAAAAAATGTCGAATTCGCCAAATTTTTGTTTTGTTTGGTTTGTTTACATTTTCAAATATCAATAATTTGTTGTGAACATTCATATGTTTGATATCTTTTACTGGAGAAAAAATATCCAGTAAAAAATTCTCTATCAACGAACTGTCATATTTATCATTCTCATACTCTCTCGTTGCAAATTTTGTAAAGTACGCGAACGGAATATAGTAACAAATTGTTACAAATTACCGAGAACTCGAACTGATTATTGTTGACAGAAAAACGTTCTAAAAACCCACAAAATTTTATTCTGATATTCAAATTTGTCATTTAGCTCTTTTTTATTTAAAACATATCAATTATTACAATTCAATAAGTTTCTTCCAACTTCCTCAGATACTTCATTTACGAAAAATTAAAATGTCAGGATCGTTTTTCTTTAAATCGTTCCACAGCGGGGATGGATAAAGTCATCGAATGGTACATGACGGAGCATTACAGACCATTTTAACATTCAAACATATTCATCAGATTTCAAATTTTTTTATTTCGAAAATTCATTAAAAACTTTCATTACATTGATGTCTACATCAAATGTTAATAACTTTAAAGCATTTTTAATAAATGTATTATTTAATACATGACAAAGGCATCCAAACCTCACATCAAATGGATGAGAATTATCTATTAAGTCCTTAAATAGCGATTCTATACGTAGAATAATTGTCTATGGTCATATTTATACCTATAAAATTATGGTAAAATACAAAATACAAAAACAAAGTACAAAAAGAAGTACAAATACTAACAAGATCTTGAAAATTTCAGCAAATGGTGCGATAATAATTTAATGGATCTGAATTTAAAAAAGTGTAAGCAAATGACATTCTACAGACGAAGTCCAGTACTCTGTAGATATTCGATTTATGGGTATCATCTTAATAAAGTTGATGTTTTTCTTGATCTAGGCGTACTACTTGATGACAAATTGAATTTCAATTCTCATATTTCGCAAATTATTAATAAAGCTGAAGGCGTGTTTGGTTTCATCAAACGCTGGGGAAAAGAATTTGACGATCCTTATGTCATAAAGCAATTGTTCACATCTCTTGTGAGACCAGTATTGGAATATGCGTCTGTTGTTTGGGATCCACAATACGAAATCCATATAAAGAGAATTGAATCCGTCCAAAAACAATTTCTTTTATTTCTTTTATTACATCTGATATGGTTAAAGGGGCATTCACAGCATGCTTGAAATTCACATATACCCCCATAAAATGGCAGGATGAAAGGTTAATATTTATACCAAAACCAGGGAAACCTAACTATTCGACACCTAAGTCTTATCGACCGATAAGTCTTACGTCCTTCCTACTTAAAACCTTGGAACGGATAGTTGATAGTATGGTTAAAAGCAGTATACCCGACAAAGACCTAAAATTTAAGCAGCATGCTTATGTAAAGGGACGATCGGTGGAAACCGCTTTAAACGAAGGTGACCACTACATAGGGTGAAATCGAAGGCGCCTTCAATAACATGCACACTGATACCCTTATCCAATCCCTAGACCAGTTTTAAATTGACCGGGTGCTCCGTAACTGGATCACCTTTACTCTGGGTTACCACGATTAATAGCCTCCTAAGGACCCTAACCGAGAAAGGACTTAGACCTATCTGCTATACAGACGATGTCGTAATACTTTTAAAGGGAAAGGATCCAAATTACTTGTTTAGAAGAGCTGAGGAGGCTCTGAATACGGCCTTGAGCTGGGCTCAACCGAGAGGCCTAAATTTAACCCGGCAAAAACGAAAGACAAATATTTCTATGTATGCTGAACCTTGCTTCCTGGACAAGAAGATACCAGTGACAGACAAAGTTAAGTACTTAGGTGTAATCCTCGACCGGAAATTAAAATGGAGATACCACATAGAGGATAGGATCAACAAGGCACATCGGTGCTGGACGATATCTAGGAGAACTATAGGCATGAAATGGGGTCTTAGTCCTACTATGACAAATTTTCTTCATAAGTGTAATTAGACCAATTGTAGCTTATGCTTCAATAATATGGTGGACTGCTTTAGACAAAAAGTGCAATATCAAACTATTATAGGAAGTTCAGCGTACACGCTGCTTGGGTATAAGTGGTGCCATGTGTACTACTTCAACCAAGGCTCTGGAAACGTTGCTAGATATTCTGCCCATTGAAACATATTTAAGATATGAGGCGGCGCTTACAGTCGAACGGCTCTTTACTTTAGGCGAACTGGCCAAAAGCGGTTATAGGACACGTCATGTATACTGGACACATTGGAAGGTTATACACAATCATCGAACGTCCCTGATCGTATACCAGACACAGAATATGTCGGAAACTTTGAAACCCATAAGGCCTCTTGGAATAATGAAACAGTGGGTAGAACCACGAAGATCCTATGGGGTGACCCTGATGAGAGCAAGACGAAAAATTTCCTCAAAATGAGCAAGTCAGACGTTAGTATGATGGTACGTATTCTGAGTGGACACACAGGATTACGAGCACATATCTGCAAATTTGGACGTGCAGATTCAGACGAATGTAGAGCATGTGGAGAGGACAGTGAAACTCTGGAGCACTTTCTTTGCCACTGCCAGGCATTCGTCGAAGTTAGATCCAAGTAGTGATGTTATTCCGGATCCAAGTAGTGATGTTATTCCAGAAATAACATTCCTGACTAACACTGATTGGAAGATTCTTAGGAATTACGTTCAGGAAACTGAGTTTCTGAACACTGAAAAATAATTCATTCAGTTCCAGTATTTCTTCGGATTTGATGTAGTATACATCCTCCTATCAACCTACCTACCTAACATTTTGGGAAATAAAATGGCGGGCTACCTATGAAGGGAGCGGCACCTCCCATATGAATTAAATACTAAATTCTTAAAATTTTGCACGAAAAACTTTAATATTCATCTGGGGGCATGGATCCACCATATGAATTAAATAGAAAAATTTGTATATCTGAGAAACTATTAGAGCTGGAAATTTTACATGAAGATCTTTGACATTCATGTGAACAATTAGAGAATTACTGGCGGACGTTCAATGGGGGGGGGGGCTTGGCACCTCCCATATGAATTAAATACAAAATTTCTTATGTCTGGGAACCTATTACATTTTTAAAATTTTTCATAGATCTCATTAAAATCTTAATTAACGTTCGGACAAATTGGCGAATTGTAACAAACTATTGCAAATATAATCTTCAAAATAATGTTTAAATAAGGCCCTATTAAAATATATGTCGTTGCAAAATATTTGAATATTTGCAGGCAATAAGTTCCAAAGTCAAATAGATTGTGTATAAAAGTGCCACGATGATGCCAGAGTTTTATATCTGACATGCATCAAATTCATTGACCAGCGAGAACTAAGTCCTCTTTTACATAGAGACTTTTCCCCCTGGGCTTTTCACAATTTTCTTTTAAATGCCCTTCGTAAAATCTTGAATGTTTACATTGAGACTTTTAAGGCATGCCTGATTTTTGAAATTATGAGTGTAAGAGTTGCCATTTTTATAATTCTTAATTTATTGTTTTAAATATTTTATAAATGAATAAATCTATTTTTTTAATATTTGTTCTTTAATATTCGATCTTTACGCTGTGAGAGCAGAATAGAAATAAAGCAAATAGCAAATTCACGAACATGAGGCAAAAGCAATGTCGAAAAAACTCCTCAAATTACGATTCGTAAGTGTCTTGCTACTTCCCTTTCTTCTTTCCCCCCTTTGCCAACAAACTCTACACGCTTGCGTGCTCACCCTTAAGAAAAAGTCTCATATAAACTGGCACTAAAGCTTGTGTAGTCGCAGCATGAAAAAAGTTCGCATCCGTATATAATCGTAGGCATTTAATACGTTTTAGCAAGTAATGTAGAACTTTTAAAGGTGTAAAAAATTTATTTTTTTTTCAAAATTCATAAATTTTTTTATATAAATATTTTCTTAAATAATTAAAACAAAATTTAATATAACAAATATTAAAAAAAAATAGATTTATTCATTTACGAGGTGGAAAAGTCTCTATGTAAAAGAGGACTTAGTTCTCTCTGGTCAATGAATTTGATGCATGTCAGATATAAAACTCTGACATCATCGTGGCACTTTTATACACAATCTATTTGACTTTGGAACTTATTGCCTGCAAATATTCAAATATTTTGCAACGACATACATTTTAATAGGGCCTTATTTAAACATTATTTTGAAGATTATATTTGCAATAGTTTGTTACAATTCGCCAATTTGCCCGAACGTTAATTAAGATTTTAATGCGATCTATGAAAAATTTTAAAAATGTAATAGGTTCCCAGACATAAGAAATTTTGTATTTAATTCATATGGGAGATGCCAAGCCCCCCCATTGAACGTCCGCCAGTAATTCTCTAATTGTTCACATGAATGTCAAAGGTCTTCATGTAAAATTTCCAGCTCTAATAGTTTCTCAGATATACAAATTTTTCTATTTAATTCATATGGGGGATCCATGCCCCCCAGATGAATATTAAAGTTTCTCGTGCAAAATTTTAAGAATTTAGTATTTAATTCATATGGGAGGTGCCGCTCCCTTCAAAGGGTGAATACATGAAATTTAAGCATTTCTTTTTAAATTTCAATGATTATATACATATATATATACAGTGGAAAAAAATAATAGAAACGACTTTATTTTGGAGTGAAAACTCAATTTTCTCAAAAAGTACCCGTTAGAATTTGATGATTTGTATCTTAAACAATACCCCATTTACACATACACGAAATCTAGTAGATTTCATTTAAAATCTTTTTCCAAATCTAGTCCGTTTACACTTACTATTCTTGACATTTAAGAAGATTTCATTTTTTCTAATATTTCTTGAAAAAGTGAGTGATATGAAAAATAAGAAAGAAAAATGGGATATTTATCAAAATTCCATTTAAAATAAAAAAATAGATATTTAAATATAACATTACCTTTTATTTTAGATTAACTTTTCATTCATGTTTTTCAATTTATAAAAATTTTGTCGACATTTTAATTTTTTTTGTTTGTTTTGTTTTCCTCTTTTTTCTTGTGTAGTGTCGTATTTTTTAGTATTATTTAGGAAAAAACAGAGTTGCATCACTAAAAACTATTACGGCTGTATTTATAAAAACTTATTTTAGGTTTATTAAACAATTTTAGGCAAAATTCAGGAAAATCGTATTTATAAACGTGAAATAGCTTAAAACACCTTCAATAAACCATTGACAATTAGAAAAATTTTATTGTAGGCTCGACCCTTCTTTAAGCCAACAATAAGTTGATTTTTAACAATTTTTTTCTCAGATAAAGATTTTTCCGGTAATTTATGTTGATTGCGAAAACTAATTATGGTCTCTTTTAAAATAAAATCTAAAAATTCTAATTTTAACGTTTACAAATTTGTAAATAAAATCCCAGAAAATTTTTAAACGATTATATTTTGAGGAAAAAACTCAAATCTAGGCATTATTGGATTAATGCATGAATATTTGACAATATTCCAATTGTCAAGCACTATTTTTAGGCAATTTGGAAGTGCCCGTCTGTCAACCAAATGATGGACAAAATCATTTGATTTGGCTTTTTCAAAGTTTGTTGGTTAAATATAATGCCATAAAGTAATTAACCATGTAAATTATATTGATTAGTGTTATACTAATGCAAAATATATTCGCCGGCATTAAAATTAGTCAAATATTAAAGAAATTTATCAATATTTGCAAAAATTACAAGGAAAATAAGTAAAAATAAGAAAATGTGTCATAGTGATGTATATTTTGTCGCAAAATATCCGTTATTCGGATACTTTTAATAATTATTAGAAATTATATGTTATATTTATACATCTGAACTAAATAGACATTTATTAAAGCCATATATATATATATTTATTTTTCTTAAATGTTTGTTTTTATTGTCAAAAATCTATTATAAACAAAAATATGAAATTAAGAAAACCGAATCAACGAATATTTTATCCTAATTGTACGCAACACTAACACATAAAATGACAGCCATATTGTACAGTGCTGCCAACTTAAACAGAAATCAGCACAATAGTTAATATACGTTTATTATTTGTTTATGAATATCACAATTTTATTAATGGTTTTTAAGGCTAAAGTGTGCTTTAACTATTGGGTGCATTAAAAGCAGGGTAGGTAAAAATATCGCTCGCGATCGCTATTTTATTTATATCGCTCGTTTTAAAATTCAAAATCGCGAGTTTTATTTTTCAACACGCGAGCACAATTTTAATTAGAGTTTTATGTGTTTTGTATTCGCTTCGTAAGCGATATTTACATGTTTTTGTTTTTTTCAACTCGCTTACGAGCGAGTGGAAAACGAGTTGAATTCGAGTTAAATTCGAGCCGAAAATCAGCAAATTGTGTGTGCAAGAAACAGGTTCTGTTGTGGTAGTAAAAAAGAACCATTAATATGGGAAATAATTATGTATGTGTGATTGTGTAGCCGTAGGTTTTATGACGGTCTGACAAAGCAAAAGTGGGAAAGTATAAGAAATATATTGTCTACCTTTTTATTTAAATGTGTGTTTTTTATCTGTAGTAATGTATGTACATATGTATATTGATGGACATGCAAGTGATCTTCATCATTTTCTTTCTTACAAATATAGTGAAAACAACAAATAAATTAAAAATTTTGTTTTTGTTTTCAATATATTTATAAGAAAGAAAATGTTGTCGATATTGTGAAACAGGCAGTTAGATTATTGATTGTGAATCAAATGGTTTGGAAAATTTTATTATGAAGATAATAAAACACGTGTTGAATGATGTATGTATGTATGTATGTATGTATGTATGTATGTATGTATGTATGTATGTATGTATGTATGTATGTATGTATGTATGTATGTATGTATGTATGTATGTATGTATGTATGTATGTATGTATGTATGTATGTATGTATGTATGTATGTATGTATGTATGTATGTATGTATGTATGTATGTATGTATGTATGTATGTATGTATGTATGTATGTATGTATGTATGTATGTATGTATGTATGTATGTATGTATGTATGTATGTATGTATGTATGTATGTATGTATGTATGTATGTATGTTGTATGTATGTATGTATGTATGTATGTATGTATGTATGTACGTACGAAGTGTCTCCTACTTTGCAGCAAATAATGTACGTACATATGTATTTGTGTACATAATTCTAATGGGAAACTTATTTGGTTATGTCATATTTCTATATAAATTGATTATGCCTTATAAATTTACATTTATTCCATTTACAAAATTATAAAACTCGCGATTAACTCTTTTTGACTCGAATCGCGAGCGAGTTCTATTTTACGCTCTTTAAATTTTCAACTCTTATCGCGAGTTTAAAAATTAAACTCGCGAGTCGAATAGATTTATTCGCCGGAAAATTAATTATTTAAATCGTACCCTGATTAAAAGCAAAATAAGATTTTTTATAAATACAAGCGTTAGATTTTGAGTAGATTTTAACGAAATCTAGTTATGAAGTAGATTTTGTTTTGTATGGGAAATCTAGTTAAAATAAAGTAGATTTGGCTCGAAATCTCATAAGTACTAGATTTCGTGTATGTGTAAATGGGGTATAAAACTTAGGTCTACTTTCCTGTGATAAATGGAGTTTGTAAGTGTTTTGGTATTTAAAAAATATGGCATTGCAAAAAATAATAGACACAGTATTACACTGGGGACATAAGCTGAGATTTATTAAACTACGTTTTGTTATCATTTTTAAAAATTTTAATTATAAATGAAATTTTTAATATAAAAGTATACTTTTTACTTTAATTTTTATGTTAACATTTGTTTTTTCGAAACTTGATTAACCATATGGATCCTGAAAGCTCAATTCTTCCAATTTTTTCTTAAAAAAAATTTCAGATATTGAAAGAAATGTCTTCTAATGGTTAAATTATCTAAAAAATTTGTTTTTGAGAAGATTTCGAGAAGAAAAAGTTTTGAACCCACTTATAGATAAGGACAATCCACCGAATTTTGGGCCAAATTTCGAGCAATATTTCGCTATTTTGCAATTCGACCTGTTCTTGGTGGTTCACAAAACCTAAAAAATTTGAAAATCAGTTTGAATTTTAGGTAGTCTACTGTAACGTAAGTTCAGATAAAATGCACCATATTAAAACATCAGAAAGAATATTCTTTGTAATTTTTTCCATAAAATAAACGAATTAGATTTTAGAAAAAATAATGAAATAAAAAACATATTTTATTTCCCTCGTTTAAAAAGATTCTGTTTTATTTTTTGCAGTATATCGAAATTTTTATATTCCTTGAAATTTTAGTTTTAAATTCAAGATCTTTGATATTTAAGCTCCTTTTTTACCACCAAGAACGGGTTGAATTCAAATTTTATAAATAAATACAGAACGCAATTTAAGAAATCTCAGCTTATTTCCCCATATATACAAGCTGTGCTTGCATAATTCTCACAAAGTATACAGAGGTGTCACTTTTGACATTTAAAAAAGTCTAAAATCAGCTTTTGTTTGATTTTGAAATTGTTTGGTGAGAAGAGGTATATATATATACAGCTAAAAAAAATTATTGAATTCGTTTTGTGCGAAAGAGAGGGAAATAGTTTTTTGCTCGTGACGCCTCTGTATACCCTGTGATAATTCTGTTTGTAGTGCCTACGAATTACGTATGAATGACTGTCATCTCTAATTATACCCTACACCACTTTAGTGGGGAGGGTATATTGGATTTGTGCTAATGTTTGTAACGCACAATAATATTGGTCCTATACCCACCTTAAAGTATACCAATCGGCTTAGAATCATTTTCTGAGTCGATTTAGCTATGTCCGTCCGTCTGTCCGTCCGTCCATGTAAACCTTGTAATCAAACTACAGGTCGCAATTTTGAAGATAATTCAATGAAATTTGGCACATGATCTTCTATTGGCCCAGGGACGAAGCCTATTGAAAATGGTTAATATTGGTCCATTATTTCACCTAGCCCCCATACAACTGAGCCCTCGAATAGGGCTTGTAAACCTTGTAATCAAACTACAGGTCTCAATTTTGAAGATAATTCAATGAAATTTGGTACATGATCTTCTATTGTCCCAGAGACGAAGCCTATTGAAAATGGTTAACATCGGTCCATTATTTCACCTAGACCCCATACAACTGAAAACGACGAATAGGGATTTTAAGTTTATAATTATGTTTAATATACTCGTATCTCGACAAAAAGCTGCAAAACCAAGTTCTATACTAGCCTTGATGACTCGCATGAATTTTATAATTATAGGGTCTCATTTGACCATAGCCCCTATACAAATCCCCCTTCAAAATTTGACTTAAATGTCAACAATTTTATTCAACAATAAATGGCTTAAGTATATGTATCTGACACAAGTCAACTTAAATGCTTTATTATGAAAACTAAATCACATTTTATTTTTGTAACAGGTGTAGGGTATTATATGGTCGGCCTCGCCCGACTATAATTTCTTACTTGTTTTTACCTGGTATTTATCATAATCAGCAGTTTGTATTCATTTGCTGAAGACAAATAAAAAATTAAATTACAAAAAAATAGAAAATATATTACTAAATTTGTTAAAACAATATAACAAACGTATTTTTGTATCATACACACACGTATTCCAAAAAATAACAAAATAATGAATTAAAAAAACAACATGGCGGTAAACTGTTAAAACGATCCAGCAAATAAAGAACTTCCAAAGAAGCGAAAAAGAAGTAGAATTTACTCCATGAATGTACTGAAAAAGACCTGAAGAAGTGATGATTTTAACACGGACTTCTCATAGGAGTGATGTCCTTTTTATTGGATTCCAAATTCACTACTTCTGAAGTCATTCTCAAGAAATAATTTGTATGGTCTTTTTTGGAAGTTATTCGGAAGTGAAATTGTAGTATTATAGAATACAACTAATTTGACTTAAATAATATTAACATTAATAAGGATAATATACACATTTATTACAAGAGCCCAAAAAAAATATTTATCCCATAAAAATGTAAGAACAAAAAATGTATCTTCAACATTGAAAAAACAGAATTATTTTCGCTTCTTCGGAAGTCTTTAAACATCACTTCCTCAGAAGGTAAAAAAATTCACTTAGTGCTTCTCTTGAAGTGGTGATAAACGTTGTTCATTTGGAAGTACTTCGTTTTATTTTTGCAGAGGAATTACGAATGTGTCGTGAAAAACGGGTTAATTGTCTATTGTAATTCAGAAGCCGAATTAAGTAATTCAATTCTTCCTGCGAACTGGGCATAAAATATCCAATTTAATTATTGTTTTGACAAATTTTTCTTTTGAGCTAGATACAATTATTAGTATACCACTGTACGATTGTACTTTGCACGATATTTTGTTTGTTGATTTAAAAACCGTTAGTTTAATGTTAGCCCGTGTCTAGATTTGATTTTTGTTATGCTAAACGTTAAATTGTTAACATGATAAAAAATTATCAGGTATAGTCACCATTTATTAGCGTTATAGCATCGATATGACAAAGTTTTCAGAACAATTGATTAGATAACAAAATTGTTTATACACAAAATTTACTTGGGTAAAATAAATTGTGGTTTGCCGTGATAAAAATATCATTTGTTTCCCATGTTCATCGATATAAACAAATAGTGGTCAGCTATGATTTCGACGTTTTGCTAGGCATTGTGATAAATATTTATCAAGTATAGACAAGGGTGACATGGAGACGAAATAAAATTAAACTTGAGGTGCGTACCAGCCATTAAGGAGATTTTTCAAACTTTTTATATACACTTTTGTTGTAGATATAGAGTTGTAAAACATGAGTACTACTTTTCTGAGTACTCGGTACTTAGCAATATATTAATTATAGCTATATTTAAGTAAAGGTTTTTAGTTTTAAAAAATTTAAATATATTATATATAAGAAAATGTTTCTTATAAAATTACTTCAAAATAATTTGTAATATAATTGTAGTTGAACTTTTATTAAAATATAATTTGTTGTTGTATTCAGAAAAAAGCAGTACATCTTGAGTACAGAGTAATCGAGTATTCAATATATTGACACCTCTATATCAAAGGGTTAAAATTTTTCTGTGAAAAATTAATTTTTTAATACAATTGGAAATAATTGCTAGAAGAGAACTGAAAATTTAATCTTTATGTATTGTATCAGCCCAAAAAAGAAGCTGCTGAAATTGGACTTATTTTCTCGAATTGTATAATTCTTAAGTTAAACTTAATGCAGTCAAGATTAGATGAAAAACTGTAAAACATTTTCTTCGGAAGATTTATGGTCGGGGCAGGAGGTAAATAACCACGATGACGAGAACAGGATCCTGAAGTTTCATAATATAAGAGTTTACTGTGCAAATAGTTTGTTTTACTGACATAAAACGATAGTAAAACATTTTTTTTATATACATACAAAAATCCATCATCACTACCACGAGATACTCAACAATAATCAATATGAAGAAAGATTGAATGAAATGCCATTTATAAAAGAAAAAAGAAACAAAACAACTTAAAAGTACATATGCAGATCAAAATTCAATTTAATCTGATATTTAAAACGTAACTTTTTAATTACGGAATCAGAATATCTAAATAAGCAATATTTTGTCTTGTGGAAAAGCACTTGTGATGTGACAAAAACTGGTAATAATTTTTAGCTGAAAATCAACCGCTACTGTGCCATCCTTAGTGTCGTACCGGAAAAGCTTATTTACCTATGTACGAGGAAATATCCAAGCCAATTTGTTCAGATATTGTTACCAATAAAGAAAAGTGTGGAGACTCATTTAACATACAGTCAAAGAAAGATATTACAGGTATTAGTTTTATAAATCCTGATCTCAGCTAATTATACATTAATCATACATTGAATATGATTGTTTTACAAACTCAGCTCCATCAAAGTAATAGAAAACAATCAACGAATCAGTTAAAAGTGAAGCGAGTCACTACAAATTTGTTTATCGTTAAGAATTATTTAAGAATCCGTAAATTGGCGACATTGGCAGCTACTTTTCAAGGTCCATGTCACAACCAGTACTATCATTGCCTTCTACAAAAGAAAAAACGCCATCATCATTACTAGAAACTAGAAATATTAATTCGCCGAATCATCATAGTAAATCAATCACATCAGCTCAATCTTCATTAATTAAGATGAAAACGTTATCATTAACAAACCCACCACAACCTAGCAAACAATCATGCCCAATTGAAAGTGCTGCTTCTCCAAATGCTTCTGCTATTTCGACCAATACATTGACAATAAAAAATGCCGGAGTCATAGCTAATAATTCTAGTAAAGAATACTCTGCTGATGCTGCCAGTAATGGAAATGTTGTATTTGTACCAATTTCTAACAATTCAATGGAACCGTTTTCATTTCACGAACAAATTTTAATGTCTGGACAGGAGAAAAGCGCTTTGACAGAAAAACCAAAACCACTGGTTGTATCGCCGCAGCAAGTGATGATTCTATATATGCATAAATTAACACCATATGAAAGAACTGAAATTCTTTCTTATCCACAGATCTATTTCATTGGAGCAAATGCAAAAAAACGTCCTGGTGTCTTCGGTCCCAATAACTCTGACTATGATAACGAGCAAGGTGCTTACATTCACGTCCCACATGACCATGTAGCATACCGTTATGAAATGCTAAAGATTATTGGCAAGGGAAGTTTTGGTCAAGTAATTAAGGCATATGATCACAAAACTCATGAACATGTAGCCCTTAAAATAGTTCGCAACGAAAGGCGATTCCATCGCCAGGCCCAAGAGGAAATTCGAATTCTTCATCACTTGAGGCGGCAGGATAAGTACAACACCATGAATATAATTCATATGTACGATTATTTTACATTTCGTAATCATATGTGCATTACATTTGAATTGCTTAATATCAATTTGTACGAACTAATAAAGAAAAATGGCTTTAAAGGATTTAGCCTGCAATTGGTTCGAAAATTTGCACATTCACTTTTACAATGCTTAGATGCACTGTACAAGAATGAAATAATCCATTGTGATATGAAACCGGAAAATGTCTTACTAAAACAACAGGGACGCTCTGGCATTAAAGTTATTGACTTCGGATCATCATGTTATGAGAGTCAACGGGTGTACACCTATATTCAGTCGAGATTTTACAGGGCTCCCGAGGTCATATTGGGTGCGAAATATGGACGTGCTATTGACATGTGGTCACTTGGATGTATATTAGCTGAGCTGCTATCTGGACACGCCTTATTCCCAGGAGAAAATGAAGCCGATCAATTGGCGTGCATTATCGAAGTATTAGGTATGCCACCGAAAAACTTGTTAACAAACTCAAAACGCGCCAAAGTTTTCTTTAACCCTGATGGTTATCCAAGATATTGCACAGTTCGAACTATGGCTGACGGTATGGTCGTTTTAATAGGTGGCCAGTCTAGACGCGGTAAGGCACGTGGACCACCATGTTCAAAAAGTTTTTCTAAGGCCTTAGATGGATGCAAAGATGCACTTTTTTTGAACTTTATTCGAGGATGCTTGGAATGGGATCCTGAGAAAAGACTTACGCCCGCAGAAGCTCTCAAGCATCCTTGGTTACGAAGACGACTACCTAGACCTCCAAATAACCAAAATGGAAGTGGTATGAGTGTTAGCAGCTGTGTGGGGAATATTAGTGATAACAACAAATCTCCTACAACAAATATAAGTAATGAAAGCGGAAACAGCCGAGGAGCTGACGAAAGTACTTCTACAACTAATGATCTCAGCACCGATAACAATATTGACGACTGCTTCACTAAAACTGGATCTGCAGCAGCAACTTTAGCCTCATCAATTATTTCGAATGTCACGTCAGATCAATTATGGGACTCTCAACATGCAAATATAGCTCAAAACAGAAACAGCAGTAAAATGAATAGTAAATTATCATCATCTTCAGAAATAGGAACGAGCGAACATGTAAAAGATACAACAGCTACATCTGCTCCAGCAAAAGCTTCCAACATTCTCTATACATCTTCGATTTCTCTTATATCGAATGCTGCCCATAGATGCGGAAGTGAGTATGCATCGAAACTCTCATCTACTCTGCAGAAAGATAAATAGTTTTAAACATTAATTTATATTTTATATATGTATGTCTCAGTGCGTGTATTGTTAATGTCTGAATAATATGGTTACTTATTCAAATTGCAAAATAATTCATTTTCTCTGACAAAAAATATACAATGTTTTTGCAAAATCACTACAAAGTATTTAAATTTCGATTTGGGGTTCACCGTACTTTTAACTAATGTATGATGAGTAATATGGCTTTTCTATTTAAACATATACAGAGCTACAAAAAACTATATATACCCACTACGTAAAACTGCAAGTTTTTCATCAACCAAATCATACGTAAGAAATAAAACTTCTTAAAAATTTGGAAAAGAATAAATTAACGAAGTTTTTAATGACAATTTATCGGTGAAATTTGTTCTCATTTCTTCATATTTTTTTTATAAATTATTGGTCGTTATTGCCCTTATTTACTAGGAATAGAAAAAAATTAATCAATTTTAACAATTTTTAATGAAAAACTTTCATTCACCATATTACTGTATATGTTGATATTATCCAATTCATGTTTTGCAGTATCTCTAAGTATGAGTGGTAATTAAAAGTTAATTTACTACCCCCAACTCTGATTAGAATGGCTCATTTTACATACAGACCCCATATTCTGGAGCAATTTAAGCCCAAGGAAATATTTTTTATAAAATATATTTCAAATTAAAAGGGTCCATACACAACACCAGCATGCTGGCATAAACAAGTAATTGTGCAAGTAATTGAACGTGTATGGGGTTGTGGTGCGATTGTGCCATCAGATTGTGTAATATCAAACTTAATTTGATTTTTTTGTGATTGTGCCAACATGCTTGTACTGTGTATGGGGAAATTTGCTTATTATTAGTTTTTATTATTAGTTTGGGGATAATTGTTATATGCCTACGGGTCGATTTCATGCTTGCGGTAAACAGAACAGGTCAGTTCTATGTAATATTTGTATTATTCGCAACGACCTTTACCACACAAAATTTCTGAAAAAAATGAATATTGTACAAGCATGCTGGTGTCATATAGGGTTCGAGCATGAAAGCACAATCAAATTATTGTGCCAGCATGCTGGTGTTGTGTATGGTCCCTTTAATTTTACTTTTGGTTGATAACAATATTACAGTTTTACTTGAAATCCATTTTTAGGGTTATGTTGTTTTCTATGCCTCTGTATGTATCTTGATTTCTTTTATTATGTTTTCCAAATATTTTGCTATTAGTGAGGGACCTTTTTTAGCAGCATCGTATTCAAAAATGATTTTTTATAGTTCGAATTATTATTATGATAAATAAAATATACAATATGGATCATATATGAGCGATCTAATAAAAACCCAAAATCGATCCCTTAGTATTTATTAAAACGAAGGAAATTGATCCAACATAATTTAATGAAAATAAACCAAAATTTTAATGAGACGAAAATTTGTTTTTAATTTTGAAACAGTTATCGTAAGATGTTTAAATCAAAAAACACGTATGTATGCTTATGTTGACGATCAGAAAATAAGTCATTTTACCCTGTAGGATTTAGTGATTTAACTAAAAATCAAGTTAAATTTTTGCTAAAAATTTAATGTAATCAATAAAGATCGTTTGGCACAGCAAAATGTAAAAATGTTCCCACCATAGGAAAATTACAATCCACCATAGAACTTTGCTATCATTTGGCACACGCTCTAAGCATTAAAATTTCATTACCAGTTATAGAAAAAATTCTAATGAAAAATATTTTAAGTACCATTTAATGAAAATGATATTTTTTTCATTATAACTTTTTTGATAATGTTAATGAATTTTCAAAAACAAATTTACAGTCTTCGTTCTTAAAAATAACGAACGAAATTGGCTTTACGTTTTTGTAACGAAAAAATAAATTTTCATGTGAGTGGCAACGAAAGAGCTTTATTTTTCAATATATTTTTGGTTTTTATACCCTACACCACCATAATGGTGAGAGTATTATACGTTTGTGCTGATGTTTGTAACGCACAAAAATATTGGTCTTATACCTTAAAGTATACCGATCGACTCAGAATCACTTTCTGAGTCGATTAAGCCATGTCCGTCCGTCCGTCTGTCCGATACAGGTCGCAATTTTCAAGATATTTTGCTGAATTGGACATTACGTGTTTTTCGGCCCAACGACGAAGCTTATTGAAAGTGGTTGAAATCGGTCCATTATTTCACCTAGCCCCCATATAACCCTACCCCCCGGAAAGGGCTTTTGAGTTCATAATTATGTTAAATATTGTAGTATCTCTACAAAAAACGGCAAAACTTAGTTCTATAAACTTCTTAATAATACTACCGATTTTCGTAATTATCAGACTTTATTTGACCCTAGCCCCCATACAAAATCCCTTTCAGAAAATGATTTGATGGTCAATAATTCACTAATAAACACTAGTATCACGATGAAATCCAGCATACATAACTCTTAATGTTAACGTAAAGTACCAAAAAAAAAAAAATATGTACCAAAATTATAGTGATTGGCCCATATTTACCCTTGCCCCCATATAACCTCTCTTTTAGAAAATTACTTTTTTCAACAAATTGTTAAAACATTTCGGAATTAAGGTCAACAACTTAAATGCTTTGTTATTAAATATAATCCACATTTTTAACATACTCAGTGGTGTAGGGTATCATATGGTCGCCCATGCCCGATTATACTTTCCTACTTGTTAGAAAATGAATTCGTTCGTAGTAAACGAAAGAAATGTCAGAAATAGACGATAGGCAAAGGCCTTTCGTTTGCCCAAAAAACAGCGAAAATTAATAATATGAGGCCACTTGAACCTGAATGCAATTTGCAATACAAACCTTTAAATTTCTTGAGACATTGCATACAATTTTCATGTTGTTTTTAAAAAAAAAAATTTTTCATAATTTAAATTTTTTTTTGTAAAATTATTTTATTTTTGTTTATTTTTTAGGGTTAACACCAAACCCCTTATTACTACAAGAAAAAATATTTAAATTTTCAGAAATGAATTACGTAGGCAATAATGTTCTGTTACGATAGAAAAAGCTCATTTCATTTTAGACATTTTTAAACGAAAACTTTCAAATGTTTTATAAAAAACTAATTTAAACTTGGTCGTAATAAAATAAAATGTTCGTGTGAGAACTAACAGCCTGTTTTTCTAAAACAATTTAGTTCTCACACGAACATTTCATTTTATTACGATCAAGTTTAAAATTAGGTTTTTATAAAACATTTGAAAGTTTTCGTCAAAGAATAAACAAGAAGTGAAACGCTGTCATTTTTTTACAACAATAACGTTACGCTCTTCTCACAGACGAGTGCTGTGTTAATCCAACACATATGTAAAAATGTTATTCTCTCTCCAAACTTCAAAACTTTTTCGCGAAAATTTGAGGATAATAGCACTTTGAAATATTTTTTATCACTTAACATTATATTTTATATTTTTTTTTGCACAATTTAAACACATTTAATAGCCCGAAAATAATATATTTTTTACAAACGAAAAAAAAATATTTTTTTATTTTTTGACATTGAATTTTTGTTGGTTTAAAATAAAACTAAAAAAACAATGTTGTAAATTTTCGTATGGTAAACGAAAAAGATATTTCAAATAAATAATTTATTTTTTCAATATTATAGATTAAAAAACAAATAGACGTGTTTATAAAATGTTTGTAGATAAAATATGTGGAAAATATCTTAAGAAACCTTTCAAAGTATAAATTGAAATGTAATATTTTTTTCAATATTTTTCAATACGATTTTTAGCAACTATGTCGACTTGAGAATTCTACTAATACATTCTTAGAGTTAGGTACCGGATGACAGTAGACTTAGGTACTTTTGACAACAGTTTCATTTCTTATTTATTCTTTGGTTTTCGTTTAAAAATGTCTGAAATGAAATGAGCTTTTTCTATCGTAACAGAACATTATTGCCTACGTATTTCATTTCTGAAATTTTAAATATTTTTTCATGTAGTAATAAGGGGTTTGGTGTTAACCCTAAAAAATAAACAAAAATAAAATAATTTTACAAAAAAAATTAGATTATGAAAAAATGTTTTTTTTTTTTTAAAACAACATGAAAATTCTATGCAATGTGTCCAGAAATTTAAAGGTTTGTATTGCAAATTGCCTTCAGGTTCAAGTGGCCACATATTATTTCATATTTTGGTATAATTTTCGCTGTTTTTTGGGCAAACGAAAGGCCTTTGCCTATCGTCTATTTCTGACATTTCTTTCGTTTATTACGAACGAATTCATTTTCAAAAAACCAAAAATATATAGAAAAATAAAGCTCTTTCGTTGCCACTCACATGAAAATTTATTTTTTCGTTACAAAAACGTAAAGCCAATTTCGTTCGTTATTTTTAAGAACGAAGACAAATTTTCATTTTAGAAAAACAGGCTGTAAATCACTTTCGTTGCCACTCACATGACAATCTATTTTTTTCGTTACAAAAAAGTAAAGCCAATTTCGTTCGTTATTTTTAAGAACGAAGACAAATTTTCATTTTAGAAAAACAGGCTGTAAATTGTTTTAGAAAAACAGGCTGTAATTAGTATTTGTAATTGTCGAAAAATATATTTGATAAGAATTCAGGAAATTTTTTCGAAGATTCGAGCACAGGTTTGAAAGCTTTTAAAACCAGTTCCCGCAGCCCAAATTGGCTTAAATTTAGCAGTCATAGGTACATCTGGTGAGAATACAATAATATGTTCAAATATTCGAAATTAAGTTCGAAAATTCGAAGTTATTTTCGAAAAATTTTTTATGTTTTTAAATGAATCTCTATGTCATAAAAACTAAAAATTTTTTTCGAAAATTCGAACTCGTGTTCGGAAAAATTTTAAAGCTGTTAAAACTAGTTCTTCTAGTCCGAATGGGCTAAATTTGGCATGCATGATTTCACCTAATGACAATACATTATAATGTTCGGATATTCGAAATTAATTTCGAAATTCAAACCAATGTTCGAAAATCCATTGAATAATGGTAATGATAATTTATTTTTAAATAATTACTAATAAAATCGTTTCATTAAAAGGCATTACCATTAGACAAAATAATGCTAGTGAAAAAAAATAATAATTATAATTTTTTTCAATTTAATGCTAATGAAATCGTCAATTAATTAGTCGATATAATTAACTACTCCCATGTATGATATGTAGATAGGAATATTGCTGGATATTGACTGCATTTATAATAAGTAATAATTTGGTAAAAACAAAGTATGTATGTATGTATACGAATATAAGAAAATTGCACAGGTAACTAAAAGCTGCTCTTTTATTTATGCACTAGAAGCTAACTCATCATGAGGTATAATGAGTGATTACTGACTCGTTCCTATGACATTACATTGAAAAACTGAATAGCATTTTATAAGCAAAGTGGTTAGCTTTTGAGTTACCTCTGACTCATTTGTGGTTTACCATAAGTTAGTTTTAAGTCACTTCCAATTATTCTTAAATGATTTATTCTAGGCTTCTAAAACATAGCACATGTGGCTCTTACCTTCAACAGAAGTCTTTTGAGTTCGATTTAGTATGTATATCGTCATATGAAATCCAAAAAGCCCTAACTTACATTGAACAAATTTTTCAGGAGAAGCAAAAAACCGTCTAAAATGATAAATAAACAAAAAATGTTCAATATTTTCTCAAGTTAAGCTTATTTCTTATTGACAAATTATTATTTGAAGAAAAGTTTGCAGTTTTTGTTTTACTTACGGAGATATGAAACTTACGCCCTTGAGAATTTTTTTTCTGAAACCCAAAAGGGCGCAAATTACATTAAAAAATGGTAAGTTTTAACATTTTCATTTTGTTTTATTTGATGCCAACTTATAACATTTCAGTTTTGAAGTTAAAAATTCAAAAGAATTTTAAAATTTTTATTAATTTTAATGTAATTTTAGAACAAAACCTTTTAGAATTTCTTTAATAGGGACGTTGATTTTAATTTTAGGAGTGTAAAATTTAGCAGGAACATGTATTATATATATTATATAAAAACAAAGTGGACCCGTTATTTTCAGTCTCTGTATGCTTGTGGAATATCTTCCGCGAGAAGGCATTGAGGAATGAGTATCGCATCTTTTAGAATGAGTAAATATGTCTCTTAGAAGGCCTAAAAATCGAAGTCCTACCATTTTTTCCGCTGGGTTGCGGTGGCTGGTAGTGGTATTGGTTTCACTAATTTACCATCTATAAAATCAACTGCTCCTTCATGATGATCCAATAAATCACGCATCTTGGGTTTCCAGATTGGGCAATCCAATTCATTTTGAAGAGGCTTGATGTGTTTTGAAAAATCCATTTTTACTTACAGATTCTTCTTGTAATCTAGAAGTATTTTAATCTTTATAAAATGTCTTTAATATCTTGTAAAATTTCTGAATTCTTGCTTTTCTTGATATCTTCAAAATTTTTTTAATTTAAAGTTTCTTGAAAATTTTAATAATTTTATTTTTTGAGTTTCCTGGACACAAAACCTTTTGTTGTAAATGTTTTATTTCGAATGAAAATATTTTTGAGAATTGAAAAGTCAACAAATCAGTAGACAAAGTATGTATATGTATTAAACATAACATAACAAATTAATTCAACAACTTGAAAGAATAAGTCCATCAAATTTAATGGTCAAGAGTGGTTACATGTTGTAGTAATATGCATTTAAAGTTAAACTTCTAAAAAAAATAACCACTATAGTCCATATTTAATTGCTGTACCAACTATAAGTAAAGAATTTCGTGGTCGCAAAGAGTTGAAACCATATTTATACAATTTCAGAATATGTCGCTGGCTGCGACCTGAGCCTTTATGTTGAGGACAGCGAATTTAACAAGTCCCAAATAAATGAACCACAAATGTGAAATTAATGATGCATATATTTGAGCAACCGTTTATTTCTATTAAAAAATACAATTATTACAAAAGAAACTTATAAATAATTTAAGCGACTTACCGCAGTCTTTATCCCCAACAAACTAAACTTTAATATTAATGTCAGTTAATACTGAGCCTACAAATTCTTTTGTCTATGTATTTTTACAACAGTTTATTTCCAAATAAATAAACTGAACGAAACTACTGCAGTAGAATATAGGGACAAAGAATGCGTTTAGTTCGTAAACAAATGAGAACAAAAAGGAATGCAAAACAATATAAAAAAAATCCTAACGGACAAATGAACTAAACAACAACAATGATCTTACAATAAGTATCACTAACAATTTGGTAAATAAGACAAAATTAAACAACATTAGGATAGCCCACAAAAAATATTTAAATTAACAAAAATATTTTAAATTAAATGAAAATAAAAATAATAAATTGATGAGCCATCAGGCGACATTCCCACCACCGTGGATCGGCAACGATTCACCATCCAAATCAAGGACTGCTAGTTTGGAAACCGGGCGTTTAAGTATTCCACTACTTGTTTGGACATCAGCTCTCCGTATTACACCATCACTGCCAGGGAACACATTTATGACACGACCTCTCTTCCAATCTCGACGGGAAACAGCTGGATCACAAATTAGTACAAGATCACCCGGAGCCACAGGCTTGGTATATTCACACCATTTTGACCGTCTTGTAAGTGTGGGCAAATATTCAATAATCCATCTTTTCCAGAAATGATCTCGTAGCTGTCTAGCAATTCGCCACTGCTTTTTCAGTACCACTGGCTTTGTTATTTCAATACCTTATGGTGTTTGAGCTGTATTTGTAGATCCCAACAAGAAATGATTTGGCGTCAATGGTTCTTCGTCTTCAAGGCTGACAGGCAAGTGAGTCAATGGGCGAGAGTTTACGATGTTTTCGGCTTCAATTAAAAAACTTTGCAATGTGTGCTCTTTTGGGGCGACTTCTTTAAGAGTTACTCTTAAAACCTTTTTAACACATTGAACCATTCGCTCCCATATACCACCTTCTGCAGGATTATGTGGACAATTAAACTGCCATTCAATGCCCTTTGTGGACAACTCATCTTCAATTTTAACAAGATCAAAAACTTCATCAAATTGCTGGGCTTCTTGGTTAACTCCAACTAAATTCTTTCCGTTGTCGCTACGAATCTTCAACGGGGTGCCACGACGATTTATAAAATTCCGTATACACAAAATACACGCATCAGTCGAAAGATCATAAGCCACTTCTAAATGTACTGCTCTGATTGTGAGGCACGTAAACAGGGCAACCCAACGTTTTTCATGACGTCTACCAACAGTCACGTTTATTGGGCCAAAATAGTCCACACCAGTATAAGTAAATGGACGGACGTATGGAGTTAGTCTATCACTTGGCAATGATCCCATAAAAGGAGCCACTGGAACGGCACGTCGAATCTTACAAATGTTGCAATTTGATGTGGTCTTACTCAACAGCTTTCGTAGTCGTGGAATCCAGAACCTTTTCCTTATTTCGCCTATGGTAGCCTCAAGATTTTGATGTCTCATGTTATTATGCACATGGGCAACAAATAGTTGTGCAAAGCGGTGACAGGGCGACAAAATAATGGGGTGCCTAGCATCTAAAGGCAACCAACTCGCAGCATCAATACGTCCGCTCACTCGAAGTAAATTATTTTCATCAAAATAAGGCGAAAGCGAAAATAACTCGGTTTCCTTTTTTAAAGAACCACCAGATTTTAAAATGTTTATTTCAAGGGCGAAACACTCTTCTTGGGACAGACGACACAGACTAGTTTCAGCAACCCTTAACTCTTCAGCAGATAGGCATCTCGAAACATTATATTTATCATCTTTTCGGCAACGATTAATAAATCTCAGAACCCAAGCCATAGTACGTTTAAGCCTGAGAAATGAAGAAAAACGATTAAAATCAATAACTAAATTTGTACTAACCAGCATGACAAATTTGGGGCGTAGTTCTTCTTCACACAAATCATCAGATTTCTCAGAATTCTTATTCGGCCAATCAGCTTCGTTTTCATACAAAAATTGTGGCCCTTGGAACCAACGTGTTTCAATAGCAAAATCAACTTCATTTTTAGCTCTTGTAATGTCATCGGCAACATTTAGATCCGTAGGCAACCATCTCCAATCAGTTGGGCGTGTCGAATCAAGTATTTCGGCAATTCGATGGGCAACAAATGGTTTATATCTCCTACTTTCAGAACCAATCCAGCTAATGACAGTTGTAGAGTCACTCCAACAGATTCGACGAGAAACATTGAGATCGTGTTCCTTCATTATAGTGTCCATCAATCGGGTCCCCAAAACGGCGGCTTGTAGTTCTAATCTGGGAATGGTCATACATTTCAATGGGGCACATTTCGACTTGGCAGATATAAACGACACTCCTATTTGTCCATCAGATGTTGTATATCTCCAATAGGCCACTGCACCGAAGGCATCTTCACTGGCATCAACAAAAACATGCAGCTCTAACTCCAAGGGCAAACCATTTCCAAAATACCATCGTGGAACCTTTACATGGACAACATTTCTTAGCTCTTGGCGCCAATTATTCCACATCGCTTGTAATGACACGGGCAACATCTCGTCCCAAAGTACTCTATGTCTCCAGACTTCTCTCATCAAAAGTTTGGCAGTTATCATAAAATGGCACAAAAAACCAATTGGATCAAAAATGGACATTACGACACATAACAACTCACGCTTTGTGGGACAACTTTTACCATTGATCACGTCCGAATTCACACGATGGAATTTCAAAACAAATTTGAACGCGTCATCCTTTGGATCCCAAAGCATGCCAAGAACCTTTTCAGTTGAACCGTCCAACTCTTTAAGCCACCTAAGAAACTGACCTGATGATTTAAACTGCCTTCGAGAGCCACAACCACCTCTGATGAATTCAATGTAAAATTACGCATTTCAAACGCAGCAGCTTTATGTATTTCACGAACTTGTACGGCAGTTTCAATGGCTTTTGACGGATTAACAAAACTGTCTACAAAGTCATCTACATAATGATCCCGATACTCCATTGCATTTGCTTCCTTCACATAATGGGCAATACAGGGTGAACAGGCAGCTCCAAACGTCATCACAAGCATCTCATACACTTCCGGTGGACCACTTTCATTATCTCGCCACAAGAACCTCTGCGAACACCTGTCTTCTTCAGCAACAACAACTTGATGAAACATTTCCTTTATGTCTCCGCATACAGCTACGGAACCGACTCTGAAATTAAACAAAACGCATGGCAACGGTTTGTACTGCTGAGGGCCTTTCAATAACTTTGACTTCAATGAGACACCTTCCACCTTTGCTGCCGCATCAAACACCAAACGAATTTTCCCTGGCTTATTAGGGTTAACGACACCAAAGTGGGGCAAGTACCACGTTCTCGGATGAAATGTATCAACTTCACTCAATGATAATTTGCGTACATAATTTTTTTTCAAATATTCACTTATTATTTTCTTATAGGCCACACCAAAATCCGCATTATTTTTCATTTTCCTTTCCAATCCAAAAAATCGATTAAGTGCCATGGAATAGCTATCCGGCAGGACTACGTCATCATTACACCATAGTAGTCTGGATTCAAATCTTCCGGCAACCCTCTTCGTCGAATTTCTCAATATCTCTCGTGCACGCAAATCGTCTCTTGACTCAATCACCGGTAGAGCCTTAACACCAAAATTTTCTGTTTCAAAATAACTTGCCACCAAATTATTCAAATTATCCAACTGTGTTGTCAGCAAACAAGTTTGTGTTCCAAGCACTGGCTCGACTGTTGAAGATCTCTCTGTTGGCTGCACATTTACGGATCGTTCGCTTGGTTCATTAGGTTTAGTTTCATGCAATAATTTATTGTGATTTCTTTGGCACTTTTCCATGGGACACTGCTTGCGCCGACGACAATCTTTACATGAATGGCCACCACTGAGACACGAAAAACACAACTTCAATCTCTTCACTTCACTCCATCTATTAGGCACACTCAATTCTATAAATTTCTTACAATTAAAAATTTTATGTGGGCCAACACAATAAAAACATTTTAACTGCCGTTCTGGGCCATCAGAAGCATATAAAACCACTTTTCTTTTTGGATCACTGCTAGATCTACCGCCACTTGAACTACTTATTTGCACACTTCTTACCAAATTTGCAACACGCTGGAGCCAGGTACTAAAATCCGAAATAGTCGGCAATTGAGGAAAAGTTGAAGCAAACTGGGCCCAATCCAAACGTTTACTCATTGGAAGCTTCTGGACTAACTCCTCCATCAGAGTTGGATTCGACAAATGTTGATGACCATTGGCAGATTCCAAAAATGCTGCTAAATTTCTGACCTTAATGGAATATGGCACCAATTTATCGATCGCGTTTTCTGCTATGGGCTGAACTTCCTTCATCTGTTGCAACTGGCATCGAATAAGCAACTCTGGGCGACCATATTGTAGCTTTAATTGCTCTATAACTGTTGGCACATTATTTGGGTGGATGAGCAACGACTTCACACACTCTCTGGCTTCACCTTTCAAAGCCTTCTGCAATCTCAAACAATTTTCAAAATTATTGTACGAATATGCGGCTGTCGAATGTTCAAGGGCAGACAAAAACATTGGCCAGTCTTCGGCAGTACCACAAAATTCAGGCAGATCATAAAGTTTGCGTTGTACTGGCATGGACACTGTAGCAGGGGAAACAAAAAGAGGCTGAGATGTCATCAACTGGTCTGACTGACTACCATAGCAATATGGCGTTGGATTCCGACGATCAACCATGTCTTCAGGGCCACTGCTCATACTTTGAATTACTGGCGCATTTTGTCCAATAACACTTGGCATATTTAAATTTTGATTTGCTCTTAAAGCACGTTGAGCGTTTGCCAACTGGGCTTGCAGGATATCAATTTGTCGTTGCAGGTTCTCATTATCAGACGATATAGCTTGTGGTGGCTGGGTTCTCGCATTAGGACCGGGCACCAACGGCGGCAGACTTAAGGGCTCTTCAATTGATGAACTAAAAATGTTATGCGTTGATATGGCAGGTGTCGGTTCTCTAGGGGCACTTATGGAGGCACTAGTTGCTGTTGTTGTTCCGGGGGCGACAGAACTGACATTTTGTACCGACGGCATTTGAGACACATTTGCTAAACTTTCAGTTTCGGCAGGCGTGGAACTTTTCACATTTTGGCTCGTTGCCGTCTGCAAACGAGTGCTTTTTCTAGCTGGCGACCGTTGCATTACGAATCTCAAACGTTTTCAAAGGGCACACAAATCACAAATATTAAACAGCAACACACTCCAAATATTTCACAAAAAATAAATTTGTTCCGGCAGGACAGCAAATAACTTCACACAAATTCAGCTTAATAAAAGTTTTACTCGTTCCGTCATATAAGGAACCACAAAAATGCACACAATTATTTTAAACACTTTGTTCCAGCAAATATAGAACCACTTCACAATTATTTCAATTTGTTCCGGCAGCTTGGAACCACAAATCAAAAATCCAAAATATTTTATTTGTTCCGGCAGCTTAGAACCACAAATCAAAAAAAGGCTTATCTTGTTCAGGCACCTTGGAACACCTTCGCTCAAGATTTCAAATAAATTTCGTTGTTCCGGCAGACATGGAACACAACCGCACCAAGGAATGCGAAATAAAATTTGTCGCTGGCTGCGACCTGAGCCTTTATGTTGAGGACAGCGAATTTAACAAGTCCCAAATAAATGAACCACAAATGTGAAATTAATGATGCATATATTTGAGCAACCGTTTATTTCTATTAAAAAATACAATTATTACAAAAGAAACTTATAAATAATTTAAGCGACTTACCGCAGTCTTTATCCCCAACAAACTAAACTTTAATATTAATGTCAGTTAATACTGAGCCTACAAATTCTTTTGTCTATGTATTTTTACAACAGTTTATTTCCAAATAAATAAACTGAACGAAACTACTGCAGTAGAATATAGGGACAAAGAATGCGTTTAGTTCGTAAACAAATAAGAACAAAAAGGAATGCAAAACAATATAAAAAAAATCCTAACGGACAAATGAAGTAAACAACAACAATGATCTTACAATAAGTATCACTAACAATTTGGTAAATAAGACAAAATTAAACAACATTAGGATAGCCCACAAAAAAATATTTAAATTAACAAAAATATTTTAAATTAAATGAAAATAAAAATAATAAATTGATGAGCCATCAGGCGACAGAATATTTTTTCGAAAATGTGCTCTTGAATAAGTCCTTGTGGGAGAAGCTTAAATGTTGGAAAAATAAACGTGAACGTTTCGAAAAAATGGCACTTTTGCGAAGCACATTAATGTAACTTCATACTTGTGTATGAAATTAATTTCCAAACTTTATATAGATTTTCATTTTAACGGTTTTTATATTATTTATTAGTGTCCGACCGAACATTCGGGTACGGGTTCGGAGTTCGGTAAAAAGTGAGGTTCGGTCAATGTTCGGTGTTCGGCGAAATTTTGACCGAACACCGAACGCCGAACTTTTTATAAAATGTTTTTTTATCATATTTTTATATCGTCAAAAAGTTTTAAAAATGCTGAAAATCTGTTTACAGAAGTTATCATACATCCTGGCTGTACAATAAACTTCGGATATACATAGGTACAAAACGCCTTTTTAACCGTTCATTTTTTCGGCTGATTCGAAAAACTGTTAACCAGGAACTGATTAAAAAGTTAAGAAAAGTGAAACATTTAATTTGAATTATCTAGTTTCGATTATAAATCTTTAATTTCATTTGTAACATCGAAATTTTCTAGGTTCTTATTCTCAAACGATCTAGACATGTCTGTCAGTCAGTCAGTCTCTTGAAAAAACGATAGGACCTAAACTATTGTTGCAGTTTGATTGGTATTCGAAATGGACAAAATCGGTTTACATTTGGACCTGGCCTCCATATAATGTTCGCTTATAACAGGCTTAAAAATACTAGTATTTCATATAAATTCGCAAAATGAAATTTGCGAATTGTGTTAAGTATTGTATATATATTTTTTATTCATTTTGATTTCGATACATATTTAAAACGAAATTTTGATCACATTGGATCATAATATCATGTATAACAATATTATGATAAATACAAAAATATCATGATGAAATATTTTGACGATATTTAATAATATGATATTTTAAAATTGTTACAATAACGATATGTTTAGACTACAATCATAATTTTAATCATAATATGTTGTTCTTAGAACATGGTTATCACAACCATGTTGTTTCTCAGCGTGCTCTTACAGATAATTATATCATTGTCAATAAATCGTTTAAAAACCAAAAATAAAAAGTATCATTTTTCATTTAAAAAAAGTTCGTGTTCACCGAACTTTGAAAACCGAACAAAGTTCGGGGTTGGCCGAACTTTCAAATTTACCGAAGTTTGGGTTCGGTACCGAACGAAATTTTGAGTTCGGTCGGACTCTATTATTTGTCATTTAAATTCTGAAAAGGAAGCTGCAAATAATAAACAGTAATTGGCTAACCACAAAAGAAATTGATAGGTCAATTATATATCTCAGTTGCCACTTCAGTTGCGTTGCCAGTTGCCAAAATGTGGTTACTGGACTTTTTTAAGCAAACACATTTTATAAATAATGAATTTTTAATCATTAAGGTATTTTCAGACTACAATACTGAGTATTAACACACTTCAAATTAAAAATATTATGAAAATAATTCGCATTTTCAAAAAATCAATCCGAAAAATACATTTTATGTTTACACTATAATATTTGTAATATTTTTTATCCAATTTTCAATTATTTATGCACTTTTCGTTCTTATTTTTAATATATTTTACAATTTTTGTTTGTTTTTTATTGTATTTATAAAATACATCCCGAATACGTTTGAAAATAAAAAGTTTTTGAATTGTTTTAAAAAATTTATGAATACCGACCGTATGCCAAAAAAATCAGTAATATTTTTGAAAATCAAATTACAAATTATATTTAGACTAGTAAATTGTATTATGATACAAACATTTTTGACAAGTATTAATACTCAGTATTGTAGTCTAAAAATACCTTTAATAATATTCGCCCAATGAGTTTTCGTTTGTCTTGAGCTATTTCTAGAATGAAAACATTCTCTTATTTTGAAGCCATACATAATTAAAATTTATAAAATTATACTTATAGATTGCTATTAATGAGAACTATAGCAAAATCTATAAGCCGTTCGAAAAAATATAACCATTTCAGATATAATCAATAAAAAATGCATTGGTTAATGATTGTAAATAAATAGATTAATTCACCATGTTAAGTAACACTGTACAACACAAAATATATCAATAACAGTCGCCTTAGTAATATAGAGCGGTTATGTTATTTGGTAAAAAGGACGGATAAGGAGGCAAGAGAGATTGTATTTAAATGTCCATTGACTAACCTAGGTTTTGATATCGCTTGGAAAAGCTTGAAAGATATGTATGAAAATCCTCGAATGTTAGTAAATAATCAGTTGAAAGGTTTGTTTGGGTTAGATACAATTACAAAAGAAACTAGCTCGTCTTTGAAAACGTTGCAACGCGGAATCAATGGTGCCATGGCAATTTATGAAATTTCTACTCAAAATTGGGACCCTATTCTAGTTTTTATCTGTATTCAAAGATTACGTTCTCAGACCGTGACATTATGGGAACAGAGTATCAAGGACAAAACTGCCTTATCCATGTGGAAGGATTCCATAAAGATTCTATCAATGTATTCTCCACTACGATTGCCTTTTCGGAAGAGGATAATTTAAATGAGAATTTAACAAAGTTTTGGGAGTTGGAACAGCCACCAAAACGGAAAATGCGGTCGCATTCCGATAAAATGTGTGAGGAAATCTATAGGAGAACTACCTTTCGGGATTCGGAGGGAAGATATGTAGTATCATTACCCTTTAAACCTGAGTTTCCTCAGGAAATTAATTTAGGAATCTCGAGGACAGGAGTGTTGAAACAGTTACACGAAAACCAGATGTGAAGAAAATGTATGATGAAGTGCTGAAGGAGTATCAGGATTTGGATCTTGCTATTTGTCACATCTTCCAGTTTTAAAACCGGAAAGTAAAACCACAAGGCTTAGAGTGGTGTTTAACGTCTCGAATAGGACCTCCAATGTTAAAAGTTTGAATGACTGTTTATTTGTAGGACCCACTTTGCAAGCAGATTTGGTGAGTTTGATTTTGAGATGGCGACTATTTAAGTTTGTATTTAACTGTGACATTTCTAAAATGTATAGGCAAATTAGAGTCTATTCATCTCACACTCCATTCCAGTGAATTCTTTACAGAAGTTCAGCTGATGAGGAGATTGTGGATTATGAACTGCAGACCGTTACATTTGGTATTAATTGCGATCCTTATTTAGCTATTAGGACTTTGCTAAAACTAGCAGAGGACTCTGAGCAAACCTTCCCATTGGCTTCGAAGATTTTAAGGGAAGGAATGTACGTCGACGACATGTTATCTGGAGCTCATGAAGTGTCTAGTGCTTTGTTAGCCAGGGATCAGTTGGTTAGGGTTTTATCGTCTGCGATTTGAACTCAGGAAATGGACTTCGAATGACAAGTAAATTTTAAAGGATTTGCTTCCTAGACATTTGGTTGACGCAAAGCTTTTAACTTTCATGGAGTCTAGTAGTTCAAAAACTTTAGGTATTTTTTGGAATGCCCAGTTAGATTCATTTTTCTTCAGAGTATGTCCTTTGGAAATTAAAACGTCTTATATCTACAATAGCAAAGTTTTTTGATCTAGCAGGCTGGTTAAGTCCAGTTATTGTCATTGTAAAGATAATTATGCAACGCATCTGGCTTACAAACCCTACTAGAAAAGAGTGGTTAAGATTTATGGAGTTTTTTAACCAAGTAAATTTTAATAAAACCCAAGATGGGTTAATTATTATAGAGATTCGGTCACTGAACTTCATTTATTCTCTGATTGCTAGAGAAAGCTTATGCCGGAGCGTTATACAGTGGTCGACAAAACAATGGAAACTTTTTCAAATATTTCAGAAATGTTCCAAATTCTAAAATTATTATTAATATATTATAAATAATTATTATTAGTTTTTATTTGTATGTATTCATTTATTTACCAAAATTAACAAAAAACCAAGAACATAATTAATTAAATTTAGTAAAAAGAAAATCAAATAACATTATTTATTATTATGGTACTGACAAAACATTGGAAACTTTTGAACTTCCTGCCTATTCACCAGATCTCAATCCCATAGAAAATCTATGGGAAGCAGTAGTTCGAAGATATGGACTCATAAATCGTCCTTCCGGGTGTAAATCAAAGGACGATTTTTAGGATGCGGTTATAAGGGAATAGCAAAATTTTTAGAAGGAAATTTTTAACTCAATTATTGTTCCAATGCATCGCCGGTGTCAAGCAGCAATACAAAGTAAAAGATACCCAACTATATTATGAGTTACTGACAAGTTCTGACCGTTTTTGTTACGATAATACCAAAGTTTCCATTGTTTTGTCAGTAACTGAAAACCAAATACTTTAATCTTGTTTTATTTTTTCAAAATTTTATGAATTATTTTCATACATTTTTATTAATTTAGGTAAATAAGGATATATACAAAAGTAATATTAAAAAATTATTTTTTTTTAAATAAATTTTTTGGGTTTTGAGTCCATTTGTGAATATATAGAAAAAGTTTCCATTGTTTTGTCACACACGGTATATACGTATAACCCAGCAAAATCTTTGCTTACAATGATTACCATTAAGTACTTCATTAATGACTTACTTTGTAGGCAAAGTCTAAAATAAATCAAAATAAAGAAACAAACAAAAATAAAACAGTTAGTTTTTCTGTTTTTTCCTTTTTTTGTGCACACGATATCAAATGTCTATTTTTAGACAAACAGAAAATAAAATAGTATTTGTGTGTGAAAACTATTATTTGACGCACAATAAAACAACAAAGCAGTGGTGTAGTAAGAGTAGCATTCAACTGGTAGACGGAAGGTACTGAGTTCAACCCCAGTCTGTGTCGACTTTTTATTTTTTCATAAATATTCTATAAATAACTCTACTAAAAAACAACTTATTTCCAACCAAATAATATTGACTTACTTTTGGAACATCTCAAACAAAAATAAGTACTTTTTCTAGTAGAATTGTAAGCACTTTACTCGATGAGTTCTGGTGATTTTTCTAGTGAATTTGTAAGCAAATATTTTGCTGGGAAAGTCACCATGTGGCGAAATTACTTCGAACTTGTTGATTTCCAATACCAAAGTAGCCCCATTAAAATCTGTGTCATTGCCTCGCCTTGAATTGTGTGGTGCGGTTTTGGCGTCGGAATTGCTTGAGATTGTTGCTCGGGACATTCAAATTCCGATTGAGCGTATCTATTGTTGGACTGACTCAACCATTTTTTATTGTATTGACTTGGTTACTCAAACCACCCTATTCTTGGACAACATTTGGGTCTGTCGCATCCAAGAGAACACAGAAGAAAATCCTGCAGACTTAGGTAGTAGAGGTATAGATCCTCTTACCTTATCCAAAAATGAATTGTGGTTATGTCAGGATCGTGGTTATGTCAGGATCAATCTAAGTGGAAAACCCGAAGTTTGGATAATATGGATACTGACCTAGAAGTTCGAAAGACGAAAGTTAATGCTTCCTTCTTTACCCGTTTTGAGGATGAGCTAGAAAGATTTTCTTCGCTTTCAAGAGCTTTACGCGTTATAGCGTATATATTCAGATTTTTCAACGCCACACAGTGGTATAGGAAAAAAAAAGAGGGAAATAATTCGGTAACTTCTAAACGGTTAATCCGATTTTAATGAAATTTGGTATGCACAAAGAGGAGGTGTTGTCGAGTTTAGGTTTTGAATTTGGACCTTATAGGCCAACCAGGGGCCCGGCGGGGGGTCCTCAAATTAGGACACCTCGGCTATGTTAAATTTTTAAAACGATCCTATTTCTTCATTTGAGTTCCGATTTAAAAAAAATTTCGTATATAGAATTAAATTATAAATTATAAATATTAAATTATCTCTTATAGTTTAGGAGATATTCGCATTTGAATATTAAAATTTTAAAATTTTTACCGTCCTTACTTTAGTTTTTTTGATAATAGCAGGTCCAAATATTTCCGATTTTCGCCATTTTTTTTTATTTGCTTAACAACAAGTTTATATACCAAGCAGTGAAAGAATTATGTAAAAATCATGACTGAGTCCAAAGTTATAGGCATTTAAATTTAAAAAATTAAAAAAAGGCGATTTTTTGTCATTTTTTTGGGAAAAAAGTATCTTTTTCTTTTTAAGTTATCTAAAAAGTTTCTAAGAAGATGTATATAGAATTTATACTTTTTGGAAAGCTGACTTTACATAAAATACGATAAATGAAACAAAACCTAAAAATTTTTGATACCGAGGGGACCAGGTCCATCCAAAAAAACCCTATTTTTTATGGAAAATTAAATTTTGAGCAAAAATTCTCAAATCGCATAGTCGATATCAAATTATAGTGACCTGTTTTATATGACCCAATAAGTTCTTAATCATTTTGTAACGGGTTTCGATAACCCCGCCCCTGGTATGGATATAATAGGCAAAAAACCAAAAAATCCCATTTTTGGGATTTTTTAAAACTTTTTTGGGAATTCCGGGATTTCTAATAAGAAAATTCGAAATTTTTATTTAATTTTGGATTTTGAGTAAAAAAATCTACCTAACTGTAAAATTTCATCAAAAAATATTCATAAATAAAATTTTTATTGCAATTTGAAAAATTTGTATCTTCGCAAAAACTGAATAAAAAACATTTTTTAATTTTTTTTAAAAAAAGTATTCCGCGAATTTTTTAATTTTCAAAAATTATATACAGTTTTGAAAAATAGACAAAATTACCTTTCCATTGATATATAACATGCCTACCTAATGTTTTTTAAGTGACAAATTAATTAGGGAAAACTCAACATCTTTTAGAAAATTTACCTAGCACTATTATTTTCATCCATATATGTAACAAATTTAAGAGTTAACCTTATGGATGAAAATAATAGTGCTAGGCAAATTTTCTAAAAGATGTTGAGTTTTCCCTAATTAATTTGTCACTTAAAAAACATTAGGTAGGCATGTTATATATCAATGGAAAGGTAATTTTGTCTATTTTTCAAAACTGTATATAATTTTTGAAAATTAAAAAATTCGCGGAATACTTTTTTTTTAAAAAATTAAAAAATGTTTTTTATTCAGTTTTTGCGAAGATACAAATTTTTCAAATTGCAATAAAAATTTTATTTATGAATATTTTTTGATGAAATTTTACAGTTAGGTAGATTTTTTTACTCAAAATCCAAAATTAAATAAAAATTTCGAATTTTCTTATTAGAAATCCCGGAATTCCCAAAAAAGTTTTAAAAAATCCCAAAAATGGGATTTTTTGGTTTTTTGCCTATTATATCCATACCAGGGGCGGGGTTATCGAAACCCGTTACAAAATGATTAAGAACTTATTGGGTCATATAAAACAGGTCACTATAATTTGATATCGACTATGCGATTTGAGAATTTTTGCTCAAAATTTAATTTTCCATAAAAAATAGGGTTTTTTTGGATGGACCTGGTCCCCTCGGTATCAAAAATTTTTAGGTTTTGTTTCATTTATCGTATTTTATGTAAAGTCAGCTTTCCAAAAAGTATAAATTCTATATACATCTTCTTAGAAACTTTTTAGATAACTTAAAAAGAAAAAGATACTTTTTTCCCAAAAAAAATGACAAAAAATCGCCTTTTTTTAATTTTTTAAATTTAAATGCCTATAACTTTGGACTCAGTCATGATTTTTACATAATTCTTTCACTGCTTGGTATATAAACTTGTTGTTAAGCAAATAAAAAAAAATGGCGAAAATCGGAAATATTTGGACCTGCTATTATCAAAAAAACTAAAGTAAGGACGGTAAAAATTTTAAAATTTTAATATTCAAATGCGAATATCTCCTAAACTATAAGAGATAATTTAATATTTATAATTTATAATTTAATTCTATATACGAAATTTTTTTTAAATCGGAACTCAAATGAAGAAATAGGATCGTTTTAAAAATTTAACATAGCCGAGGTGTCCTAATTTGAGGACCCCCCGCCGGGCCCCTGGTTGGCCTATAAGGTCCAAATTCAAAACCTAAACTCGACAACACCTCCTCTTTGTGCATACCAAATTTCATTAAAATCGGATTAACCGTTTAGAAGTTACCGAATTATTTCCCTCTTTTTTTTTCCTATACCACTGTGTGGCGTTGAAAAATCTGAATATATACGCTATAACGCGTAAAGCTCTTGAAAGCGAAGAAAATCTTTCTAGCTCATCCTCAAAACGGGTAAAGAAGGAAGCATTAACTTTCGTCTTTCGAACTTCTAGGTCAGTATCCATATTATCCAAACTTCGGGTTTTCCACTTAGATTGATCCTGACATAACCACGATCCTGACATAACCACAATTCATTTTTGGATAAGGTAAGAGGATCTATACCTCTACTACCTAAGTCTGCAGGATTTTCTTCTGTGTTCTCTTGGATGCGACAGACCCAAATGTTGTCCAAGAATAGGGTGGTTTGAGTAACCAAGTCAATACAATAAAAAATGGTTGAGTCAGTCCAACAATAGATACGCTCAATCGGAATTTGAATGTCCCGAGCAACAATCTCAAGCAATTCCGACGCCAAAACCGCACCACACAATTCAAGGCGAGGCAATGACACAGATTTTAATGGGGCTACTTTGGTATTGGAAATCAACAAGTTCGAAGTAATTTCGCCACATGGTGACTTTCCCAGCAAAATATTTGCTTACAAATTCACTAGAAAAATCACCAGAACTCATCGAGTAAAGTGCTTACAATTCTACTAGAAAAAGTACTTATTTTTGTTTGAGATGTTCCAAAAGTAAGTCAATATTATTTGGTTGGAAATAAGTTGTTTTTTAGTAGAGTTATTTATAGAATATTTATGAAAAAATAAGAAGTCGACACAGACTGGGGTTGAACTCAGTACCTTCCGTCTACCAGTTGAATGCTACTCTTACTACACCACTGCTTTGTTGTTTTATTGTGCGTCAAATAATAGTTTTCACACACAAATACTATTTTATTTTCTGTTTGTCTAAAAATAGACATTTGATATCGTGTGCACAAAAAAAGGAAAAAACAGAAAAACTAACTGTTTTATTTTTGTTTGTTTCTTTATTTTGATTTATTTTAGACTTTGCCTACAAAGTAAGTCATTAATGAAGTACTTAATGGTAATCATTGTAAGCAAAGATTTTGCTGGGTTATACGTATATACCGTGTGTGACAAAACAATGGAAACTTTTTCTATATATTCACAAATGGACTCAAAACCCAAAAAATTTATTTAAAAAAAAATAATTTTTTAATATTACTTTTGTATATATCCTTATTTACCTAAATTAATAAAAATATCAAATTATAGTGACCTGTTTTATATGACCCAATAAGTTCTTAATCATTTTGTAACGGGTTTCGATAACCCCGCCCCTGGTATGGATATAATAGGCAAAAAACCAAAAAATCCCATTTTTGGGATTTTTTAAAACTTTTTTGGGAATTCCGGGATTTCTAATAAGAAAATTCGAAATTTTTATTTAATTTTGGATTTTGAGTAAAAAAATCTACCTAACTGTAAAATTTCATCAAAAAATATTCATAAATAAAATTTTTATTGCAATTTGAAAAATTTGTATCTTCGCAAAAACTGAATAAAAAACATTTTTTAATTTTTTTTAAAAAAAGTATTCCGCGAATTTTTTAATTTTCAAAAATTATATACAGTTTTGAAAAATAGACAAAATTACCTTTCCATTGATATATAACATGCCTACCTAATGTTCTTTAAGTGACAAATTAATTAGGGAAAACTCAACATCTTTTAGAAAATTTACCTAGCACTATTATTTTCATCCATATATGTAACAAATTTAAGAGTTAACCTTATGGATGAAAATAATAGTGCTAGGCAAATTTTCTAAAAGATGTTGAGTTTTCCCTAATTAATTTGTCACTTAAAAAACATTAGGTAGGCATGTGTAGGCCGAGGTGTCCTAATTTGATGACCCCCCGCCGGGCCCCTGGTTGGCCTATAAGGTCCAAATTCAAAACCTAAACTCGACAACACCTCCTCTTTGTGCACACCAAATTTCATTAAAATCGGATTAACCGTTTAGAAGTTACCGAATTATTTCCCTCTTTTTTTTTTCCTATACCACTGTGCGCCACTCACCCAGGGCGTTTTGTTTATGAGACTCATAGAATCTCTTGTCAATAGATTAGAATGGTGAAAGTTCATTTAGCTATTGTAGCTCAAAAACCCTATTATGCCAATGAATATAGATGTCTTGTGGATGAGAAACCTTTACCAACAATGAGCTCTTTAATCACTTTAAACCCCTTCCTCGATGAGAGGAATGTGATGAGATTAAATGGTAGATTAGTTAGGTCACCTTCTTTGTCATATCGAGAGCAGTATCCTATCATATTACCTTACGGGTGTCGGCTTGCAAAACTTGTATCGGAGTTTGTTCATAAGCTGAAGATTCATGGTGGGAATCAATTAATGTTGAGAGTTTATCAAACTGAGTATTGGGTCCCTAGACTGCGAACCCTGATGCGGACAGTAGTTCATCATTGCAAACGTTGCACGATAGATCGAAAACGTTCATGCAAATTATGGCTGCGCTCCCTCCGGAGCGTACCACAATCGATAGACCATTTACAACCACTGGAGTTGATTTTGCAGGCCCTTTCGATGTGAAAAACTTTACTGGTCGTTCGTGTTTAATAAAAAAAAAGGTTATGTATGTGTATTTGTCTGTTTTACTACCAAAGCCATACATTTAGAAGCGACTGACGCTTTTTTAGCTGCCTTTGATCGATTCATTTCTAGAAGAGGTTGTCCTCAAACTATTTTTTCGGATAATGGTACGAACTTTGTTGGAGCGTCAAATGAAATAGCTAGAAATTTTCAAACCTTTTTTAAAGAATGCGAGGCCAGAATGAGTTCGAGAATAGGTTATGAGAGTTTGTCATGGAAATTTATACCAGCTGGCGCCCCTCATATGGGCGGCTTATGGGAAGCTGGAGTCAAAAGTTTTAAACTCCATTTTCGGAAATAAGTTCAAAATTGTAAATATACGTTCTGGCTATGATTGAGGCATGTCTGAATTCTCGTCCTTTGTATCCTATGCCCGATAATCCTAATAATAGTATCCACAATACTGCCTCCACCGGAGCCAACAATATTTGACAGACCAATTATTGTTATTTTGTTAATCGTTATAGGAGAGTGAAGGCTACATTTAACTGCATTTGCAAACGTTGGAAGGAGGAATATTTAGTAACTTTACATAAAAGGTACAAGTGGCAACATCCAAAAAGAGATGTTTCGATAAATGATTTAGTTGTTTTACGAAATGAACAGTTACCTGCTACTTCATGGAAGATAGGAAGAGTAGTTCAGGTTTATAATGGTACTGATGGTCACGTTCGAGTAGTTAATGTTCGGACGTCAAATGGGATACTTAAAAGACCGTTAACCAAACTTGTTGTTTTGCAAGATTAATTTAGATATCACTTTATGTCAATATTTCCCTACTAACCTTTTATTTTCCCTAGAATAATGGACTCCGTTAGCAAACTACAACCAGTTACCACAGTTTTGACTGAGGATGAACTCCTTAATGAGGAATGCCCCAGTGAAGTTAATGGATCCCTGGGTCTAACTATTGATAGCTTAAAGGTAGCAGCATTAAGTTTGAATTCCCCAACCATGCCGGTGGAGTCCATAGTTTCACCCATTAATGAAATGCCTGTTGCAGTTGAAGCAGCTGTTAAGGAAGTGGTTGAAGAACCAGCTATTGTACCACCGCCAACCATTACTGCGCCTGAACAAGTGGAAGCTTCGGGCTCAAATCCTAATGATCAACAAGCGCGTCCTAATCCGGAAAACCCGAGATGACCAATTTGCCGTAAAAAACATTTATTACGGTTTTGTCGTAAATTTGAGAAAATGAACCTTGAGCTCAGATTTCGCAAAGTGGCATTGCACAATATGTGTTATCGCACAGTGGGGCAGAATCAAAATTTTTTGGAAATAAATCTGGCATTTCTAAACGGCTAATCCGATCGGGATAAAATTTGGCGTGAGCGTAGCCAAGGAGTATTCGAGGTTAAGTTTTGAAGATGAACCCTGCTGTAGCGACTCAAAGTAGGGTACCTACGACATATAAAATTTTTAAACTCGTGCCATTTTTTTGTTTTTCACCCAAAGATTTTTATATTTTCTGAAAGCGTTCGACGAGATCTTGAAAAAACATGCTTGGACATACTACTTACTACCCTGCAGATGCCCCAGGGACGGCGCTGTAGCGACTCAAAGTAGGGTACCTACGACATGTAAAATTTTTAAACTCGTGCCATTTTTTTGTTTTTCACCCAAAGATTTTTACATTTTCTGAAAGCACTCGACGAGATCTTGAAAAAACATGCTTGGACATACTACTTATCTCTTATAATATCCAAGTTATAGGCATTTAAAAATTTAGTGATACAAAATTTATCATACCTTGGTCCGCCTTTTTTTGAATACCGGGCGTAATTTTGGACCAAATGGACTCAAAAAATTTCAGATCAATATCATTTACAGATCCAAAAATATACGTTTTTTAATTTAAAAATTCAAAAAATTTTAGATTTTTGCCAAAAATGTGTCTTAACTCTTTTATTAATAAAATAAAATTTTCTTTAAGAACATATAACAATTTTATAGTTTTCTAAAAGGTAAAGGCAGAACGCTTTGGCGTAAAAAACTTGTCCTATTTTTTGAAAATGTTGCCACTGCGTCCTTCCGAATATGACCTATTTTTTATCAAAACTTCAACTTTGGGCGACATGTTCTAAAATCCCAAAGCTGGGATCAGAAAACTGAAAGCAGTTTTGGAAACATCAATATGTTTTCTATTTACTCCAAAAGTATTTTCCCAGCCCTGAAAGAAATGGGCAAAAAAGTAAAAAATCCCATTTTTGGGATTTTCATTCCTATTTTTGGGAATTGCGGGATGCCCTTTGACCTTTTAAATTTTTTTTTTTTGCATTTTCTTATTTGAAATGACAAATTTAACAAGCGTTGAAAATTTCATTGAGTTTTGTTCATAAATAAAGATTTTGTCATATATTACATATTTCTAAAACTATGATTTATATCAAAATTTTAATAGGGTCGCAGATAGCTACAACAATTTAGTCCATATTTATCCCTTAATATCTTTTTTTAGTTAGATATGGAAATTCTCGATTCTTTACAAAAATTTTCAAGCCAATATCTCAATTACATTCAAAAATATGTTCATTTAAACTTGTATCCTTTAATTTCATATTTTTCATATTTTAGTATTAAATATGACAGAACATATTTAAATCTTATATCTACCTATTTTCTATTTGTTTGCTTACCCTTATAATTGAAAGGTCCTATTATGCTTAAATTTTCAGAAATTTATAACTATTTTTTACCTAAATTTTTTCGACAGATCATTTCGTTCTGTTTCGTTTATGATCATGTAGGTAAAAATATACAGGTAATGATAATTTCGATTCATTCACTAATAAGAAATATCATTGACTGAATTACAGGTTATAGTAATATAGTCCTAAATGTTAATAGGTAGACAATTCGTAATTTTTTACTTTGGAATACCTGTATCGGAAATGACAAGAATTGGTATATAAGTAAACTTCTCAGATTTTAAGTACCATATTTAATAAATCTACAATGAAGATTAAATTAAAGTACGAAGAGTTGTGTTCCGTTTTATGGAGTGTATCTTCAAAAGGGCCAGAAAGAATTGAAGACATTTCAAATTATATAAAAACTACATATAGTAGAAAAGTAGACAAAACAGGCATATCAAAAATTGAAAACTTTTTAAAACTTTTTGATGTAAAAAGTAAGTCTGTGGATGGAAATCAAAAGAAATTTCGATTAAAATTTTGTAGTTGGATGGAAACTACTACGGAAATCTCAACTTACAACACATCAACAGGAGCGCCTTGCAAGTCATACGAAGACTCATGTTCAAGGTCAAAAAAAAAAGAGGGTCACACAAAAACTTTTTTCAATTTCAAATGAGGAAATTGCTGATACATTTAACGAAATGCTGAAAAAGGAAAACCAACCTATGGATGCCGTACATATTGCAACTATTCTTCCTAATGCATCACCAAAACGACTTAAGCGAATTGTGGAAAGTATACCAACTCCAACATCACAATCAAATTTTACTGAAAAGGAAGCAATAGCGCTTATGTTGGAACTGGGTCTCAGTCGAAATAAGTACTAAATATTAAGGAAAGCTCTGCATGAAAAAGGACACAATATATTACCATCATACAAGGCGATCCAGGAAAAAAGACAAACTATCCTACCATCACCTATTGCTGTTAATGATATGGAAGCTTGTATTGATATATCATCTTTGCTCGAAAACACAGCATCAAGAATTGTGTCAGACTTTTCAGATGACCAACTAAGGAAAATTCACAACTGTGATGTTGTCTTAATGTGTAAGTGGGGATGTGACGGTTTATCAGCACTTCCAGAATACAAACAAGCTTGTGGAAGTCGGACATTAGCAGACTACAAAAGTGTATTTATGTCATCATTAGTGCCATTACGAATTCGTTCATATTCCCTTAATCCATCATCGTCAAGCATCGGAAATTCATTTGAAGATATATGGATCAATACAACTCCGGGTTCAAAAAATTTTTGTAGACCCATTGGATTTGAATATATAAAGGAGTCAAAGAAAACAACAAAAGATTTAGTGGAATATTTAAAAGATGAAACAAATGCACTGGAGCCCATTTGCGTAAAAATAAAGGAATTCTCTATTAACGTATCATATCAGCTAAGCTTAACAATGATTGATGGAAAGGTCAGCAATGCCATAACAGAAACTTATTCCTTCTGGAGATGCTCAATATGTAATGAGAAAAAGTCGCAAATTCTCAAATATAAACAAAAGCAGAAGTATTAATGAAGAAGTCCTGTCTTTCGGAATTTCACCACTTCATGCCAGAATACGATTTTTGGATTACTTTTTACACATAGCATACGACCTCAAATATAGAAGTGTGCCAGAGAATCTTACTAAATCAACAAAAAATAATGAAGAATTGAAAGAACTGAGAGCTGCGGAAAAAAGCCAAAAAAGCCGACAAACCACTTCCAAGTTGCGGTAGTACAAATGACGGTAATACGGCGAGAAGGGTTTTTCGTGATTTTGAAATTACTTCAAAAATAAATGGAATCGACAAGGAGTTGCTTCGAAGAGTTAACACTATTTTAATGGCACTGAATAGTAAACATAAAATTAATGGAAATCGATTTGGGGAATATACATCTGAAATTTCTAAATTACTTGTATCTCTGTATCCATTGTGTCATGGTCAAATAATAATTGAATCGAATATTTTTCCACTTGTAGAGTTAACAGAAGAAGCCCAGGAAGCGAGGAATCGAGATTTTAAGCATGTTCAACTATTCAGCTCAAGAACCTCAACCTCAGCAACAACTACACATTTTTACCAACGGAGCAACATCTTCCGGCATTGCTGCTCCGTATCCTGTTGGTCCGTGCCGGAATCGAACTAAATCCCGGACCATGGTTCTGTACAGTTTGCCAGAACCGGTTGCACCATATGTCCACCCAATTACGGTGCAACGCTTGTTAGGGCTGGTGTCACCTCAGAAACTGCTCTGGTCTAAATCATCATCGGGAGTGGTCGGAGACTTTTGTCGCCCCATGCTGCCAACAACAGCGACGGAATTCATTGGCATCATCGACATCGTCATCGTCGTCATCATACGCCACACCTCCACCCTCCCCACCGCAATCACAACAACCGCAGCAAACACAACATCTTCAGCAGCAACAACAACCCTCGCCGCTGACTCCATCGATTGCGGTCCAGAGACCTGGGGTGATATCCATATTGCAGTTTAACTGCAATGGCCTCCAGAGTAAATTACCCGAGATAACCAGATTTATGCAGCAAAACAACATTGTGGTCGCAGCGGTCCAGGAGACAAAACTGACGAGTAATTCCAGTCTGCACAGTTGTAACGGTTACAACGTTCTCCGAAAAGACCGCACCAGAAGCAACGGTGGGGGCATTGCATTTATAATTCATAACACTGTGCAGTATAGAGCTCTTTCCCTTGATCTCAACGCTAGGGACCAATACCTTGAAGTCCAAGGTATTGCTGTCAGATCGGGGGAAACCGACCTAGAGCTCTATAATGTCTACATTCCGCCAGTAGCCAGTTGTCCATCAGGCTACCGTCCCGACATTAGGACATTATTAGACGGCGATATGCGTCTAGTCCTTGGGGACTTTAACGCTCTGGCACTCTAGTCTAGGGGAAGACCAGAGAGGCGCGTCACTGGCGGAACAAATTGACGAATCCACCTTCTGCACAATAAATGATGATGCCCCCACACGGATTATGGGTAACTGCGCCAGCTCTCCAGACATCACAATAGCGAGCCCTGGTCTGATAAACTACGCAACTTGGAGAGCAGTAGTTTCTCTAGCCTCAGACCACTTACCCATAATCGTTTGTCTGGATCGACTCAATGACTTCATCGTCTCTGAACGCCGTCTCTACATAAACCAAAAGAAAGCAGACTGGCCCGGCTTCAGAGAATTCACTGATCGCATCTTCAATGATCTTCCAGCTCCTAGCAACGTACACCAAGCAGAGAGCAAGTTCCGCGAAACTGTCATCGCAGCAGCAGCCCGCTTTATTCCTGCTGGTCGACTATCCTTAGTGCGGCCGCACTTCCCAGCAGAGGCAGCGAGACTAGCAGACGAGCGCGATGACCTCCGAAGTATCAACCCCGACGACCCACGTATTGTCCAGCTGAATCATGATATCAGCAGGTTGGTAAATGAGGACAAGCGGAACAAATGGTTAGATCATTTGAAGAACTGCAACATGAGCTCAGGTGTTAGTAAGTTGTGGTCTACGGTTCGGTCTCTCTCCAACCCGACGAAGAAGGATGACAGGGTCGCGATTAAGTTTGCAGATACCACTATTTCCGACCCTGAACGGTGCTCGCGTGCATTTTGCCGACTTTTTATTGAGCACCCAGAGAGAGATAAGGCGAAACGAAGTGTTGTTCGCAAACTTCACAACCTTCCAGTCTCGGACATTCCACAACCTTTCACCCCTTCTGAAGTTGCAGAAGCCATCAACGCAGCCAAACCATCTAAGGCGATTGGCCCCGACGGCATATCCATGCTGATGCTGAAACACCTTGGCGAACGGGGAGTCGAGTACTTGACAATGGTCTTTAACCTGTCAATGAGCAGCCTGATAATACCCAATGCCTGGAAAAAGGGTAGAGTCATCCCGATACTGAAACCAGGGAAGAACGCGACAGAGGGTCAATCCTACAGGCCGATCTCCCTCCTGTCACCAGTCGCGAAGACTCTTGAGGCGCTCCTCCTCCCCCAGCTGTCCTGCCATCTTACAGCAGCTCGCCACCAGCATGGATTCCGTAAGATGCACAGCACCACCTCAGCATTAACCGCCATAACCACTCAGATCTCACAAGGCTTAAACCAGCAGAGGCCTTGTGAAAGGACACTCCTTGTGGCGCTAGATTTATCGAAAGCCTTCGATACAGTCAGCCATGCCACACTCTTCCAGGACATCCTGCAGTCCACCATGCCCAACAACTTGAAGAGATGGATTGTAAATTATCTGAGTGGCCGTCAGTCGTTCGTTGAGTTTAGAGACAAATGCTCCAAAACCCGTGGAGTTAAACAGGGAGTACCACAGGGCGGTGTCTTATCCCCCCTATTGTTTAACTTCTACCTCTCTAAACTCCCCACACCTCCACAAGGTGTGGAAGTGATATTTTATGCGGACGACTGTACCATTATGGCGACGGGCCAAAACGTTGATGAGCTATGCGATCGAGTGAATGGTTATCTCGGAGATTACGCACAAATTGCGAAGTAGAAACAAGGTCCTCAAAGCGCTAGCCGGCAGCACTTGGGGAATGGACAAAGAAACCTTGTTGGCTACCTATAAAACAATTGGCCGATCAGTGGTCAATTATGCTGCTCCAGTGTGGTCTCCATCGCTGAGTGATACCCAGTGGAGAAATATTCAAAGCTGCCAAAATGCTGCCCTAAGGACTGTAACGGGCTGCATGCAAATAACCTCAGAACACCATCTACATGAGGAAACGAAGGTCCTCCCAGTCAAGGAACATAATGTCATGCTGACCAAACAGTTCCTCCTGGGATGTCACCGGAGGAGTCATCCCAACTTTAACATCACACAGTTGGATGCTCCCCCGAGGCATGTCAGGAAGGACCTTCGTATATACGAAGAGAGCATACGAAGTTATGTTCAGGATCCCTTAGACCGGACTTCGTATACAGCAGCTTTGAACGACATTCATAGAGACGCCATCAATACCGCGGTTTCAGGTTACCGCATGAATGTCGTTCTTGGAGGTCGCCCACCGCCCATAGCAGAAATAGAGAAGAACCTGCCGCGGAAAACAAGAGTTGCTCTGGCACAACTGAGATCGGGATGGAGCAACAGGCTCAACGCCTACTGGTCCCGCATAGACCGTGCCATCCCCAATATATGCCCATCTTGTGGACAGGGTCCCCATGATACCCACCACATTTTCAACTGTCCAGCCCACCCTACTTCACTTAGCCCAATGGATTTATGGACTAACCCTGTTGAAGTAGCCCAATTTCTTGGCTTGGACCTAAACACAGAACCCCCGGATTAAAATTGTATAGTTTAAGCTGTTACAACAACAACAACATTCAGCTCAAGAAAATGCTCCAGGCAATCACAGAATGAAGATATTTTTAATAGTTTACTTCTATCTTCTGATCCTGTTCTTTCAACTATGCAAAAAAGATGGATTTGTTATGAAACTCTATCATCTCAAAGCAAGGAAGATTTAAAGGACTTATATTACCTTCTGGATATGTATACCGATATGACAGATTATTTTATAGAAAATAAGTAGTGTTAGGAATTAACTATATAAGTAGGTTGTAAGAATTAATTGTATTATGTTTAAGATAAACAGATCAAATAAAAATAGCTATTATACTAACTGATGATATTGTATTAAATTGTGTTTTATGTTTCGGTGGGCGGGAAAGGTGGTTTGTGTGGGGTGATTTAGGTGTTGTTGTGCGTGGCTCATAATAAAATTATAATTTTTTTATTGTATATACAATGTTATAGTCTTTAATAAAATAATTAACTAAATAATTTTTAAAAATTGTCCAAATATTTTATTCAACACCAAATGTATGTTCTGTCATACTTAATACTAAAATATGAAAAAGATGAAATTAAAGGACACAGGTTTAAATGAACATATTTTTGAAAGTAATCGAGATATTGGCTTGAAATTTTTTGTAAAGTGTCGAGAATTTCCATATCTAACTAAAAAATGATATTAAGCGATAAATATGGACTAAATTGTTGTAGCTATCTGCGACCCTATTAAAATTTTGATATAAATCATAGTTTTAGAAATTTAACAAATATGTAATATAAGACAAAATCTTTATTTATGAACAAAACTCAATGAAATTTTCAACGCTTGTTAAATTTGTCATTTCAAATAAGAAAATGCCAAAAAAAATTGAAAAGGTCAAAGGGCATCCCGCAATTCCCAAAAATAGGAATGAAAATCCCAAAAATGGGATTTTTTACATTTTTGCCCATAGGGTCCACATTTCTTTCAGGGTTGGGAAAATACTTTTGAAGTAAATATAAAACATATTGAGGTTTCCAAAACTGCTTTCAGTTTTCTGATCCCAGCTTTCGGATTTTAGAACATGTCGCCTAAAGTTGAAGTTTTGATAAAAAATAGGTCATATTCGGAAGGACGCAGTGGCAACATTTTCAAAAAATAGGACATGTTTTTTACGCCAAAGCGTTCTGCGTAAAGATACCTTTTAGAAAACTATAAAATTGCTATATGTTCTTAAAGAAAATTTTATTTTATTAATAAAAGAGTTAAGACACATTTTTGGCAAAAAAACGGCAAAAATCTAAAATTTTTTGAATTTTTAAATTAAAAAACGTATATTTTTGGATCTGTAAATGATATTGATCTGAAATTTTTTGTATATTATTGGAAATTTTGTTGTCTAACTAACAAGTTAGTACCCTACAAACTTTTTATGTATGTTTAGGGTAATTTTTCTTTTAGTTTGTTGGGTACTATTTATTTATTTATTTATTGTGAACTTTTATTTTATTTATTTATGTTTTTAATTTGTGGACTGTATCACTGTTTCATTTCACTTTTTAACGGTTCGAAGGACCAATGTTTATTCGGGTTAGAAAGGGTAGGGTATAGATTAGTTTTAAGTAGCGGGTTCCTTTTCTTTTCAAAAACGTTATAAACCGTATATACATATGTTTATTGAACTTTGGGTAAGTATATAGTGTGAGTAGGAGAAGTATATAATTCACAAAATTTTAGGTTAGATTTTATGTGCAATGTAGAGGTAAGTATTTATTATATATATAGGGTTAAGCTTTAATATTTATTTATTTAGATTTTAATATTTATTTATTTATTTATTTATTATAGGGTAAGTAATTTAATTAACCAAACTGTGAGACACTATGCTGTGATTTCTATTAGTATATAAGTTTTAATATTTTAATTTACTTTTAGGTTTAGGGTTTTAAATTTATTTTATAAATTCAAATAAATATTTAGTTTTTAGTTTTCTTTTTAAGTTATTATTTTTAACTTTAAAACTGCCGTGTTAACGAGGCGCACAGATTTGTTTGTTCTTCTTCAGATAGTTTAGTTTAGTTTATTTGAGACTTGATTTGATTAAAAATTTGTAGTGATACATATTAATATGAAAACAGTATAAAGATTCGAAAACTTAAAATTATAATGTTTTGTTTTAATAACATGTGAATAAAAGGACATTATTAGACGGCGATATGCGTCTAGTCCTTGGGGACTTTAACGCGCATCATCAGCTCTGGCACTCTAGTCTAGGGGAAGACCAGAGAGGCGCGTCACTGGCGGAACAAATTGACGAATCCACCTTCTGCACAACAAATGATGATGCCCCCACACGGATTATGGGTAACTGCGCCAGCTCTCCAGACATCACAATAGCGAGCCCTGGTCTGATAAACTACGCAACTTGGAGAGCAGTAGTTTCTCTAGCCTCAGACCACTTACCCATAATCGTTTGTCTGGATCGACTCAATGACTTCATCGTCTCTGAACGCCGTCTCTACATAAACCAAAAGAAAGCAGACTGGCCCGGCTTCAGAGAATTCACTGATCGCATCTTCAATGATCTTCCAGCTCCTAGCAACGTACACCAAGCAGAGAGCAAGTTCCGCGAAACTGTCATCGCAGCAGCAGCCCGCTTTATTCCTGCTGGTCGACTATCCTTAGTGCGGCCGCACTTCCCAGCAGAGGCAGCGAGACTAGCAGACGAGCGCGATGACCTCCGAAGTATCAACCCCGACGACCCACGTATTGTCCAGCTGAATCATGATATCAGCAGGTTGGTAAATGAGGACAAGCGGAACAAATGGTTAGATCATTTGAAGAACTGCAACATGAGCTCAGGTGTTAGTAAGTTGTGGTCTACGGTTCGGTCTCTCTCCAACCCGACGAAGAAGGATGACAGGGTCGCGATTAAGTTTGCAGATACCACTATTTCCGACCCTGAACGGTGCTCGCGTGCATTTTGCCGACTTTTTATTGAGCACCCAGAGAGAGATAAGGCGAAACGAAGTGTTGTTCGCAAACTTCACAACCTTCCAGTCTCGGACATTCCACAACCTTTCACCCCTTCTGAAGTTGCAGAAGCCATCAACGCAGCCAAACCATCTAAGGCGATTGGCCCCGACGGCATATCCATGCTGATGCTGAAACACCTTGGCGAACGGGGAGTCGAGTACTTGACAATGGTCTTTAACCTGTCAATGAGCAGCCTGATAATACCCAATGCCTGGAAAAAGGGTAGAGTCATCCCGATACTGAAACCAGGGAAGAACGCGACAGAGGGTCAATCCTACAGGCCGATCTCCCTCCTGTCACCAGTCGCGAAGACTCTTGAGGCGCTCCTCCTCCCCCAGCTGTCCTGCCATCTTACAGCAGCTCGCCACCAGCATGGATTCCGTAAGATGCACAGCACCACCTCAGCATTAACCGCCATAACCACTCAGATCTCACAAGGCTTAAACCAGCAGAGGCCTTGTGAAAGGACACTCCTTGTGGCGCTAGATTTATCGAAAGCCTTCGATACAGTCAGCCATGCCACACTCTTCCAGGACATCCTGCAGTCCACCATGCCCAACAACTTGAAGAGATGGATTGTAAATTATCTGAGTGGCCGTCAGTCGTTCGTTGAGTTTAGAGACAAATGCTCCAAAACCCGTGGAGTTAAACAGGGAGTACCACAGGGCGGTGTCTTATCCCCCCTATTGTTTAACTTCTACCTCTCTAAACTCCCCACACCTCCACAAGGTGTGGAAGTGATATTTTATGCGGACGACTGTACCATTATGGCGACGGGCCAAAACGTTGATGAGCTATGCGATCGAGTGAATGGTTATCTCGGAGATTACGCACAAATTGCGAAGTAGAAACAAGGTCCTCAAAGCGCTAGCCGGCAGCACTTGGGGAATGGACAAAGAAACCTTGTTGGCTACCTATAAAACAATTGGCCGATCAGTGGTCAATTATGCTGCTCCAGTGTGGTCTCCATCGCTGAGTGATACCCAGTGGAGAAATATTCAAAGCTGCCAAAATGCTGCCCTAAGGACTGTAACGGGCTGCATGCAAATAACCTCAGAACACCATCTACATGAGGAAACGAAGGTCCTCCCAGTCAAGGAACATAATGTCATGCTGACCAAACAGTTCCTCCTGGGATGTCACCGGAGGAGTCATCCCAACTTTAACATCACACAGTTGGATGCTCCCCCGAGGCATGTCAGGAAGGACCTTCGTATATACGAAGAGAGCATACGAAGTTATGTTCAGGATCCCTTAGACCGGACTTCGTATACAGCAGCTTTGAACGACATTCATAGAGACGCCATCAATACCGCGGTTTCAGGTTACCGCATGAATGTCGTTCTTGGAGGTCGCCCACCGCCCATAGCAGAAATAGAGAAGAACCTGCCGCGGAAAACAAGAGTTGCTCTGGCACAACTGAGATCGGGATGGAGCAACAGGCTCAACGCCTACTGGTCCCGCATAGACCGTGCCATCCCCAATATATGCCCATCTTGTGGACAGGGTCCCCATGATACCCACCACATTTTCAACTGTCCAGCCCACCCTACTTCACTTAGCCCAATGGATTTATGGACTAACCCTGTTGAAGTAGCCCAATTTCTTGGCTTGGACCTAAACACAGAACCCCCGGATTAAAATTGTATAGTTTAAGCTGTTACAACAACAACAACAACATTCAGCTCAAGAAAATGCTCCAGGCAATCACAGAATGAAGATATTTTTAATAGTTTACTTCTATCTTCTGATCCTGTTCTTTCAACTATGCGAAAAAGATGGATTTGTTATGAAACTCTATCATCTCAAAACAAGGAAGATTTAAAGGACTTATATTACCTTCTGGATATGTATACCGATATGACAGATTATTTTATAGAAAATAAGTAGTGTTAGGAATTAACTATATAAGTAGGTTGTAAGAATTAATTGTATTATGTTTAAGATAAACAGATCAAATAAAAATAGCTATTATACTAACTGATGATATTGTATTAAATTGTGTTTTATGTTTCGGTGGGCGGGAAAGGTGGTTTGTGTGGGGTGATTTAGGTGTTGTTGTGCGTGGCTCATAATAAAATTATAATTTTTTTATTGTATATACAATGTTATAGTCTTTAATAAAATAATTAACTAAATAATTTTTAAAAATTGTCCAAATATTTTATTCAACACCAAATGTATGTTCTGTCATACTTAATACTAAAATATGAAAAAGATGAAATTAAAGGACACAGGTTTAAATGAACATATTTTTGAAAGTAATTGAGATATTGGCTTGAAATTTTTTGTAAAGTGTCGAGAATTTCCATATCTAACTAAAAAATGATATTAAGCGATAAATATGGACTAAATTGTTGTAGCTATCTGCGACCCTATTAAAATTTTGATATAAATCATAGTTTTAGAAATTTAACAAATATGTAATATAAGACAAAATCTTTATTTATGAACAAAACTCAATGAAATTTTCAACGCTTGTTAAATTTGTCATTTCAAATAAGAAAATGCCAAAAAAAATTGAAAAGGTCAAAGGGCATCCCGCAATTCCCAAAAATAGGAATGAAAATCCCAAAAATGGGATTTTTTACATTTTTGCCCATAGGGTCCACATTTCTTTCAGGGTTGGGAAAATACTTTTGAAGTAAATATAAAACATATTGAGGTTTCCAAAACTGCTTTCAGTTTTCTGATCCCAGCTTTCGGATTTTAGAACATGTCGCCTAAAGTTGAAGTTTTGATAAAAAATAGGTCATATTCGGAAGGACGCAGTGGCAACATTTTCAAAAAATAGGACATGTTTTTTACGCCAAAGCGTTCTGCGTAAAGATACCTTTTAGAAAACTATAAAATTGCTATATGTTCTTAAAGAAAATTTTATTTTATTAATAAAAGAGTTAAGACACATTTTTGGCAAAAAAAACGGCAAAAATCTAAAAATTTTTGAATTTTTAAATTAAAAAACGTATACAGTGGACGTCCAATAGTACGTACACTCTTTATTACGAATATCCAATAATACGAATGGCAAAATTGTTGCATTGTCTACTCTATAGTACGAATAAAGTCACAATTTTTCTGTTCGATAGTACGAATAACGCATTTTTTATGGGAATTTTGGTTTTATTTACGTATGAATGAAGTTTTTATTATGTTTTTATTTTATTATTTCGGTATCATTCACCTTAAGCTCAGTAATTTTGAAGTTTTTTTTGTATTTATTACAAGTGTTTTGTATTTTTAAAAATCCTATACACACAATTTACTGCATGTATATTTACAAATCAACAATTATTTAGTGTTATTAATTTATTTTATTGGAATTTTGATGACCCAAGAGAAGAAATTAAATTGGATGATAACGCCAATGAGGAAAGTATTTTATTAGTTCCCGACAATAACTCTGCTGAGAACAATATCGAAGCCTCAAAAGCGCTGTTATTGAAAAAGCCGTAAGAATCATTTACAATGTAATAAACATCGATGTTAAATGATGGATTTTTTAATAAGTAAAATGATATTTATATACATATGTATGTATGAACTGTTAATTTTGAAAGTAGTGTGACTCCACATTCCAAACAATGGGTTTAAGGATAACTATTCTAATTTTTAAGAGAAAATTATAAATTAGAGAATTGTGGTATATTCCATTCAAGTTTCTAATAAAAGTTTTATGTAATCTGAACATTTTAATACATTTTAGAACACATATGTAAATTGCAAATTGTCTTCTTCTACATATATCTCATTTCAACCATTGGACTCACGATACTTTCAAAATTAACAATTCATATACGTAAATATGTCCCATATGTTTTATGCCTGTTTATGTACAAGAAATTTATTTAAAATAATACACATTTATTATATTTTGTTCCGTTATGTAATTTTTCATGAAAAATAAAACAAAAATAAATAAAATCCAATATTTTATGTGTATTATTTGAATTTAAACATACAAAATGTGTTGTTCAATAATACGAATTTTTCGGTATTACGAAAGGGCCTGACACTATATAATTCGTACTAGTGGACGTCCACTGTATTTTTGGATCTGTAAATGATATTGATCTGAATTTTTTTGTATATTATTGGAAATTTTGTTGTCTAACTAACAAGTTAGTACCCTACAAACTTTTTATGTATGTTTAGGGTAATTTTTCTTTTAGTTTGTTGGGTACTATTTATTTATTTATTTATTGTGAACTTTTATTTTATTTATTTATGTTTTTAATTTGTGGACTGTATCACTGTTTCATTTCACTTTTTAACGGTTCGAAGGACCAATGTTTATTCGGGTTAGAAAGGGTAGGGTATAGATTAGTTTTAAGTAGCGGGTTCCTTTTCTTTTCAAAAACGTTATAAACCGTATATACATATGTTTATTGAACTTTGGGTAAGTATATAGTGTGAGTAGGAGAAGTATATAATTCACAAAATTTTAGGTTAGATTTTATGTGCAATGTAGAGGTAAGTATTTATTATATATATAGGGTTAAGCTTTAATATTTATTTATTTAGATTTTAATATTTATTTATTTATTTATTATAGGGTAAGTAATTTAATTAACCAAACTGTGAGACACTATGCTGTGATTTCTATTAGTATATAAGTTTTAATATTTTAATTTACTTTTAGGTTTAGGGTTTTAAATTTATTTTATAAATTCAAATAAATATTTAGTTTTTAGTTTTCTTTTTAAGTTATTATTTTTAACTTTAAAACTGCCGTGTTAACGAGGCGCACAGATTTGTTTGTTCTTCTTCAGATAGTTTAGTTTAGTTTATTTGAGACTTGATTTGATTAAAAATTTGTAGTGATACATATTAATATGAAAACAGTATAAAGATTCGAAAACTTAAAATTATAATGTTTTGTTTTAATAACATGTGAATAAAATTTATACAGCTTCTAACTTGGCATTGATAGTAGCGTTAATAGAAATGGTTAACATTATATAGAAGTGTGCTTGCTCCCGGCACGATTAAGAATTAGAATAATAGTTTACATAAAAATAAGCTTATATCTATGTACATATATAAAAATATAATAATAAAAAATATGAGTTATCCCCTATGCGTTCCACTGATAGTGGAAACATAAAATTTTGTCGATAAATTGTGATCACATGTAATTTCATTATCCAAATAACCTAAAGGAGAAAAATAATTGGTATTTGACCAATTAAGATTACATTGTTCTTCAATAATATTTTTGATCAAAATATTATCATGAAGATGTAGTCTGTTAATGAAATTTTTCATTAATTGAAACGCGTAGCAAGCTATAGGTTTAATGTTTGCCAAATCGTAAATAAATTTATTAGAAAAACGTTTGTTTTCTTCTTCAAAATGTTTATCTAAACAAAGTCTAATAATTTTTCTTTCTAATATTTCAAAATTTTTCATTACAGAGGGTGATAATTGAATAGAAGTAAGTAAAAACGCAAAAACTGCAGCTGACGTTCGTATAAAAATGACGTTGGCTGCAGTTTGGTGTGTGTGCTATTGGACTTCAGGGACGGTAACGTTCAATTGTTCACTGATGTGAACATACACCAAAATAAAGTGCAACTGTAATGCTTTAAAATGATGCATAAACTATTGTCCTAGCATGAAAACTGTCAAAGTTATTTGCAACCATATCGGAACCTCAAATTACCGCGTTTTTAAACATAGAACAATAATTCTACCGATCCACAGTGGTATAGGAAAAAAAAAAGAGGGAAATAATTCGGTAACTTCTAAACGGTTAATCCGATTTTAATGAAATTTGGTATGCACAAAGAGGAGGTGTTGTCGAGTTTAGGTTTTGAATTTGGACCTTATAGGCCAACCAGGGGCCCGGCGGGGGGTCCTCAAATTAGGACACCTCGGCTATGTTAAATTTTTAAAACGATCCTATTTCTTCATTTGAGTTCCGATTTAAAAAAAATTTCGTATATAGAATCTCCTCATCGAGCACTATAAAAAATGTCGTCGTTGCAGTAAATTATCTCTTATAGTTTAGGAGATATTCGCATTTGAATATTAAAATTTTAAAATTTTTACCGTCCTTACTTTAGTTTTTTTGATAATAGCAGGTCCAAATATTTCCGATTTTCGCCATTTTTTTTTATTTGCTTAACAACAAGTTTATATACCAAGCAGTGAAAGAATTATGTAAAAATCATGACTGAGTCCAAAGTTATAGGCATTTAAATTTAAAAAATTAAAAAAAGGCGATTTTTTGTCATTTTTTTTGGGAAAAAAGTATCTTTTTCTTTTTAAGTTATCTAAAAAGTTTCTAAGAAGATGTATATAGAATTTATACTTTTTGGAAAGCTGACTTTACATAAAATACGATAAATGAAACAAAACCTAAAAATTTTTGATACCGAGGGGACCAGGTCCATCCAAAAAAACCCTATTTTTTATGGAAAATTAAATTTTGAGCAAAAATTCTCAAATCGCATAGTCGATATCAAATTATAGTGACCTGTTTTATATGACCCAATAAGTTCTTAATCATTTTGTAACGGGTTTCGATAACCCCGCCCCTGGTATGGATATAATAGGCAAAAAACCAAAAAATCCCATTTTTGGGATTTTTTAAAACTTTTTTGGGAATTCCGGGATTTCTAATAAGAAAATTCGAAATTTTTATTTAATTTTGGATTTTGAGTAAAAAAATCTACCTAACTGTAAAATTTCATCAAAAAATATTCATAAATAAAATTTTTATTGCAATTTGAAAAATTTGTATCTTCGCAAAAACTGAATAAAAAACATTTTTTAATTTTTTTTAAAAAAAGTATTCCGCGAATTTTTTAATTTTCAAAAATTATATACAGTTTTGAAAAATAGACAAAATTACCTTTCCATTGATATATAACATGCCTACCTAATGTTTTTTAAGTGACAAATTAATTAGGGAAAACTCAACATCTTTTAGAAAATTTACCTAGCACTATTATTTTCATCCATATATGTAACAAATTTAAGAGTTAACCTTATGGATGAAAATAATAGTGCTAGGCAAATTTTCTAAAAGATGTTGAGTTTTCCCTAATTAATTTGTCACTTAAAAAACATTAGGTAGGCATGTTATATATCAATGGAAAGGTAATTTTGTCTATTTTTCAAAACTGTATATAATTTTTGAAAATTAAAAAATTCGCGGAATACTTTTTTTTAAAAAAAAATTAAAAAATGTTTTTTATTCAGTTTTTGCGAAGATACAAATTTTTCTAATTGCAATAAAAATTTTATTTATGAATATTTTTTGATGAAATTTTACAGTTAGGTAGATTTTTTTACTTAAAATCCAAAATTAAATCAAAATTTCGAATTTTCTTATTAGAAATCCCGGAATTCCCAAAAAAGTTTTAAAAAATCCCAAAAATGGGATTTTTTAGTTTTTTGCCTATTATATCCATACCAGGGGCGGGGTTATCGAAACCCGTTACAAAATGATTAAGAACATATTGGGTCATATAAAACAGGTCACTATAATTTGATATCGACTATGCGATTTGAGAATTTTTGCTCAAAATTTAATTTTCCATAAAAAATAGGGTTTTTTTGGATGGACCTGGTCCCCTCGGTATCAAAAATTTTTAGGTTTTGTTTCATTTATCGTACTTTATGTAAAGTCAGCTTTCCAAAAAGTATAAATTCTATATACATCTTCTTAGAAACTTTTTAGATAACTTAAAAAGAAAAAGATACTTTTTTCCCAAAAAAATGACAAAAAATCGCCTTTTTTTAATTTTTTAAATTAAAATGCCTATAACTTTGGACTCAGTCATGATTTTTACATAATTCTTTCACTGCTTGATATATAAACTTGTTGTTAAGCGAATAAAAAAAAATGGCGAAAATCGGGAATATTTGGACCTGCTATTATCAAAAAAAACTAAAGTAAGGACGGTAAAAATTTTAAAATTTTAATTTTCAAATGCGAATATCTCCTAAACTATAACAGATAATTTACTGCTGACGACATTTTTTATAGTGCTCGATGAGGAGATTCTATATACGAAATTTTTTTTAAATCGGAACTCAAATGAAGAAATAGGATCGTTTTAAAAATTTAACATAGCCGAGGTGTCCTAATTTGATGACCCCCCGCCGGGCCCCTGGTTGGCCTATAAGGTCCAAATTCAAAACCTAAACTCGACAACACCTCCTCTTTGTGCACACCAAATTTCATTAAAATCGGATTAACCGTTTAGAAGTTACCGAATTATTTCCCTCTTTTTTTTTTTCCTATACCACTGTGCGATCCTTCAAATTGACCATTTTTTAGACGAACACATTATGCCACAAATGATATACCAAATTAAAGTGCAATCATAATGCTTTAAAATGATGCATAAATGACTGTCATAGCATGAAAACTGTCAAAGTTATTCAAATTGCCGCCTTTTTAATCCTGGGAAAATAATTCTACCGATCTATCCAATTGGCCATTTTCTAAAAACACATTATGCAATAAATTATATACCAAAAGAAATGGCAATTTTAATGCTTTAAAATGGTGCATAAACGACTGTCCTAGCACGAAAACTGCCAAAGTTAATTGCAACCATATCGGAACCTCAGATTACTGCGTTTATTAAACATAGAACAATAATTCTACCGATCTATCAAAATGACCAATTTGTAAAAATGCACATTATGCTACAAATGATATACCATATTAAAGTGCAATTATAATGCTTTAAAATGATGCATAAATGACTGTCATAGCGTGAAAACTGTCAATGTTATTTGCAGCCATATCGGAACCTCAAATTACCGCGTTTTTAAAGCTGTGAAAATAATTCTACCGATCTATCCAATTGGCCATTTTCTAAAAATATATTATGCAATAAATTATATACCAAGACAAATGGCAACTATAATGCAATAAAAAGATATATAAACGACTGCTATAACATGAAAACTATAAAAGATATTTGCAACCATATCGGAGCCTTAAATTACCGCATTTCTAAATTGAGTTCATTTGGTCCAAAATTACGCCCGGTATTCAAAAAAAGGCGGACCAAGCTATGGTAAATTTTGTATCACTAAATTTTTAAATGCCTATAACTCGGATATTATAAGAGATAAGTATTATGTCCAAGCATGTTTTCAAGATCTCGTCGAGCGCTTTCAGAAAATATAAAAATCTTTGTATTTGTATGAAAAACAAAAAAATGGCACGAGTTTAAAAATTTTACATATCGTAAGTACCCTACTTTGAGCCGCCACAGCGCCGTCCCTGGGGCATCTGCGGGGTTCATCTTCAAAACTTAAACTCGAATACTCCTTGGTTACGCTCACGCCAAATTTTATGCCGTTTAGAAATGCCAGATTTATTTCCAAAAAAATTCGATTCTGCCCCACTGTGTATCGGTGTTTATTAAGCGGTCACGTAAGCAAAAATTGCAAAAGTTCGGCCAAATGTAAATATTGTAAAGAAGATCATAATTTCTTACTCCACCCCAAAACCAAATCTACAAAATCCACCGAACATCAGGTTGCCTCATTCGCTAATGTACAGTTGCGACAAGTTGTCGCTTTTTCCCCGACAATACAGCTGTACCTATGTTTGCTAGGTATGAAAAACAAAAAAATGGCACGAGTTTAAAAATTTTACATGTCGTAGGTACCCTACTTTGAGCCGCCACAGCGCCGTCCCTGGGGCATCTGCGGGGTTCATCTTCAAAACTTAAACTCGAATACTCCTTGGCTACGCTCACGCCAAATTTTATGCCGTTTAGAAATGCCAGATTTATTTCCAAAAAATTTCGATTTTGCCATACTGTGTATCGGTGTTTATTAAGCGGTCACGTAAGCAAAAATTGCAAAAGTTCGGCCAAATGTAAATATTGTAAAGAAGATCATAATTTCTTACTCCACCCCAAAACCAAATCTATAAAATCCACCGAACATCAGGTTGCCTCATTCGCTAATGTGCAGTTGCGACAAGCTGTCGCTTTTTCCCCGACAATACAGCTGTACCTATGTTTGCTAGAAATAAAGTTTTGGTGGGGTCTGTTTGCGCAGATTTGGTTGCCAAACTGAAAATTCCAAAGGTTAACGAGGTTGAGTCAAGATTTGAGAGTTCTCAGCGTATTATTGTACTGGCGAGAGTGTATCAAATGGAGCGGATAAAAACACTGCCAGTTACAGTGTCGGATATAATCCTGGAACCGTTTAGAGGTCTCCAGTTAGCCGATCCTACCTTTAGTCGTGCAGGGCAAGTAGCATTGGTTTTGGGGCCAGAAGTAGCACCAATCATTTTGAAAGGCAGGATACATCAGAGCCCAGGTCTTCCACTTGCTCAATTTAGCATTTTTGGTTGGATTATTTCGGGTTTGTTACTTTACTGAAATAATCGTCGATATGTTAAGCTAAGACGAGTCTCATAATGGCTCAATCAGAGCCTCTTTATGGCTCAACAAGAGTCTCGCAATGGCTCAACCAGTCTCGTAATGGCTAATTTTTTTTTAAATAAATTTGGAATTCTTAATGATTCAATTTAATTAAGAAAAATTTAGTGTTATTATTACTTCGCGATTCCTTTAACGACTCAGTATGTTTAGTTGCAACACTTTAAGTGTTGCAAGGTGGCCGGCAATGTTTAAGTACAAAACGATTATTTTCGGTAAGTTTTCCTCTAAGTGTAAATCCTAATGATTTACTACTTTAGTTTTCAACTTTGATGGAAAACTATTGTTTCAGCGAGTAAACCGCTAACGGTATTTAAAAATTGTTGGCTTCTGTTAACTAGTTAAAGATTAGATTAGTTTTTTCATTCGCCATGTTGAAGCTTTTAGTGCACTTGTGCATCGAATTCGTACCTTGATTTTATGCAAAAGGTAATTAAATAAAGTGAAATTCATTCTCAAATATATTTGAAAACAACATATAAATCTTTGTTCCTTTTATTTATTTATTTGGTTTGGACGTCATCGGATTGGCGACGAAACAAATCCAAATCCATTTTTTTTGTAGAAAAGGTAATTTTTTCTTTTTAAGTTATCTAAAAAATTTCTAAGAAGATGTATAAAGAATTTATAATTGAGGGATCGTGATAACAAATTTCACAATTTCTATATAACTGTACATTTTTGTTAAAAAGTATTTATAAATAGAAATTTTTTGTCTTCGCAAAAATTCAAAAAAAAAAAAAAATAATATATTTTTGCCACATTTTTTAAAATAGTATTCGATGAATTTCTGAGTTGCTAATTTTATGAAAAGGAGACTAAATTTCCAATTCATTGATACCCAGCAAAAATTAATTGATGTCATAGTTTACAAACGACATATTAATCACATCTAAAAATGCTATTACATATTTTCCGCTTTTATAAACCAAATATTTCCTTACAAATGAAAACCCAGTTAAAAGTGAGGAAATAGATGTAGAAAAGTCATTACAAACAACATATTTGAGGTACATCAAGTTTTGGTGAAATACCAGTGATATTGAAAGAATGTGCTTTATTTTTGATATCCCAATATCGGATTTTTACTGCTTCTAAATATAAGATTAGATGTAGTTGAAAGTTGCCAAAATGAACAACATCCCTCCAATGACACGCTAATGTAAAATTCATAGGTTTTTCACCCGAATTTGAAGCACTTCGGGTTACTAGTTCCCAGCAAAAAAATTTTGAAGTTGTTAAAGAAGAAGGGATATTTTCATGATTTCTTTAGTAAGTATTATATTTAATGCGTTTTAAATACATGCCTAAATTCTAATAAATTTGTCATCAGTGAAGGCATGAAAAATGAACCCAAATTCACTCATGTAACTCCACTATAGGAATTGTAATATTTTACTGTAATTTGGTATTCTCTTAGGAGATTTAACGAAAACGTGCATTTCATACAATAAAGATTAAAAATTACATTAATTTTTTATTAGATTTTTGTTAAAATTAGTAATATTAAGTCCATTAATAAGAGAAGGAAAAACCAAGACTGCTTAACGGATTTTAAAACACAATGGGTATTTTTCCTCTTCATGAATTTAAATCCAATCAAAATCAGTTAGTTATGTTTTATCTTATTCTATTTTTATCAATATCACGCAAAACAATTATTTAAATATTGATAATTAAATCGAAATACCATTAATGCATTTTTAAATAAATATAGTGCACCAATGAAAATTCGCTTGAGAATCATCGAATATTCATTGGTTATAAGAACTCATTTAAATGACGAACTATTTTTGCAAATACGAACCCATGCATGCCAATGACACGCTAATGTTAAAATCATGCATGTTTCCCCTAAATATGAACCAGTTCATTATCAGTTCAACCCATGCATTTACTACTTTTTTTGCACGTCTTTTTTTGCTGGGTTGTGATGAAAATACTACATCTTTTTCCATACTTTTTTACTGGGCAGTGATATTGAAAGAATGTGGTTTATTTTTGGTATCCCAATATCGGATTTTTACTGCTTCTAAAGATAAGATTAGATGTAGTTCAAAATTGTCAAAAATTAACAACATCCCTCCAATGACACGCTAATGTAAAATTCATACGTTTTCACCTAAATTTGAAGCACTTCGGGTTACTAATTGTGATGAAAATTCTACATCTTTTTCCACACTTTTTTTGCTGGGATCCGATAAATCTGCACAATATAATAAGACATTTGTTCTTATTGTTATTAATTTGAACTAACTTCAGATGCCACGAACTGATTAATTTCCGAACATGCCCTCTATGCGTAAAATAAACATCAATTTATTTGCATCAGCATCGCAAACTATTCATCAGATGCAATGTAGCGATGCATTTCCGAACAAGCCCTATTTTTTATATCACGTACCATTTCATATTTTACAATTTCTAATAGAGGGATATCTATAAATCAAAATTTGAGTGGAAAGATGAAGTATAGCTTTAATTTCAGTTGGAAAGAACTTGTAGATTTTTGAGTCAACTTGAGTCAATACAATTGAGATTATTAGTTATCTAAATATTTTAATACATTATAAAAACAATTTAATGTTTCTTGTTTTTCGATCCTGACTTTGCCATTTGCATTCCTTGATATACTCCAGTATAATATCCACTCATATACCAGGACATAAGCATAGCTGAAAGGTGCTCCGAATCTTCGCAATTCTGAGTAGACAACATTGGAGGCATTGGTGGAGGTGGTGGAATAGTTTTTTGATTATATGATTTATTTCTCTTGGAAGTTTTGCTTCCTGCATTTTCCATATTGAGAACGTGATCTGTACTATCTAACTTAGCTTTTGCAAATTGAAGTCTACGAGCTTTTTTACCCCACGACGGAATTAGATTTTCTAATTCGATATTTTGTTCATTTTCATAGCCAATATACTTTAGAAGGCAAGATCCTGAAACTCGATCTATTGATAAAATTTTGGCTTCATAGTCTATGCCATCCTCATAAGTAGCACGCACATAATCTCCGACTTTATATTCATTTTTAGTATTAATATTTTCGACATCATGAGATTTTAAATTATTACTCTCATTTGAGCTGTGACTGACATCTTTACTGGTAGATATTGCCATACGGCGAGCTAATTCCTCGCGCGCCAGCTTTATGGAATTGTCATATGCCTTTATTAATAATGTGTCATCCCATGGATCATCTAGACAATCTGACTGAAATTATAATACATACATCTATGTACATAAGAGAATCAAAATCTAAAACATTCACTATCATAATCAAACCTTTGTATCTGATTTAGCCATTTTCAATGCAGTTTATATTTTATTTAAGTTTCCAATAATGCACACTACTAAACAATGATGGCAATTGAGCAATTTTATAACTAACTTGCGATTTAATTTGACACACGTCTACACGTGCAAAAAAAAACAGATTGTGTGCGAACAGCAAATATGGATTTAATTTAAGTTGTGTTTTGTTGCTAACGTTCAAAGGCAATTTCATATAAATTTAAAATTTATAAACGTTAGGAGTTAACGTGTAAAATTATACAAGTTAATTTTAACGTCGATAAAAGTGCTACCAATTCAAAAATAAAAATACAAATATTAATGTGTTTATGTCAAACAATAAAAAAATATTTTAAAATAAAATTTAAATCAAAAAAAATATCAAATAAAAAAACCTTTTTTAAGAAAATGTAAATAATTTCAAGTTTTAGCAGATTTCTTCTGTGGAGTGATGCCAAGTCAGGTAATGTTCGTTTTGTTGCTAACTTTAAGCGTTAACACTCATTGATAGCAACAAAACACAACTTTAGTTTAGCCAAGCTTAAGAACGCACATAAAGAAAACAACCCGACGAAAAATAAAACAAACCGTAACAGCTGTTTTATCAAAATAAACATTTTTTTGGTGTGGTGAGTTATTTTTGTTTACAAATATGTGTTTCTGCACGTGGAAAAGACGCAAAAACTCGTTTTCATTATTTACATTTTCAATATGTGTTTATGCACGTGGAAAAAATTCAAAAAAATTGATTTTCGTGATTTACATTAAAAAAAAATATTTTTGATCAATTAAAATATGTTTATAAATGTGGAAAGGAACAAATCTGATAAAATATAAATATATTTGGGATTATATCGTTACAGAATGCCTTTTAACAAAAAACATTCAAAAAATGTTACTATGGTCATATATAGAAAATGATATATAACTGCTATCGGACGATCTTGTGCACGATAAAAACCTATATAGAACTTTAAGTTGGTAGTGTAGAAATCGGATGGCATAAATTTTTTTCCGGATTTCATCGTTCTAGGGTGTGTACTACAACAACTAACTTTTTTTTACAAAAAATGTTACTATAGCCGTATATATAAAATGATACATAACTGCTATCGGACGATCTTGTGCACGATAAAAACCTATATAGAACTTTAAGTTGGAAGTGTAGAAATCGGATGGCATACATTTTTTTCCGGATTTCATCGTTCTAGGGTGTGTACTACAACAACAAACTTTTTTTTTTAAAATGTTACTATGGCCGTATATATAAAATGATATATAACTGCTATCGGACGATCTTGTGCATGATAAAAACCTATATAGAACTTTAAGTTGGAAGTGTAGAAATCGGATGGGATACATTTTTTTCCGGATTTCATCGTTCTAGGGTGTGTACTACAACAACAAACTTTTTTTTACATAGTTTTATTATGGAAATATATAGAAAATTATATAGAACTTTAAGTTGGAAGTGTAGAAATCGGATGGCATATATTTTTTTCCTGATTTCATCGTGCTAGGGTGTGTACTACAACAACAAACTTTTTTTTTACAAAAAATTTTATTATGGAAGTATATAGAAAATTATATATAACTGCTATCGGACGATCTTGTGCACGATAAAAACCTATATAGAACTTTAAGTTGGAAATATACAAATCGGATGGCATAATTTGTTTTGTGGATTTCATCGTTCTAGGGTGTGTACTACAGCAACAAACTTTTTTTTACAAAAAAAGTGACTATATCCGTATATAGAAAATTATATATAACTGTTATCGGAAGATCTTGTGCACGATAAAAACATATATAGAACTTTAAGTTGGAAGTGTAGAAATCGGATGGCATAATCTGTTTGAGATTTTAGGTAGGGTCAACTGTGGACCGACCCTTACAAAATTCAACAGATAAATTTTGTTTCATATAAAAGTTGTTGTCGAATTTTATAGCTATTTTTTTAAGCCAGTTATGAGTGGTAGTAATTTCCCGAGGTGGACCTTATATCGGGGATAGGTTAAATTATGGACCGATCCCCTTAAATTTGACAAAACGATGTTGACTCCTTATTTATGTGGAATTTCTTTGCTATATTGGTATTTTTATTACAATTATTGGAGTTAATATCTTTTTCTGAAGGGGAACTTATATGGGGGTAGGATCAATTTTGAACCAACCCAGAAAGGTTTTGGATCATATAAATCTTGTAAAATAATTTCCTGATCCTCATAAAATTTGGCAAAAAGATTTTAGTTCCTATAAAACTTGTTTTTGTCGTTTTTCTTCGCTATACTGGAATATTGAAGCTCAATAATAAACTCCATCAACTAAAAATATTTTGGCAAATATTGGCTAAGATCCTAGTCTATACTTTTATGGATTTTAGACCAATATTTCGGTGTAAAAGTTCCTTGGCTTCCTGATGAGTTTATCGTATACCGATATTGTCCATTTTCAATAACAAACTCAATCTTAGACTGTAATAAGATCCCAGCATATACTTTTATGGATATTAGACCAATATTTCAATGTGTTACAAACGGTGTAAAATGTTCCTTGACTCCCTGATGGGTTGTGTCTTCCAAGTGGTGATTTAGCGATCTTGAAAGTGACGGAACTAATAGGGAATCACATTGTTCGCCGGTCTCTGGTAAGATTTTAGGTTGATAGTCATGCTGCACTTAAAGCATTAATATGTCATAGCTGTATTCTTGCATAGTCGTAGAATGAAGAAAAGATCTAAGTATTATTATGAGACCGTTTACAATAAGGCTGTGTTTGGTACCAGGACCCTGCAATATACACAAATGAGGTATCTGGCGAACTGATACGATGAGGCTCGAATCTTGTCCCATATGAACGGAACAAGAAGTTAAAGCCACCCCTTTTTCATTTTTTAGGTTGATCTCCGATGGATTCCGTGACTCTTTCAACCAGTCATGGAATATAGAATGAATTGCACATTATATATGGCCGTTTTAAAAATACTTGATTCTAATGAAACCGGGATTATTATTGGGGTAGATGGTGTACACCAAGAACACTTGCACTGGCTATAAAACAATATTAAAATACATAAATTTTTCTTAGCACAAAATAAATATGTCTAGTAATTTGTTTTTGTTTCATTTGTTTACGTTTTTACAGAAACTCACCACACAACAATCAAAAACAGCTGTTAGGGTTTGCTGTTTTATCAAAAGGTTGTTTTATTAACGGGTATAGCTTAAGATATAGATTCAAAATCCTAAAGCTGATTGATTTTTTTGCACTGAGGTTGTGGACAAAATATTTTTGATCGGTGATTCATAATTTCGCAGTTATAGCATTCCATATATTGAAAAAGTACATACATATAAAGGGGTAACCCAAAAAATCTTGATGTACAGAAAAACTATTTTTAACAATGTTGAATATTCCCCAGAGATAACAATATACTTTTCGATCTTAAGTTTTATGAAAAGTTGACTTTTTGAAAATTTTTCCCCAAGTCTAGATTAAACAAATATTTATTATACAAAACGTCAAATTCTTATCATTATAAAAAATTAGTAGGTACAGACGGCATTTATTAGCGTTATAGCGTATTTATGACAGTGTTGTCTAAAGGGCCCATCAGACGATCACCCTTTACGTACGACAAGTCTAATGAAAAAGTAAAATGAAATTCCATCCGTATGACAAAAAAGAGAATAAAAGTCGTTTGATTTATATTTTTCGTGTTTACACGATTGGTATAAATCAATAACAAAGTAAGAATTTTCCATCCGTATTTTCTAATGTGTGATGGTTTCATTACATATTGTGTTTAGACGATCCCATCCGTTCTCTTCTACACAAAATTTTGACAGATCATATTACTTGTGTGAAGGGGGCTTTAACAATTGTTTAGACAACGTTGTCTTGATAACAAATGTCATTGTATTGGAAAATTAGTATAGAATTTTATTTTTGTGCAATTAAAATTGATAAGTTTTAGTGAATTAGTGTTTGTTTACAAAATTTGAATTTAATTTTAATTGTTTTTAAAAATATAGCATTATTTCAGTAAAATTATCTGAGTTGTCGTGATAAAATCAGCATTTTGTTACCCCTATGCATTAACATAAACAAAAAACTGATAATTTTTCTGCCAACGTTTTTTCAAGAGCTGTGTTAAATATTTGCCTAATATAGACAGTGGTTTATATCGGCTATTGTTATAAGATAGTCGATAAGTGGACTTTGTTGGGACAAAAAAGTTGACTTCGAATTTTCCGACAAAGAGTTGGTTGTATAATTATTTTAAAGTTGATTTATGGAACCCCATCAGCAATGCAGAAAATCATGGCAGAACTAAAGAGGTGGCTGCATAACTACAATACAAAAACATGTATTTTATTGTTGTACTAGAATTAACTTACTGTAAAAAATGGCATATTATGTAAAGAAATAGCATTCATTACATGTAAACAGCAACAATTTTTGACTGAAAATGTTGTTCATAAAATATAAAATAATGTTATTTTATGAAATAAAAATGTTGTTTTATAAAATATATTTTATAAAATAACATCTCGCCAATACCAATATTACAAATGTAATTTTTGTTATAAAAAGCAATTATTTATTTTTTGAAATTATTTTTTTTAATGAAAAATTGTTTTATTAAAAAAACTGGATATTTTTCTTTGTATATTTCAAATAAATATTGGTACTGTGCCTTTAAATAAATTGGAATATGATTTTTTTTATCCATATTTCATTAACCTTGCGGCAAAAAATGTGATGTCTCACCAAAAACTAAATAAAAATGAATTTATGCTTCTTCTGCTTCAATTTCTGTTGAAAATGTGTGAAAAGTGTTTTGATTTTCATCAAACCAGTGCGTGTGAGTTTTTTTCACTAAAGCTTGGTATTCTGTTCAAAATTTTTAAAAACTTCATACAAAAAAAAAATTGTAATGAAAATTTTATGGAAAAATGTTGCTGAATTAGTACTCTTTTTGTATTGTTGAAAACATGTGAAATGTTTCTAACAACATTTCAGCAACATTTTTTTCAATTGTATGAAATAATATAATAATAAAATTATAGTTAATCAAATAGTTCAAGTGAAATTTTAAATAAAAGTTTATTTACAGGTCTTTACCCCGTGTCTATATTAGCCATATATTTATCACGATACTTGACAAAACTTCGGCAGAAAAATTGTCAGTTTTTTGTTTATGTTAATACATAGGGGTAACAAAATGCTGATTTTATCACGACAACTCACAGATAACTTTATTGAAATAATGCTAAATTTTACAAAAACAATTAAAATTTAAGAAAATTTTGTAAATAAACACTGATTTCACTAAAACTTATGTTAAAAATCAATTTTAATGGCACAAAAACAAAATTCTAAACAAATTTTACAATAAAATGACGTTTGTTATCAAGACAACGTTGTCTAAACAATTGTTTAGACAACACTGTCATAACGACGTTATAACGCTAATAAATGCCGTCTGTACCTGCTAATTTTTTATCATGATAACAATTTGACGTTTAGCATAATAAATATTTGTCTAATATAGACACGGGGTTAGTTATTGGAGACCATGTGCCGTCTAACATCCATTATATATTACATGATATTTCATAATTTAGATGCAATATTCACTCATAAAAAGATTTTTACAAAAAAATTTACAAAAATAATTTTTCTTTTTAATTTATTTTTCAATTTAAATTTGTCAAACAAAACATAAACATTAAAAATAAAAATTGTGTATAAATTTGTTTGATCGTTGCCATCACCCTTCCCTTCAAACATTTAGAAGACAAAACTGTTGCGCATCACCACAGACGCCACTTTAGAAACACTTCTGGACGATTGTAAGACGAGAACGCACATTTTTCAAAAACAAAATACATTGATTTCGAATTTTCATATTCTAGAAATATACTTTTAAGTTGCTTCCGGATGATAGAAGAGTGCATCCATTTTGCCTGAACAAAAAAACATGACTGTTGTTTATTTTTTCATCTGGAAGAATACGTTTTAGTGACTTCTGAATGATAGTTATTTGGCTTCTGAATGATAGGTGAGAACACACATTTTACAATAACAAAATACATTGTTTCCGAATTTGTATCTTCTTGGTTTGTATGTTTATGTCACTTCTGGAAGATAGTTTGAAGAATGTACACATTAATGTTGCATTTTAATCATCTGGAAGTGTACATTTAGGGTTTCCAAATTCCCGACATTTTTTGATTCCCGGGAATCAGGTAAAAAATATTCACCCGGGAATTCCCGATAAAATAAAAAAATAATTAAAAAAGCGTTTACGCGATGTTTTATTGAATTGTTGTAACTTAGAAATGTATATATATAAAATCAGGATTGGCAATAGTTTTGAAGCAGTGAAAAGATAAGGGTAACGGTATTTGGATTATTTCGGTAACGTTATTTTAGCGGTAATGGTAGTGAGATAAAAGGGTATTTTAAACATAGGCAAAATTATTTAAAAATAATATGAAATAACGGTAATTCGGTAGCGATATTTTAGAGATAACGGTAGTAGAGCTGAGGAAACGTAGCCAAGCTTTATTTAAAAAAAGTAAATAAAATACTTTATTATTTTCTTTTTAAATACATAAATATCCGTATGTCTGCATTGAAGTGTCCCGCGGGCAACTTTTTGAAGGAATACCTGTCCATTTTTGTTGTATAAAATGTGTTACAATAAACATGGTTGCATTTTTACTAGATTTTAATTCCCGGGATTCCCGACTAAAATTCCCGGGAATCGGGAAGCTAAAAATTACAACATTACCCGTGAATTTTTTCCCGAAACCCTATGTACATTGTAGTCACTTCTGGATGATTGTCAGATGATAGCACACATTTTCCAAAAAAAAAATACATTGATTTTGAGTTTTCGCCGTCTGAAAGTATACTTTTAAGTTACTTCCGTATGATAGTTGGAATGTCATCTGAAAGTATACGTTTTAGTGGCTTTCGAGTGATATTTAGAAGAGAGCACACATTTTACAATAACAAAATACATAGTTTCAGAATTTTTAACTTCATAGTTTGTATGTTCAAGTCACTTCTGGAATATAGTTTGAAGAGTGTGCACATTTTGTTTGCATATTAATCGTATAATATAAATACTCCATTTTTTTGCTAAGTTCAGTGATGTTTTGTCCTGTCATATTCAGTTTTAATTATTCATTGTAGGTAGATAGGTTAGGTAGGTTGATAGGAGGATGTATATTACATCAAATCCGAAGAAGTACGCCTAGGCCACTATTGGGCCTGTATAAATACTCCATTTTTTTGCAAAGTTCAGTGATGTTTTGTCCTGTCATGTTCAGTTTTAATTATTCATTGTAGGTAGATAGGTTAAGTAGGTTGATAGGAGGATGTATATTACATCAAATACACCTAGGCCACGATCGGGCCTGCTGTGCGCTCCTTATCATGAGAAAAAAAGGAACTGAATGAATTATTTTTCAGTGTTCATAAACTCAGTTTCCTGAACGTAATTCCTAAGAATCTTCGAATCAGTGTTAGGAATGTTATTTCGGGAATAACATCACTTCCAAGAGACTTGGATCTAACTTCGACGAATGCCTGGCAGTGGCAAAGAAAGTGCTCCAGAGTTTCATTGACCTCTCCACATGCTCTACATTCGTCTGAATCCGCACGTCCAATTTTGCATAGATGTTCTCGAAATCCTGTGTGTCCACTCAGAATACGTACCATCATACTAACTTCAGACTTGCTCATTTTGAGGAGAATTTTCGTCTTGCTCTCATCAAGGTCACCCCATAGGATCTTCGTGGTTCTACCCACTGTTTCATTATTCCAAGAGGACTTATGGGATTCTCTCATCCATATTTTTAGTTCAGCTTTTGTTGCGTCGAATGGTTTCGCGTTTGTCAGGTTAACTGCCTCGAGCTCCCTACCTTTTAAAGCTATTACATTCGCCCTTTCGTTACCGACTACTCCCGAGTGGGCTGGTACCCATATGATGTGAACCTTACCTCTGGGAGAGTATTCAGTTAAAGCTTTCTTACAATCCAATACGGTCTTAGATTTAGTTCTATCGCCTGATATCGCCCTGATTACCCTCTGGCTATCGGTAAATATATTGAGCGCCAATTTACGCATTCCGTTATTGCTCGTACTTCTGCCTGGAAGCCTGTGTTATGATTTGGTAAACGGTGGTATATTTCTGTTTCTAGGTCTTCAATATGGAACCCCAGCCCCACTTTGTCCCCCAATTTAGAGCCATCCGTGTAACAACGGATTCCTACTGGTATTTGCTCTAATGTTCCGCTTTACCAAGACATTCTATCTGGGATCAGCGTTTCAAAGTTTCCGACATATGCTGTCTGGTATGCGATCAGGCACGTCCGATGAATATGTATAACCTTCCAATGTGTCCAGTATACATTGATGACGTGTAAGCGCCGCATATCTTAAATATGTTTCAATGGGTGGAATATCTAGCAACGTTTCCAGAGCCTTGGTTGAAGTAGTGCACATGGCACCACTTATACCCGAGCAGCATGTACGCTGAACTCCCTGTAGTAGTTTGATATTGCACTTTTTGTCTAAAGCAGCCCACCAGATTATTGAAGCATAAGCTAGAATTGGTCTAATTACACTTTTATAAAGCCACTTTGTCATAGTAGGACTAAGACCCCATTTCATGCCTATAGTTCTCCTACATATCGCCCAGCACCGATGTGCCTTGTTGATCCTATCCCCTATGTGGTGTCTCCAATTTAATTTTTGGTCGAGGATTACACCTAAGTACTTAACTTTGTCTGTCACTGGTATCTTCTTGCCCAGGAAGCAAGGTTCAGTATACGTAGAAATTTTTGTCTTGTGAAAAGACAGATTTCCGTTTTTGCCGGGTTAACATTGAGTCCTGTCGGTTGAGCCCAACTCAAGGCCGTATTCAGAGCCTCCTCAGCTTTTCTACACAAGTAATTTGGATCCTTTCCCTTTAAAAGTATTACGACATCGTCTGTATAGCAGATAGGTCTAAGTCCTTTCTCGGTTAGGGTCATTAGGAGGCTATTAATTGTAGTAACCCAGAGTAATGGTGACAAAATGCCACCCTATGGTGTACCGCGAAATACCTTTTTCCTGATAGTTATATCGTACATCTCGCAGCTTATCCATCTGTTCCTTAGCATGTGGTTGATCCAGTTACGGAGCACCCGGTCAACATAAAACTGGTCTAGGGATTGGATAAGAGTATCAGTGTGCACGTTATTGAAAGCGCCTTCGATGTCAATGCATACCGCCAGTGTAAATAGTTTGCTATCAAAGGATGCACCTATGTAGTGGACAACTTCGTTTAAAGCGGTTTCCACCGATCGTCCCTTTACGTAAGCAAGCTGCTTAAATTTTAGGTCTTTGTCGGGTATACTGCTTTTAACCATACTATCAACTATCCGTTCCAAGGTTTTAAGTAGGAAGGACGAAAGACTTATCGGTCGAATATCTGAGACAGATGTACGGAAATCAGTCCCGCCTCCATCTGTAAGAGTGCCGGGAAAATGCCATCCGGCCCTGCAGCTTAATAGGCAGCGAAGCTCTTGATTGCCCCTTTAACCATATCAGATGTAATTACAATTTCCGTGTTAACCTCCCCTTCCTCCAATATCGGTTCATCTATGTTATTCGATATACCGGGTGGGAAATGAGAGTCCATTAGGAGTTTCATTGTCTCCTCCATATCCTCCAGCCTCCATCATCGACCATAGATTCCGGTTGGACATGAGTTTTGAACAGGATTTTTTTTTTTTTTTTAATCTTCGATACGTCGTGCCCGGTTAAATAGTTTGCGAAGAGTCTTACCAAGGTTCCAGATTGTAAGAAACATTCTTCATAAGCAGTGTAGACCTTAAATACTCCTTCTGGCAAATAGAATTGGAAGAAAAATCTCAAGCTTACGCTGTTTTTACGAATACGTGGTGATGCCCTTTAGATTATGCAATGCGACCCAAAGACTTTGCAGGCTTATGGACAAAGTCATCTCACAAGAATTAAAAGCAAACGTGTTTATATATCTAGACGATTTGCTTGTTATATCATCGACTTTTAAAAGTCCCTTAAAACTATTGAGCAAAGTTGCAGATTGTCTAAGAAAAGCAAATCTGACTATATGACTTGGGAAATCAAAATTTTGCTTTAAAGAACTATCATATTTGGGTTTTATCGTAGGAAACGGATGTATGAAGACAGATCCCAAGAAAATTGAAGCTATTAGGACGATACCATTGCCAAAATCAGTGAGGGACGTTAAAAGTTTCTTGGGAACAGCGGGATGGTATCGTCACTTTATCAAAAACTTTTCATCCTTGATTGCACCATTCACGGATCTAATCAAAAAGGGAACCAAATTCACTTTAACCGAAGAAGCTATTGGAAGTTTTAATCGGCTGAAACAGGCATTAACTACAGCTCCAGTACTGGCTCATCCGAATTTTAATAAAAGGTTCTATATTCAATGTTCCAGAAAGATAATGAGAACAACGAGAGACTGTAATGGCGATAAAAATATTCCGACCGTATGTGGAACTGGTGCCATTAACGCTTATAACAGATCACGTAAGCCTGAAGTGGATTATGTATGTCCTTAAAAGATCTAGACTGAAGATTGGCAAGATGGGCATTAAAATTTCAATCATTCGATTTCGAAATCGTACACAGAAAGGATTCGAAAAATGTAGTTGCAGACACATTGTCAAGACTAGTGGATGAAATAGAATTAGATGTAGGAAATATTTTAGGGTTCGAAACAGTAGAATTTGAGTTGGTAGAAAATTGGTAGAAAATAAAGCTCATGGTGGAATAATCAAAACACTTTCACATCTCTGAAATAAGTATTATTGGCCTAATATGTTAAGTCAAGTTAGAAATTACGTACAAAATTGCATAATATTTAGTTCAAAATAATGATAAAATTATACGAATTTAATCACATGAGGACTGCAGTTCATGCTCCTCAATCGAATGCATCAGAGAGAGTTAACAAAAGGTTATTATCGGCTATCAGAACGTATATGACAAATGACCATCGAGATTGGGACGTTAACTTATCCATTTGAAATCGCATTCCACACAGCGGTACATACTGCAACCGGAATCAGTCCTTCTTTTGCGTTATATGGATACAATATGTTCACATGTGGTTCGGACTAAAAATTAGCATAACAACTTAAAACTTTAGACGATAATGAAATAGAAATATAAATGCAAAATTCTGCAAAAAAAAAAAAAAAATCACTAAATGTCGAATACGGAAGGTCATTGGAAACAATATGTACGAACTCGAAAGTCTGACAGGTTCACCATTGGGAATATACCATGCCAAAGACATCAAACAATAGTAATATTGACGATAGATAGAGGTTAATTGTGGATTAATTTTAGTAATTGGGATATATAGACTTGTTTTGACTTGCTAATATATATGTGCAATAGTAGTTTAAGATATGTTTTGTCCGTCCTAAATGTTGTCGATTAGAATAGTAAGTGCAATATATATTATGGTAGTAAATACATTTAACATATTGTGCAATAATAAAGATGTACATTATTAGGTAAAGTTGTTCTTTTGTGATATATATAATTCATGTTAAAAACGTTAACAGAACGAACTTTTAAGTTATAGAATAAGGAAAAATTAAGTCAGTTTTGAATTGGCGGTTGACTATAAAAGTAGTGCAAAGAACTTTAAAGAAATAAGAAAAAGTTAAAAAATAAAAGTTGAAGAAAGTAGAAATCAGTACAAGTCCAACGATGTTTTCAAGAAATATCTTGGATTAAGGAAAGTTAAGCCTTGTAAACTTTCCACCTTCCAGAGAGAAGGTTAGGTACAGCGGGTCGTCTTGGTTAAAAAGCTTGGTGGGCAAATCATGAGGTTGATTTACTCACCAAGCTCTAAAGGGGTCATTTAAAATCTGAATCAAATGACCAAGGTTGGGAGGGTGACGAAATGGGAATAACATTTACCCATGTACTATGGTGTTATATTCGTTAGGTGAAATGTTTGAATATTAGTGTTTGATGTTTTTTCTTGTTAGTTTTTTTTGTTGGTGCGAAACAATGTGTGTATGCGGTTTGGGAATCCACGACTCAGATGAACTAGCTGAGGTGGCAACACACAGATGAAGCAAGAAGAGTTTTCGTAAAAAATTATGAGACTAATATCTTAATACAACTTTATTTTGTAAAAAAAAAAATTGAGTGAAGGTGGTAGCGTGTGCGTATAATTTCAATTTAAGTGTAAAATGTTTTTTATTTTTTACTAGCTTTACCCAGTGTGCTTTGCTACCCTAAAAGCAGTATAAATAAAAAACCCACTTAACGATTTTGAAGATTCTAACTGCAATAGTTCTCTAGATTTACAATATGTTACATATTAGAGATGCCAAGCAAATTATTGAAAGTTCGCATATTTCTATCTATCTATGAAAAATTTGAATAATATAATAGTTTCCAAGATAAACGAAATTTTGTATTTAATTCATTTATGTGGTGCCAAGCCCCCAATTGAAAGCTCGCCCGTTATTCTCTAAATGTTCACATGAATGTCAGAGTTTTTTATGTAAAATTTTAAGATTCTAGCTCTTATAGTTTCTCAGATATAAAATTTTCCTATTTCATTCATGTGGGGGCTTCAAGCTCCCCAGATGAAAGTCCGATCTTTTTCCTCCAAAATATTCAGATGATTATTGAAGTAATTTCTGCAAAATTTGAAGAATCTAGTTCTATTAGTTTCCCAGATAAACGAAATTTTATATTTAAGTCATATGGGAGTTGTCAAGTTTCCCATTGAAAGTCCGCCCGTTATACACTAATTGTTCAGATGAATGTCAAAGTTTTTCAAGTAAAATTTGAAGATTCGGTTCAGCAGTTTTGTAGTCTATAACGTTCAAACATACAAACAAACACACATTTATTTTTATATATATAGATAATAAATAAAAATTTTATTAATTACGCACATACGATGACTTGATCAGCGGTCACCACAAAATGAAGAGTAAAATAGTAGATTTCTACGTTGTGACCCGTTTGCAGAACTTGCAAAAATATCAAAACATTTTGATCTTTCATACAACCAACTCACAACTTCTTACAACAACCCTACACACTTTGCAATTCCGTAAACAACCTTCTCACATTGTATCAGCGGTTCTATTGTGTAAGCCTTGCTTTAAACATAAAACATCAATTATAAGGGTTCACCGAGAGTCTCGTATGGTAAATCTTGTACACGTTTTTGTTGAGGGTATAAAAAGAGGATTGTAAAAGATAAAAAATATCAATAAAACGACCATCTGAAAAAAAAAATTATTATATTAAAATAATTTTTAAAATTATATATGAATAAAATATGTGAACACTAACTTTCACTTATGTTATCCATTTACTTCATATTTAGGAAAAAAATTTTACAAGATTAGTCCTTTATGCGATCTGCAAACACGGAGTCAATCTTTAAGCGCGTTCTACGCTTCTTCGCATTCTAAGCGGCTGTCAAAAAAGCAGAATCAATGTTGTTGTGTGATACATGTTACAAACATAAAAGCGTAGGATGCCTTGATGCGTAGAATGCTTAAAGTATACTTTAAGCATTTATCTACTTTTTACTTTTGTAAAAACTTAAAAAACGCACAAATTTACGCTTAAAAAGCGTAGCATGTAACTTGATGCGTAGGATACAAAGAATGTATGAAAAACACGAAATGCTTTGTCGCTTGGACCTCCAGCTTTAAGCAGAAAATTTCGAAATTGCAATGAACATGCCATTAAATGTGTAAATACATACTTTGTTGAGTTTTAAAGAATAGCTTACCAATTTATAACCCAATGGCTTTTTATGCAAGGCATACACGATGAGTCCTTTAAAACAACTTTGCTTACAATCAAGTACCGTATATTGCACACAAATGTTACAATTTGGAAACAATCTCTTAATACAACTGTTTTTTGTAAAAATAATTTTGGAGTGAAGGTAGTAGCGTGTGCGTATAATAGCAATTTAAATTAAAATGTTTCTTATTTTTTATAAAAAATATTTTATTAATTTTGTGCAGTAAAACTACGCATTTCAGCTGAATTTTTAATTTTTTTTTTTTAATTTTTAATTGTTTTTTTTTACGCACACACGATGTTACTTGCTCTGCGGTCACCACAAAATGAAGAGTAAAATAGAAAAATGTTATACGACAAGCATTTTTACCTTGCGACCAGTTTGTAGAACTTGCGAAAATATTAAAACATTTTGATCTTTCGTACAACCAACTCACAACTTCTTATAACAGCTAAACATTTAAATGTTAAAAATAAATATTGTTTTGAATTTTAATATTTTGAAAAATAATCAAATAAGCAAAAAGAATTATAAAAAAAATTAATAATAAATAAAACCCAACAAACATTCTGTAATCAAATTTAATAAATAATTACAAAAAGCCATTGTCAACATTTTCCAATCAACATTGCAAGAAGCCATTAAATATTTTTATTAAACTTGATGGAAATTAATGAATGATCATGTCTTTGTATAATACTTTAAAAATTGTTTTTTTATTTTAATTAATTCTTTAGTTTCTTAAATTGTTTTTTATTTGTGTTTTTTCATTGTTTGTTTAATAATTTATTTATAATAAGAAGCTGAAATGTACATTTCATCGTCGAACAAGAAATAAGTAAGTTTTATTTACCTATAATAATTTGGAATTTTATTTTTTTTTTTTTTAATTTTAACTTTAATTTTTTTGTAATAATATTTGTTTCATTGTCGTTATAATAATTAAACATGGAAACGACTTTGATCAAATTATTATTTTCAAATTTTGTTAATTATTAAATTCTTTTTAATTTTTGTTTAATAAATAATAATATTTGATTTAATGGAATCATGAGGAAAATGTGTTGCTAATTTGTTTGTTGAGGGGTAGATGGTATAACATCACAATATAATATTTTGATTAAATTGGGATTAATTTCTAAATTGACCAGAATTAATCAAGGTGGTATTTTGATACCAACGGGGTGGGTTATGGTCCAGGAACAACATTAACAGCTTCCTTACCAAATATTCAAATTCAATGAAAACTTACAACGTCACTGATAGAACCCAAACGTGTGTTGTGTAATAATTAGTGACGTTACAGTATTTATAAAAAATTTAGCATGGATTTAACATACGAGTTATTTAAAATGTATTTGTTATCCACTAGCTAAACGAAAAAATTTATTATTTAAAATTTATTTAAAAATTATGCAAACTCTTAACCAATTATAAGATTTAGAGTTCTTAAGAGGTGAAACCCAACGTCGTCAAACAAAATTTACAATAAGAGAAAAAATCCATATATCGAATATACCGACGAAGAGTTTTGTAAAAAATACAACCTAAAAGGAAAGTGGAAAAAGAATGGAGGAAAAAATCCGCCATATCTGCACGTTTTGGCAGCATTAAGATATTGGGGCCGTAACAAGGCTCAGGAAGATTGTGGAGAGTTTCATGGGTTTAGCCAACCCACTATGAATAAAATTTGTCAAAATGTTGCAAAGGCTTTTGCGAAAAGGTCGAGTATGTATATAAATATGGCTACAGCTGCCGAGGATCAAGTTTTAGTCAGTACAAAATCCAAGAGATATGAAAGAAGAAATGTACAGAAATGTAATAATCACATGCGATTTCTTTTCATTATTTTATTTTTTAGCTTTTGATGAACATTTTCACGATTCAATTCCCGAAGGCACTATATCCGAAATTTTAGAATAAAATATTCATCGTGCACTCTATATTCAACAAAATTTTTAAAATATATTTCCAGAATTAAAATTTGGTTCGCCTTCTTTTCGACTGATTTAAAAATTATGAACAAATAATTTTAATTTAAACGAAATTAATTTTTATTTCATTTTATTAAAGAAAACATTTCATTTTGAATTTCATTAATTAAAAAAAAATATAGATAAACAAAAAAATGTATAGACATACAAAACAGTATATATAACATTGTCTGCTTTTAATTCTTTTGTATGAAAACAGAAAAAAAGGCAGTTGTAGCTAGTAAATTAAAATGCACTTGTTATAAAAACAAAAGAATTTGAGATCTAAAATACTTGAGAAATTGTACATAAGTTTTAAATTTTATTGGTTGATGAATAACACCAATCTTCCGAAAAATATTTATTTATTTTATTTATTTATTTATTTATTTGAACAATGCAGTACAACAAGAATGCTGGTCTTATTTAAAAGTACTGGTTAGATATAGGCAGAATAGATTTTATAAAGAAAATTGTACATTTAAGTTCTGTGAAGATACATTTTGTGTAGGCAGTTTAAATTGTTGTCATTTTACATATTACATTAATATTTTAAATTTAGCAAAATTAGATTTAAGCTACGTTCAGACCTATCAAACATTTGATGAAAAAAACGTAAACACTAATTTTTGTAATTTTTTTTTTTTATTCTGCATGATTTTTGTAATTGCAAATATTGTCGAAACAAATAATAAAGACGTTCTGAACTGATGTCGTCAAAGATATATTATGTTTGTGCAAATAAATATATATTTTAAGGAAATCGAAATGTAGATTTTTTAGGGGTCACGTCATTTTCGTCAAACATTTGATAGGTGTGAAGGTAGCTTTAATCTATGTTAATTATGTTTGTTAGGAGAAGTATGTTTTTATTGCGCATTTAAACTGATTTGCATTGCTTAGTAACTGTATATTATGAGGGAGTTGGTTCCATAAGCGAATATAATTAATATAGAAATGTCGCTCAGATATTAGTTTGTAGTATCGTATAGAGTTAATTTTGTTTCCTCTATTTGACACTGACAGTTGTAACCTTTCGTATAAATAATTAGGTTGTTTTGTGTATATAAGTTTGTGCAATAGAATAAGTGCACGGGATTTTATGAAGTTTTCGAATGAAATGTTATAAATCTGCTTTGATAGGTGTGAGATAAGGCTATATCTATTGCATCTATATACATATTTTGCAATGTTGTTATATGTTGTATTGAGCTTTTTCTTGCTTGTAGAGTCTAGACCTACAAACAGTTCATATCCATAATGAGCGCGGGTAATAAATATGTTTTTGCTAGAAGCATACGTATATTAAGTGGTGTAAAATATTGAGTCTTCCATAGGTTTCTCATCATGGCATACGTTCTACCACAAACTACATTAATATGATCAACCCAGTTAAGTTTTTCATTAAATATGACTCCGAGGTTTTTGGCATGCTTTACAACTTCAATAGTTGAATTCCCAATGATAAATGGTGACAGTGAGGATGGCAATGTATTTTCTTTACCAATTATAATAGCTTTAGATTTGTTTGCATTTAGGCATAGACCATTAGCTGAGGCCCATTTGTAAACATTATCTAGATCGTGATTCAGTTTATTTATGCAGTTATTTATATCATCTTGTCGGCAACTAATATAAAGTTGTACGTCATCTGCATACATATGTATTTCAGAATGTTTTATATAAGAGGGTAGATCATTTGAGTATATCGTGTATAATAATGGTCCCAAAATCGATCCTTGTGGAACACCTCTTGATATTGAGCAGCTGTTGGATTTATTATGACCATGATGAACTGCTTGGGTTCTATTACTTAGGTATGAAAATATTAGTTTTGTAGAAGTTGACGAAAAGTTAAATATATTCTTTAGTTTATGGCAAAGAATATAATGATCAACAGTATCGAAGGCTTTTGAATGATCAAGCAATACTAAAAAGGATATCATATTTTTATCAATTTTTGATCTTAAATCCTCAGTGACATCAATTAATGCTGTAATGCAGCTGTGTTTAGGTCTGAATCCAGATTGCCTGTTAGTTATTAGTACATTTTCTTGTAAATACTGAGTTATCTGCTCATGGATTAAACGCTCAAATACCTTTGACAAATATGGAAGTATTGCAATAGGTCTATAACTTTTATCAGGTTTTGGAATTGGAATTATCTTTGCATGTTTCCACATTGAAGGAAATTCAGATGTAGTAATTATAGTATTAAACAGATGCGTTACGTATCGTATTATATGTGGTAGAATAATTTTAATAAATTTAGGATTAACTTCATCTGATCCGATTGAGTCAGATTTAATACTCATAAGAGATTTATAAACATCCTCTGCGGTAATGTTTGCGAATTCAAAACAATGAGAATTTTGGTGGTTGGCATTATTTGTGAAATTATAAAAGTTTACATTGGAGTTAGGCAATGGTATGTTATAAAAATAAAGCGTTTAATTGGTTAACATCGATGTTGTTATCAGCTTCAACGTTATTATTAATAACACCCATGTCTTTAATTTCTTTCCATTTACTTTTCGAAGTTACAGCTGATTTAAATTTTTCCTCGAAAAAATTCGATTTTGCTATTCTAATCTTATAATTCACTTTTCTTCTGCAGCTTTTGAATAGTTGTTCAAGTTCTGTAGTTTTGAATCTTTTCCAGCGCCCATATGCTATGTTTCTCTCATTAATTAATTTTTTGATTTCAGTTGAGAACCAAGGTTTTTCCCTAGGACGTATATTTTTTGTTTTGATTAAGACATGATTTTGATACAAGTTTTGAATGTTGTTATATAAAAAAGTAGCTTGCTCATCTACAGTTGGCATATAAAAGATGTGATCCCACGGTGTGTTAATAAGATCACCTTCCAATTGACGTAAATCGATATTATTAAAATCTCTAAATGTTATTTTTTGTTCTTCAGAAGTTATCTTAAAATCATATGATAGTAAAATCAGGTCATGTCTTGAGAAGAGTGATGCGGACAACTGGTCAAACAAGAGAATTTTTGACATATTTTCAATAAAAAAAAGGTCAAGCAGAGTACTTGAAGTGGGAGTAAAATGTGTAGGTGTTATTTGGTTTATAAGGTATAAACCAATGGCATTCATTTCATTCATCAGATTTTTATCTAGCAGAATATTAGCGTTAAAATCTCCTGTTAGAACAACATCAGTAAATCCAAGTGTAAGAGAGGATAGATGATTTATCAAGGGTTCTATATCAACTCTCTTATGAGGTCTATAAACTGTGCCAAGTAACATTTTTCTGTCATTGTTATATATTTCTAGGAATATGTATTCAATTTTCAAGGTGCTATTTTCAGTATTCTTACACTTAAGTTTACAGCATATTGGTAGTCTAACATATATTGCTACTCCACCACCACGAGATAATCTATCCGAGCGAAATATGCGATATCCATTTAGTTTATAGAAGCTATCGTGAATATTAGTATGAAACCAGGTTTCCGAAACGCAAATAATATCGATTTTAGAATTTTCAAAGATGTAACGAAATTCATCTATTTTATTGTTATGACTTTATTAATGTGACAAACGTTTAGCCCCGAAGTTTGTTTGCAGAGTATCCTGATTAGGTTATAAAGGTTTTCACTGGAACCAGCTCCACTACGAGTATTAGAGAGAGGCATCAAATGTTTTTATACAATTTGTAGAAGCAATGCAAATTAAAGTTACGTTCTTACATGTATAAACATAAAAGAATATTTTTGTAAACAAATTTAAATAATAATATAAGGTATTAAATGTTTTATAATAAATGAAATAAGATATTAAACAAAAAGAAATTGATAAATATTTAATATTAGCTGTTGAAGCATTAAGAGTAATCTTGGGGAAAATTATTTTGCTGTGTAGTATCATGGCATGTAGGAGTGGTTTCATTATTTGTGTTGGATATGATTTCGGTTTCATTATCAAAGTTGGGAACTCGAAACATCTGTCCCAATATTTTGAAATCGTTAATACACTTCGGGTCATCATCCCCAGGTTGTTTAATATAAACTAGACCCCGGTTTGTAAACGCTGATGTAATGATTCCTTGTTTTTTCAAGCGGTGTGCCTGTACAAAGATCCGGTGATTTTCAGGTGTGAGATTTTCATTTACAAAAAACGGAACGGTACTATCAAATCCTATTAAATTCAAACGTAAAACATCTTTCGTAGTTTTAATATGCGAGGTGATAGATTTAAGAACAAAGTTACGTTCATAAGGAGATTTGAATTTAATAATAATTGGAGCATCTGAGTTTGCTCTTTTATTTTCCAAGTTATGATTCAGACTTCCAAAGGTCCTCTTAATCTTGACTCTAAATATTGCCTTAATACCTGGAGGACAAATATTTACTATTTGACATATTTTTAAGTACATGTCAAAGAGATTCTCGTTATTATGTTCGGGGATACCATTTATGCGGATATCATAAGCAACTATTGAATTATCATGTTTCCTAGCACAATCTTTCAAGTATGATATCTCTCTTTTCAATTCCTCAGTCTCATTTGTGAGTTCAACAATTTTATCAGTTGCGGTGTTTTTTATTTCATGAACAAGACTTTCCAATGATTCAACTCTTTCCGTTATATTATTCAAATCATTCCTAGTTAGGTTAAGTCTTTTATCAATTTCATTTAATAATCGATCCTCGCACTCGTGAAACAAATTTTGTATCATTAATTGTAACTGATCAGTTAATTTATCAAATCTTTTATCCATGATTTGTACAAATTTGAGTGGTGATTCAGTATTCGATAAGCGACAAGATTTAGGTGTACTTTCGACAAATGAAGTTTGCATTACTTCTCTAAGTCTTTTTTGTGTAGGAGGATTTACAATTTCCATAGTTGTTTTGTTTTTATGTTTATTTTTAGTTAACGGCTAAAAGATCATATGCCTTCCAAACTGTTTTTAAATCCGAAAAAACTTGGCACCACTTTTTTATTTATTTGTCTTTAACCAGTATTCGTATGAATAGAACAGCTGGTGATGTTTATGTTTACAATTAAAAAAAAAAAAAAAAAAACTTTGATTATAAATAGTAGTGTCTCGTTTATTTAATTTGAGTGGTTTTGTTAAATATTGAAGTGTTATTATATTATATAATTATTCGCCTTAAGAATATTTTAGTTATCTTTTTTATTAAAAAGTCCGCACAAGAATATGTTTTTTTTAATTTAGTATAACTTCACGATCAAATAAACACTATAGTATTTATTTCGAAAGTTGTTTATTGATTTTAGTGAGATTTTCTGTGTTTCTTTTTATTGTTTTTATGGAGCCGATTTAAAAGACGTCCGTCTTATAACTTGATAACTATCAAGTTATATTTATTTAATTGCAGAGAACAGAAAATTACAAATGTCTTCAATTTAAGCGCTAAATCTATGTAAAATATAAATAATTAAAATAACCACTTTTCTTCAAATTCTCTATTTCAATTTTTCTATTTTTAGTTGATGTTCTTCTCTCCTTTGTGAAATATTTAGTTCTAAACGCTTTATTTTTCTTTCTCGTTTAAGCATTTTTGGCTTCTGAGATTCATAAGATACAGCTTAATTACAATTGGAATCGATGTCGACAAACCACAAAGAAAGAGCGAGCGACGAATTAAAATTAAGCGACATACCACATTTTCTGGCGCTAATTAGAAAAAATCAAAGCAAAATGATGTTTTTGTTTAAAATTAGAATTATTTTTCAGAATAAATAGAAATGGTTAAAAAATTCTTCAGAATAAAATAAAAGAAACAATATGTTTTCGCATTTTAATTTTTATTATTTTCATTTAATATCTTCTGTTAATAATAAACAAATGGTGAAAAATGCGCATTATAACAATCCTGTTTTTTGCAATTTTGCAAGATTTTTAGCAAAATATTATGAACATATGGCAACTCTACAACATGGAAATGAGAGAAAAATGAGAGGATCGCCACAGAGCGCAATAAAAATAACTGCCGGTCAGCGTTGCCAGAAAATGAATTTCAAAATATGCTAAAACTTGAAAAACTAAGTGCTAAAATGTTCTACGGAAGAAAAAAAAGTGCTAAAATTTTTTAATCTAACAAAACAATATAAATGTTCGTTTTTTTCTAGTTTTTATTAAAATACTGATGATGTAGTGCATGACTCCAATATTTCTGGTACTATATCTTCATCGTAATCCTCATTTTGATATTTTTCAAATGATAGTATTTTATTTGTAATATAATTTTTTATATATTCATAAACAACATTTTATTTTGTAAAAGATTTTTAATAAGGCCTTCAGTGTAACAGCATGCATTTTCGAATTTCAATTCTTTTCGAATTTCAATTCTTTTCGAATTTGTATTATTGAACATAAAAATTCAGCTTAAATACGATATCGAATTTTATTTTAATTATAGCCTTTGATATAAAAAGCCTTTCAAGTTCGGTATTAGAAAAAGGTGAAACGAGTAATGACAATACAAAAATAGACAACTCATTAAATTAATTTTCACCGATAAAATTTTCAAAATTATATACTTGAATTTAAAAATCCATTGTATCAGATTTTTGTCATAATGTTGTTTTGTAATATCCAACAACTGATTTTCAATAATATTTTTATCAGTTAAACTATACTTAATTTTTTATAAAAAACATATTTTTGAATTTTTTTTATCAAGCACATTATGCTAAAAAGCATTTTAAAAACTTCAATGCATTTTCACGATGCAAAATGCTAAATCTAGCACTGAAAGTGCTAAAATGGCAACACTGCTGCCGGTCCACACTAGGAAACTTTTTTTGGGAAACTTTTGATTTTGCGTGAGAGAGAAAGAATATCATTCATCTCTCTCGCGGTACGGAGTTTCTCGTACTCGGAAACTTGTTTTGTTTTGTTATTCTTCTTATTCGTACAACAACAAATCAATGCAATTAATACGTAATTTCTGAAACAAAAGTTTCTATGTGTGGACATTAAGGCAACTTCAAAAGAGAATTAAGAAAAAGTTTCTCAACAAAAGTTTCCTAGTGTGGACCAGGTCTATGCTCTGCTTACAATTTATGTATTTGACAATATTGTGTTATATTGCGCCATCTATGTTTCATCAAAAAATTAAATGTACGCTTATAGACACATAGACACTTTTTATTGGTTTAATTTTATTCATAGTGAGATGTTGTAGTTTGTCTCAGCAATATTCAATGATGATGTTTTTATATATTTATATTTATCTTCAACACAGAAATACCACTTTTAGCTGAGAGGACACCAAAGTGCGACACGAGTCATGCGACACGAGTTTGTTGGCAAATGGGGTAAAGAAGAAAGGGGAGTAGCAAAAGATGCACGAATCGTAATTTGAGGGGTTTTTTGTATATCTTTTGTTAAGCGTTCGTATTTTTGGCAGTTGCTTTATTTTTATTCTGCACTCAAAGAGTGAAGATCGTATGCGATCACTCGAATGCATGATTCAGTGTTGCCACTTGCAATATTTTGAATTTTATTTACATTACATTTATTCCAAAAATAATAAATATTTTAAATATTTGCTTGTTAAATTTTAGTTATTTTTATAAAAAATATAAATAAATAAATAACTATAAAAATAACAATATTTCTCAGCTAAGCTTATATGTTAATAATCAATTGGTCGTTATTTCACCAAATTTGTATAAAATATTAAAGTATATTTGTTAAACATATTTAACACAACATTTAATTAACAAATATTTAAAAAATAAACATATATATTATTAAACAAAATAATAGAAACAACATTTAAGAATCAAATATGGCAACACTAACAATAAAATGTTGCACGCCTTTTGAGTCTCCATAGACCTGGTCCACACTAGGAAACTTTCGTTAAGAGACTGTTTCTTACTTTTCTTTTGAAGTTTTCTTAATGTCCACACATAGAAACTTTTGTTTCAGAAACTACGTATTAATTGCATTGATTTGTTGTTGTACGAATGAGAAGAACAACAAAACAAAACAAGTTTCCGAGTACGAGAAACTCCGTACCGCGAGAGAGATGAATGATATTCTTTCTCTTTCTCTCTCACGCAAAATCAAAAGTTTCCCAAAAAAGTTTCCTAGTGTGGACCGGCAGATATAAACGTTCATTATTTTACGAAGGGCATTTAAAAAAGAATGGAGAAAAAACCCTGCGACATGTCCCCTCAGCTAAAATTGCTCAAAAACTCACTTGACTTTATTAACTTTACACAACACTGTTTTACCATAGACTGATTTGGTTTCTTGCCGGTGCTATTTATACAAATTCATCATCTTCTAGAAATTTGCAGGATATTCTAGCGACACCATCCGGATACTTCTGACACACATTTTCTGGGATATTTAGTGGAGACACACACTTCTACAATGATCGACTTTACGTTTTAGTGTTGCTAAACAAATGTTAGTCATTAAGAACTCTCAGTTAAAAACTGTTTGGTTCAAATCCAAATACAATTTCGTAACAATATTATAGAAACAAAAAATAAAAACAAAAACAATTAAAAAACAAAATCAATGTCAGTGACAAAACTAAAAGATTTAATTAAATCAGAGTAAAAACAATTGCGGAACTTAGGGAAGGGTATATAAATAATGAACCTAATTCTTTTTGTAGCTTTTTGAATAAATTTCAAAAATATTCAGCAACTTTATTATTTTCATTTACATCATATTTAAAGTATAAAAAAGTAATAAGGGTATTATGAAAAAATGGCTATTTGTCTTATTTAGAAGAATTTGGTTTAAACTTGTAAGTTCAATTAGGCGATCAACTGTATCCATGTTGTGAAAGTAAAATCCAATACAATTTGTGACAAATTCAAATTTTGCGAGACTTTTGAACGTTTATATGAAAACCCTTAGTATTTGTCTATTTTTTATTATATAGTAAACCATACTATAACAATATCATGTTCAACAATTTGGATGACGAATCACTGAAAAAAAAACAAATAAAAATTTAAAACGGATAACAATTTTTTAAACAAGTATTTTTTTACCATATAACTTGAGCGATCTGCAGCATTTTGTTTTTTATTTGCAATCCTGGAACCAAATTGTATTGCTCTCTTTTTCAAAAATGCAGAACTTTTTAAGCCAATATAATACCCATATAGTCTTAAAAATAATTTATCGCCAATTCCATCCTCCAACAAAAAGCAACATCTTTGGTTTGGACTTAAAGAACGTACAAAATTTACAACATGTTCTTCAATAAAAGGTGCTCTTGGCGTTTTTCCATTATCAGATATTACACGATCATCTCTTGCCAAATTACGTGACGGAATTCTATTCCAATCTTTTTCTAATTCACTGAGAAGATTCAATTGCTTTTCCTCTTCTGTCCCATTATGACGAATGTAAGCATTTTTATGTCGTACATAACCACCAAATAACTCATCAGCGCCACTTCCTAATATTACAACCTATAGAAAGAGAAAAAACTTTTAATTAACAAATAAAAATAAATTAAAATAGTCACCTGAAATGCAAAAAGGTATAACAACAAAAAAATTAAAATCGACTTCTTGTTTGATAATGTTCTACTGCATAAAAATACATACTGTCGCAAATTTTTATAACTTTACTGTTACCGATTTTATTGACATGAAATTCAAAAGGCCGTAACAACAAATTAGTCATTTCCACAAGTCAGAATTTTCTAAAAAGCAAGATAACAGACAATAGCTGGCGGTACATTTATTGATTTATTTCATTTTATTTAGGTTTTTGTCTCTCCTATACAATTTATAATAGTGTTGTTACGTACTTTGGCATTTCAGGTGAATGTAGTTTTTGAAAACGAATTTCGAATTTTTGAACTTTGGAGCTAAATTGTTCCCAAGTGCCTTAAAGGGCTAATCTACCTTTTTTCACTCTATTTTAAATATCGGACTATATACAATAAAATTCCGGTCATTTTTGGTAAAGATGGCAGACAAATAAATATTATTTCGATATGGTACACTAAGAATTCTAATATATTGCAAAATTTTACCTTTGAACTCCACAGTTTATAGGTTAAGAATGTCCGATTTTAATAAAACTTCGGATATATATTTTATATTATCTGGACTATAATATTCTGATAATACTTTATGTAAAATGTGTAACAGTTAAGAATTAATACGTATTCTTTAAAATATTACAAAAAAATGCGATTTTCCCGAAATCTGCCGAGTTCTAATCGCAGGTACAGCTAAACTGTAAGAAATATTGATCTAATTTTTTTACCGTTATCTTTTTTTTAGCCTTATCTATTGACCATAAATCCCGGCTGTTGAAAAAATCAACCTTTTTTGACCATAGCTGAGAACGAGTTCCCGTTATCTTATAAGGGCAAAAACTAACATTCGAGTAATTCTAGATATATTTTAAGTAACAAAATGTTTTTTAGAATATATCCCAAAAAAAAGTAAATTTTTTTGTCACATTTCGAATTTATGTGCTGTGAGACACGTCCATGGCCAAGGGAATTTGCTATAACTTTTAAAGTTTTCAAGCAATTTTTGTGTTTTATATCTTTCCGAAGTGCTTACTATGTGCACATTACGATTCCTTTACAATATAGTTCAAAATTTATTACTAAATGGCCAAATTTATGCAAAAACTCAAAAAAATCGATATTTTCCCCTTGTAAATGCACTTGGAAACTTCAGAGCCGTTGCAGCACCTGTTAACGTTATCCTATCAGCCTAATTTTTCGTATGACATAGTTTTATAATCCATAGAACAATTCTAGTGGGGACGGCCTAATAATTTTTCTGAAGACCCCCAGATATTATCGGGATCCAAATCATCAATAATTCTGTCAGACATGCTTTCGAGAATTAAAAATCAGCAAAATTCGTTTAGAAATAACGGATATATGATTAAAAATGCAAGACAACCTCTGAATATTTCATCAAAAAAAGAAAATGTTCGAGCAAAGAATAAACAAGAAGTGAAACGCTGTCATTTTTTTACAACAATAACATTACGCTCTTCTCACAGACGAGTGCTGTGTAAATCCAACACATATGTAAAAATGTTATTCTCTCTCCAAACTTCAAAACTTTTTCGCGAAAATTTGAGGATAATAGCACTTTGAAATATTTTTTTATCACTTAACATTATATTTTATAATTTTTTTGCACAATTTAAACACATTTAACAGCCCGAAAATTATATATTTTTTACAAACGAGAAAAAATATTTTTTATTTTTTGACATTGAATTTTTGTTGTTTGAAATTAAAACTAAAAAAAAACAATGTTGTAAATTTTCGTATGGTAAACGAAAAAGATATTTCAAATAAATAATTTATTTTTTCAATATTATAGATTAAAAAACAAATAGACGTGTTTATAAAATGTTTATAGATAAAATATGTGCAAAATATCTTAAGAAACCTTTCAAAGTATAAATTGAAATGTAATAATTTTTTTTCAATATTTTTCAATACTATTTTTTGCAACTATGTTGACTTGAGAATTCTACTAATACATTCTTAGAGTTAGGTACCGGATGACAGTAGACTTAGGTACTTTTGACAACAGTTTCATTTCTTATTTATTCTTTGTGTTCGAGCATGATTTGAAAAAAAAAAAATATTTAATGAGCAGAGGGATTTCAGTTGCTGTAATACAAACTACCTCTCTCCTATAGGTTTTAATGAGGAAACTCCGAACTTTCATTTGAATATTACATCGCTTTTAAAAAAAAAGTACTCCGGGTACTCATAGAGGATATTTGAAGAATTCTATGTTTACTTTTATTTTATATTTGTATTTATTTTAATTTAGATTTAAGTTTATTTTAAAAGTTATCCTCTTTAAAAATGTTAGCATCGGGAGCAAGAGCATATTCACTTTATTTATACCTAAATTATTGTAAAAACATTATTATGAATTAATAAAATAATAAAAAAGGCTCCATAAATATTAACTTAACTTAAATTGTGAAGTATTAGAAAATCGATTAGAAAATATGTGATGAAGAATTTTTCGATTCTGAAATTTCGGAAAATTCTCCAATTACAATTACAGATGAAGAAGAAATTCAAGACCAACAGGTGTTAAGAAGATCTTCAAGGGTAACAAAGGGTCAACTTCCAGAAAGATATAGGCCAAATATAGTAACAGATTTTACGTAGCCTAAATCATATAATGAGTTATTGTAAAGGAGTGATAAGGAACTATGGTTAAAAACAGTGAAGGAAGAATTTGATTTATTACAAGCGAATAATAGATGGATTTTAGAAAATATTCCAACTGACCGTAACCCAATTAGTTGTAAGTGGGTTTATAAATTAAAACAAAATGCAGATGGTGTTATAACAATGTATAAATCTAGACTATTTGCTCAGGGTGTTTAATCAAAAATATGGTTTTTGCGCCAGTCGTATCGTTTATTTTTAACAATTGCTGAAGAATATAAACTAACGGTTAAGCAGTATGACGTTAAAACAGCATTCCTGTATGGTAATATCAAGGAAGAAATCTATATGAAACAAGCAAGGAAAATGGTGTAAGCTACAGAAAAGTGTTTATGGGTTAAAACAAGCAGCTAGATGTTTGAATGAAAAGTTAATTCAAATTTTTATGAATAATGGTTTTCAAAGAAGTTTGACGGATTTCTGCATATTAAAAGTAAATAAAGATAACAACTGGATTTTTATTTTAATATATAATATATATAGATGAAATTGCGCCAGACCTTTGAAAAAGCTAATCATGGAGAAGTCAATTTTTACTTAGGAACAAAATGGAGAAGTGGAATGATGGATATTTTAGTATTAATTAAGAAAATTATTAAAGATGGAGTAGAAGAAAAATCTGTTTAAATGCCAATGAATACGGGATATATTAAGGAAGAAGGTAATAGTGATTATTTTGCAAACAGCGAAAATTATCACCATTTAATTGGAGGTTTATTGTCAGTATCAATTTTGAGCAGAAAAGTGAGTAAATGCCGAAACACACTACACAAGCAGCTTGACAAACATACTTTCCACAGACACTACAGAAACATTGCTCGTACAAACACCGATTATTTTACGTTTTTGTGGACTTGCAAAGATACAGATCAGAGATTGACAATGAGTATGTATGAAACAAGTAATACAACTAATTACTCAGAATTTTTTAATACAAAGTAAGTCCATACAAGTTGCATACTTTCATTTTCATGTACGTATTCGCAACGAAATATCATTATGCTCATATAAAACATGTATGCTGTTATTCACAATATTTTTTTTTCACTTCTGTTCGATATTATTTTGTTGTTTAATAATAAAATATTTTATATTACATAAATTATTTAAATATATTAAGCTGCGCCAATATTAAAAACAAATGATTTCTTTGACTCACAAAGAACAACAGCTACAACTGTATAAGCCGAATACATTTCCTCTAAAAAAAGTGGACCTGTTCAACAATTAAAAAATTATACAACAATTGAATAAAAAAAAGTGCATTGATGTAATTGGTGATATGAAATAAAAATCGTCAACGTTCTGTTTATTATTTTAATATTCTGTGAGGATATATGCCGATAAAAGCGCTTTTGTTTCAATTATTCAGGTTTTTGTTTATTCGGTTTATTCGACATTTGAGGTTTTATGTTAGCCGGTTAATAATCGGATACTTCAAAACTATTCGGTTAATTAAATCGGAATTAAAGGAAACGGAATGTTTTAATTACTTTTATTGTTTTTTTTTAAATATTTATCTTCCCATAACAAAAAAATTCTAATATTCCACTTCTTCGATTTAAAATTTTTGGACGATATTTTAATTAAGTTTGTTTTTTTTTTTTGAAAAACTTTAGAAAATGTTTTCATGTGAAATTCTAAATTTTTCCATGATTGCTGTTCAAGAATCTGAAGTGTTTATAGGTATGTTTAATAACTAAAAGTTGTTATTAATTGTTACTTATTTTCATAAAAATACTAGCTATACCCAGTGTGCTTTGCTACCCTAAAAGGAATATGTATAAATAAATACCAGATTTATTATATGTTACATATAAAAGATGTCAAGCAAATTATTGCAAGTTCGCCAGTTTCTATCTATCGCCAATTTCTATCTATCTACAAAAAATTTTAATAATATAAGAGTTTCCAAGATGCACGAAATTTTGTATTTAATTCATATATGTGGTGCCAAGCCCCCCATTGAAAGTCCGCCCGTTATTCTCTAAATGTTCACATGAATGTCAAAGTTCTTCATGTAAAATTTTAAGATTCTAGCTCTAATAGTTTCTCAGATATACGAATTTAATTCATGTGGGGGCTTCAAGCCCCCCGGATGAAAGTCCGCCCTTTTTCCTCCAAAATATTCAGATGATTATTAAAATAATTTGTTCAAAATTTGAAGAATCTAGTTCTATTAGTTTCCCAGTTAAACGAAATTTTGTATTTAATTCATATGGGAGGTACCAAGTAACCCATTGGAAGTCCGCCCGTTATATTCTAAATGTTCAGGTGAATGTCAAAGTTCTTCAAGTAAAATTTAATGATTCTAGCTCTAATTGTTTCTCAGATATACGAATTTTTCTATTTTATTCATATGGGGGCTCCAAGCCCCCCAGATGAAAGTCCGCTCTTTTTTCCTTAAAAATGTTCAGATGAATATTAAAGTTCTTCGTGCAAAATTTTAAGAATTTAGTTCTATTAGTTTCCCAGATAAACGAATTTTTGTTTTTAATTAATATGGGAGGTGCCGCTCCCCTCATGGGTAGTCCGCCAATTTTTTACCCAAAATGTTTATATGGATGTTAAAGTTCTTTGTGCAAAATTTTAAGAATTTAGTTCTATTAGTTTCCCAGATAAACGAATTTTTGTATTTAATTAATATGGGAGGTGCCGCTCCCCTCATGGGTAGTCCGCCAATTTATTACCCAAAATGTTTATATGGATGTTAAAGTTCTTCGTGCTAAATTTTAAGAATTTAGTTCTATTAGTTTCCCAGATAAACGAATTTTTGTATTTAATTTATATGGGAGGTACCACGCCCCCTAATGCTAGTCCGCCTACTTTTTGTCCTAAATGATCATATTGACACTAAAGTGGCTCCGACAAAATTTGAGGACTCTAACTGTTATATTATCTAAAATATACGGATTTTATATTTTCTTAATGTGGGCGTGGCTCATCGCCCACTTGAAATTTCGAAATAAAAAGTAGCCTATTACCTATTCCAGACATGCAGGAATATGCTGTGAAAATTTCAAGAAAATCGGTTCAGCCGTTTAGTAGTCTATAACGTTCAAACATACAAACATACAAACAAACACACATTCATTTTTATATATATAGATTTGAAATTTGTATTGAAATACAAAAACAATTTGTGATAATTTGTAAGAATCCATTCCAGAAGTATATTGGTGTTCAAGAGTCTGAAGTGTTTATGTATGAATCCATTCCAGAAGTACATAGTTAAATCGGAAGATATTCTTAAAACAAATTTTTAAATCGACAAAAATTTATAGATAATCCGATTAACGGTTAATCGTTTAAGAGCCAATCTTTAGGTGAAAGATTAGCGATTAAATTAAAATTAATCCTCGAAAGAAGTTTTTGAATACTGAATTAGTTAATTTTGTTTGCAAGTTTAAGCGCCTAATGGAGGTGGTTTAATCTTAAGCACGAAATTAAAAGTGTAAACAGCTGATGCAAAAAAAATAAAATTTTTATAAATATAAACATTAAAATGTTCTATTTATTGATTAGTGTAAATTATGGACACTTCAAAATACATTTTTTGTTTTTAATTTAAGTTTTCATTAATTTTCATATTAAATTTACAATTGTCTTCTTCTTTTTTATAAAATATGCATTGTTTTGATAACAAACAGTGACATTTTCTGTTGTTTTGTATGGCAACACTGCGAAGTTTAATCTTGTACTCAAAAACATCAAATGGTATTAACATTGGATTAAATTTATTTTTAGATTAACTAATCTAATTATTAATTGCCATTTGATTGCCAACTCAAACACCCGGTCTAAATAACCTAGTACTTATTATATTATTGTTGGACTCCAGCAGTCGTTATAACATAGTTAACCTATAGAATGAATTCGCAATTTCGATTCATTCGGACATACCTAAAACTCAAAAATAAATAAATACTCACTCGAGCGGATGATTTCCAGTTACTATCACCTTTTAAACCTATAGCCCGTGATGCAAACCAGAATGCACAACCAATTGATTCGTCGAGTACTGTATTGAGTGGATAAATAAGATGTTTTATATGATCACTTAAACACTGATGTATCTCCTTCTTGCTGACATTTACTTCGATAAAGTTCCATTTCCTAATAATTAATATAATTTATTATTACAAAACTACATATAACACATACATATATACATATGTTTATATTTAAAATTTACATACATACCTATCGGGACATATATCTATTAAATTCTTAAACGATGATTTCCCAGAAATTCTATCTGGGACGTCCCAATTACTATCTGTTCTCGTACTTTCGAATGCCACATTAACCAAATCAATTGAATCTGTTTTAGGAATAAATTTGTCACACAACACCGCTAAAATGGAACAATCAATGCCACCAGAAAATAAAATTGCTACCTTTGAATGAGTACATGAGTTTATCTTTCCTAAACATGAGGCACAACATGGTGTGGTATATTGTACTCGTTTTTTTACGGATTCCTCTATAAGTACCGAGAACTGATGTATTGCATTAAACACATCATTATTTTTTAAATAAAAGTCATACAGTTCCGACGTTGTTGAAAATGTTGTACTGCTCGCCAGATCATATAAGTTAAAATTATACTGAACAGAACAAACAGAAGTTTATTAAAATTCTGGGATAGTACAAAACACTACCAATTACCTTATTATCCTTTAATTCATTAGATGACCACGGACATTCAATATGATTTCTAATTTTGATTTCTATATCACAGGATTTTTCTAATCTTTCTATTTGAGCGTGCCAGTCCTCATCTGGAATTCGCCAAGGAAACAGATAGCAGTTTTTAAGATCTTCAATATTTATTTTGTAAATTCCCAGCGGTGGAAGTTCCATGGTGTTATTTTCCATGTTAGTGTTAGCTGCAAGTATAAAAATATACATAACTATACAGCAAGTATATAAACAAATTTTATCGCGTAAATAAAATATGAATTGTGAAAGACGTTAATAATCGATTCTAAAAAATAAAAAGTAATCATCTTCGACCATCTACGAGACAAGAATAACGAAAACAGAGAAAAAACACCTCAAGAACTTTTATTCAGTTTCTAACCTAGAGATATTCTACATAATAAATCTTGCATTACACAGTAGCGAATTAACAGATGACCAAACCATTTTACATTTTTGCATATGCACAGTGGTATAGGAAAAAAAAAAGAGGGAAATAATTCGGTAACTTCTAAACGGTTAATCCGATGAATTTTGAATTTTTAATTTAATGAAATTTGGTGTGCACAAAGAGGAGGTGTTGTCGAGTTTAGGTTTTGAATTTGGACCTTATAGGCCAACCAGGGGCCCGGCGGGGGGTCCTCAAATTAGGACACCTCGGCTATGTTAAATTTTTAAAACGATCCTATTTCTTCATTTGAGTTCCGATTTAAAAAAAAATTCGTATATAGAATCTCCTCATCGAGCACTATAAAAAATGTCGTCGTAGCAGTAAATTATCTCTTATAGTTTAGGAGATATTCGCATTTGAATATTAAAATTTTAAAATTTTTACCGTCCTTACTTTAGTTTTTTTGATAATAGCAGGTCCAAATATTTCCGATTTTCGCCATTTTTTTTTATTTGCTTAGGGAAAACTCAACATCTTTTAGAAAATTTACCTAGCACTATTATTTTCATCCATATATGTAACAAATTTAAGAGTTAACCTTATGGATGAAAATAATAGTGCTAGGCAAATTTTCTAAAAGATGTTGAGTTTTCCCTAATTAATTTGTCACTTAAAAAACATTAGGTAGGCATGTTATATATCAATGGAAAGGTAATTTTGTCTATTTTTCAAAACTGTATATAATTTTTGAAAATTAAAAAATTCGCGGAATACTTTTTTTAAAAAAAATTAAAAAATGTTTTTTATTCAGTTTTTGCGAAGATACAAATTTTTCAAATTGCAATAAAAATTTTATTTATGAATATTTTTTGATGAAATTTTACAGTTAGGTAGATTTTTTTACTCAAAATCCAAAATTAAATAAAAATTTCGAATTTTCTTATTAGAAATCCCGGAATTCCCAAAAAAGTTTTAAAAAATCCCAAAAATGGGATTTTTTGGTTTTTTGCCTATTATATCCATACCAGGGGCGGGGTTATCGAAACCCGTTACAAAATGATTAAGAACTTATTGGGTCATATAAAACAGGTCACTATAATTTGATATCGACTATGCGATTTGAGAATTTTTGCTCAAAATTTAATTTTCCATAAAAAATAGGGTTTTTTTGGATGGACCTGGTCCCCTCGGTATCAAAAATTTTTAGGTTTTGTTTCATTTATCGTATTTTATGTAAAGTCAGCTTTCCAAAAAGTATAAATTCTATATACATCTTCTTAGAAACTTTTTAGATAACTTAAAAAGAAAAAGATACTTTTTTCCCAAAAAAATGACAAAAAATCGCCTTTTTTTAATTTTTTAAATTTAAATGCCTATAACTTTGGACTCAGTCATGATTTTTACATAATTCTTTCACTGCTTGGTATATAAACTTGTTGTTAAGCAAATAAAAAAAATGGCGAAAATCGGAAATATTTGGACCTGCTATTATCAAAAAAACTAAAGTAAGGACGGTAAAAATTTTAAAATTTTAATATTCAAATGCGAATATCTCCTAAACTATAAGAGATAATTTACTGCTACGACGACATTTTTTATAGTGCTCGATGAGGAGATTCTATATACGAAATTTTTTTTAAATCGGAACTCAAATGAAGAAATAGGATCGTTTTAAAAATTTAACATAGCCGAGGTGTCCTAATTTGAGGACCCCCCGCCGGGCCCCTGGTTGGCCTATAAGGTCCAAATTCAAAACCTAAACTCGACAACACCTCCTCTTTGTGCATACCAAATTTCATTAAAATCGGATTAACCGTTTAGAAGTTACCGAATTATTTCCCTCTTTTTTTTTTCCTATACCACTGTGATATGGTTTTCCTATGGCTTTCCTAAATCGCGATAGAAGTCTTAGAGGCTCTCGCTTTAGATTCTATGATAATTTAGAATCTATAACGATACCTTTTATTTTACAAAATTCATATTTTCATTGAATTATCTTAAATAATTCCCTAATAGATGAATATTTATATATTTAAATTTTGTATGAAATATTAAAGAAAAAACAACAAATTTTCTGTCATGTGTAATATCAAACTATTTATGAACTTTTAATATTCTGAATGAAAAAAGTTTTGGAAAAAGTCGTTATTATTTTTTTCTGTGTAGATAAACTCAGATGATATTTTTATACGATCTTTAATATACATATATAACTTACAAGATGTGCTGAGTAAACGAAAATGTTCACAATTTTTTTCAATAAGAAGAGAATTTCGTCCAAGGGAATCTCGTGCAAAGTAAATCGTTTTATTAGCTTTATCATAAAATATAATACTGTATGGCCCTTCAATGGTTTTAAAATAACTAATAAGTTCATATTCATCTTTTGCATTCGACAGTTTTCCAAAAATCCATTGTGAATCTGACATATTTCGTAATTCACAATTATTTATATTAAATATATCCCCGTTAAAAAGAAGGAGATGAGAATCGGATTCTAAAGGTTGTACGCAAATTTCAGTCCCTTGATGCCACAAAACAAATCCTCCAAATAATGCATTACCACATTCTTTAAATTGTGTAGCATTTGGACCTCGGTTTTCAAGTCTTTGCATTAGATTCTGAAAATAAAATCATACATTATTTTAATGAAATTCACTTAGCATTTATAAATACGAATCGATTAAATTTCTTCCAGAGTAAGAGAAATTAATTCGAATGAAAAAATTTTAGTTTATCGTTAATATATCGCACAGCCAGTACAAAAGTGACTCAACTAAAAAAAATTTTTTTCAGAAAAAGGAAAAAATTTTTACAAATTCTGATACATAAAGACATAACGTTTTTTCTTCAACAGTTAACAACAACAAAATACACTGATATTTGTTAAAAAAAAACTAAATGTTTTTGGTGTCGTTAATTACTTTTCTCGATTTTTATTGAGCTCTCTCAGAGATCGCTTTATACGAGTTGTTATAGATGGAATCTCATCAAACGAGTTACAGGCTCCGCTCTTTCTCCTACTCCATTCCTTATATTACATTTTATGCAAAGAGGAATGTGAAAAAGAAACACTAAATCCCGAATGTTGTTTGTTTTCCAGAAAGCTTACATACTTAACCCTTTCAGAGTCAAAAATAATTTATGTCTAGAAAAAAACTTGAAAACTTATATTTAAGATAATTTGAGTACGCTGAATCCGGGAAAAATAATATTTTTTGAATTTGAGTTTTCCCTAGTGAGTTATAGAAGGTCAAATTTAAATGTCGAATATATTCGACATTCGAAAAACAGTCCCCAAAAAGTACCACCAATATTTTTTATGATTTTTTTTTTGTAAAATGTCTTCTTAAACTTCTTTCAATACAATACAATTTAAATCTGCATAGTCCGATCTCCTAAAATACAATTTTTTTGGCCATTAAATGAAGCTGTTTTTTAAACGTTGTTAAAAAATACTTTTTAAAAAGTAGTCATAAGTGACAATTTCTTAAAATCTGATTTTTAAATACTTTTAAAATACGGAAGATCTTTCAAAATCTCAATTATAAATATAATAAAGTCTTCATTTTCATCTAAAAGAAAAAAATTAAAACTAAAGTTAAATATAATACCCAAAAAATGCTTAAAAACAGACAAAACCACGACAAAACCACGGAAAGGGTTAATAACATGTTTATTATTATAGAAATTTTAAAAAGTCCCTTTTGAAGAACGAAAAAGTACCAAAATGTCCCCATTTATAGGTTCTCATATAATCCGGGCTCAACATGCTTAATTTCATGTGTCTATGTTCAATATTTTAAAAAATTCAAAAAGCACCTTTTGAAGAAAGAAAAAGTACCAAAAAGTCCATTTTATAGGTTATCTTTGTTCCGCATGCTTAAGTTCGTGTTTCTAGGTTTAATAATTTAGAATATTAGGTTAGGTTAGGTTGATAGGAGGATGTATACTACATCAAATCCGAAGAAATACACCTAGGCCACTATCGGGCCTGTTGTGCGCTCCAATTCAAGAAAAAAAAAAATTGTTCACTGAATGTATTATTTTTCCATGTTCAGAAACTCAGTTTCCTGGACGTAATTCCTAAGAATCTTCCAATCGGTGTTGGTTAAGAATGTTATTTCCGGAATAATATCACTTCCAAGATACTTGGATCTAACTTCGACGAATGCCTGACAATGGCAAAGAAAGTGCTCCAGAGTTTCACTGTCCTCTCCACATGCTCTACATTCGTCTGAATTCGCACGTCCAATTTTGTATAGATGTGCTCGTAATCCTGTGTGTCCACTGAGAATACGTACCATCATACTAACCTCAGACTTGCTCATTTTGAGAAGATTTCTCGTCTTGCTCTCATCATGTAAGCGCCGCCTCATATCTTATATATGTTTCAATGGGTGGAATATCTAGCAACGTTTCCAGAGCCTTGGTTGAAGTAGTACACATGGCACCACTTATACCCAAGCAGCATGTACGCTGAACTCCCTGTAGTAGTTTGATATTACACTTTTTGTCCAAAGCAGTCCACCAGATTATTGAAGCATAAGCTAGAATTGGTCTAATTACACTTTTATAAAGCCAATTTGTCATAGTAGGACTAAGACCCCATTTCATGCCTATGGTTCTCCTACATATCGCCCAGCACCGATGTGCCTTGTTGATCCTATCCTCTATGTGGTGTCTCCATTTTAATTTCCGGTCAAGTATTACACCTAAGTACTTAACTTTGTCTGTCACCGGTATTTTCTTGCCCAAGAAGCAAGGTTCAGTATATGTAGAAATTTTTGTCTTTCTTGTGAAAAGACAGATTTCCGTCTTCGCCGGGTTAACATTGAGGCCTCTCGGTTGAGCCCAGCTCAAGGCCGTATTCAGAGCCTCCTCAGCTCTTCTACACAAGTAATTTGGATCCTTTCCCTTTAAAAGTATTACGACATCGTCTGCATAGCAGACAGGTCTAAGTCCTTTCTCGGTTAGGGTCCTTAGGAGGCTATTAATCGTGGTGACCCAGAGTAAAGGTGACAAAATGCCACCCTGTGGTATACCACGAAATACCTTTTTCCTGATAGTTATATCGTACATCTCGCAGCTTATCCATCTGTTCCTTAGCATGCAGCAGTTACGGAGCACCCGGTCAACATAAAACTGGTCTAGGGATTGGATAAGGGTATCAGTGTGCACGTTATTGAAAGCGCCTTCGATGTCAATGCATACTGCCAGTGTATACAGTTTGCTATCGAAAGATTCACCTATGTAGTGGACAACTTCATTTAAAGCGGTTTCCACCGATCGTCCCATTACATAAGCATGCTGCTTATATTTAAGGTCATTGTATGGTATGCTGCTTTTAACCATGCTATCGACTATCCGTTCCAAGGTTTTAAGTAGGAAGGACGTAAGACTTATCGGTCGATAGGACTTAGGTGTCGCATAGCTAGGTTTCCCTGGTTTGGGTATAAATATTACCCTTGCATCCTGCCATTTAACTGGGGTATATGCCAATTTTAAGCATGCGACAGATGTACGGAAACCAGTCCCGCCTCCATCTGCAAAAGTGCCGGGAAAATTCCATCCGGCCCTGCAGCTTTATAGGGAGCAAAGCTCTTGATTGCCCCTTTAACCATGTCAGTTGTAATAACTATTTCCGTGTTACCCTCCCCTTCCTCCAATATCGGTTCATCTATGTTATTCGATATACCGGGTGGGAAATGAGAATCCATTAGGAGTTTCATTGTCTCCTCCATATCCTCAAGCCTCCTGCCCGTGTCATCGATCATAGATTCCGGTTGGACATGAGTTTTGGATATGAATTTTTTTATCTTCGATACGTCATTTACGCTATCTACCTGTTCACAGAAAAGTTTCCAGGAGTCTCGTTTGGCTTTTCGAACGATTTTCTTATATTCACCAAGTTTATTACGATACTCATCCCAGTATACTGCGGTCTTTTTACGCCGTGCCCGGTTAAATAGTTTGCGAAGAGTCTTCCCTAGGTTCCGGATCTCCCCAGTTACCCAGGGTTTTTCCTGGGCAGATCTCCGCTCTCGCAGAGGGCAGCTGTCCTCGAACGATTCAACCAGGGCACTTGTGAACGTTTCCTCTTTGGCATCTATATCCTCTTTATTTCGACATTAAAAAGTGTCCTGACCTAAACGGTTCTTTAGTAAGGTCCCGAACATTGTCCAATTAGTTTTAGACTTATTCCGAAACTTTATCGGCTTTGGTGGTGGCCTTAGTATTTTGAATCTTATGTACCGATGATCAGAAAAGGAGTGCTCGTCCGAAACTCTCCAATCCTGAATTTCGTTTATAAGCTCTTCTGAACATATAGTTATATCTAATACTTCTTCTCTGATTCTATTGACGAAGGTAGCTTTATTACCTAAGTTCAATGTTATCAAGTCTTTAGTATTAAAGAAATCCATGAGGGCTTGTCCCCTGCGATTGGTGTTTGTACTACCCCAAGCTACATGATGCGAGTTGGCATCACAACCTATTACAATTTTCTTATTTTTCCTTTGTGCCTCTTCAACCAGTTTCATCAGATCCGACGTTGGTGGTAGTGTCGGAGAATCGAAAGGCAGGTAAATAGATGCAAGGAATATGTTGCCACGACCTTGCTTCAGCACCATTGCATCCGATGTTGATAATCCTGTTGAGAGGAGAAAACATAAGTTCTTGTGACATAAGATACATGTTCTCGGGCGAGATCCTGTATCAGCGTAGAAAAGTTGGAAATTTACGTGATTTAATCCAGAAACCTTGTTGCGAATCGTCCAAGGTTCCTGGATTAAAGCTATATGTATTTTACCTGTGTTGATTTTAGCCATCAGAGCGTTGGTAGCTGTCTCGCTCCGATGGAGGTTTATTTGGATAACCTCAATCATGGTCATCCATTAAACTGTCTTCCAGCGAGTTGGTGGTCACCTCCTCGCTCTTTGGATTTGACTCCTCCGGATAGCCTGAAGTGGCTATTAATGCAGTGAGTACTGTTGATGGCACTGCGGTGTCCTTATCAGGCATAGGAATAGCAGTATTTTTAATAGACACATTCCCAATTCTGGAGAGCATTGCTGTTCTGTCTTCTGGCGGGTGAGTGATTTCCTCCTCGCATTTAGGATTTGACTCCTCAACATTGCTAGTACTTGCTAATGATGCTCTGGGTACTGTCTTAGGTGTTTTAGTGTCCTTGTCGGGGCCGGTTTTGACAGCCCTTTCAATCGGCGCCTTCCCAATTTTGGAAAGGGCAACTACACTTTCTTCTGGCGAGTTAATGGTAAATTCCTCGATTTTAGGATTTGACTCCTCAACGTTATCAGTAGTGGATACTGATGCTGTGGTCTTAGGTTTTTTAGTGTCCTTTTCGAGGCTTGTTGTAACAGCCCTTCCAATCGGCACCTTCCCAATTTTGAATATGACAGATTTAGAGGCGAAGTAAGCCCTACCTTTATTCTTGGCAAGACTAGCCATGGATTTCTGGTCGATACCTATTACAAATAAAGTTCCCTCAGGTTCTTCTTTCCTGTAAAAGACATCCCATTTTTCCACGGCCAGCTCAGCATTTTGACCTCCAAGAATTTCCAGTATACGTTCATTAGCCAGTTTACTGCCCCATCCTTTTATGTAGACAGTGGACTTTAGGAGCACCGGAAGCTCGCTCTTCTTTGCCAGTCCCAGCCTAGCGCCGTCCCAGGGAGGAGGGATACTTTCCACCAAGTTATTTAGGGTGCTAACACATTGGTGAGATGCCAACCTCATCAACATCACGCCCATGCTGAACTCGCAGCTCTCGCTCTCTATTGGTTGTTTGCCCTTTGAAGCGATTGCATGGTCCACTATCTTATTGTTGACCAGGTCTTCTATTTTACTCTGTTGGTCTATTGGAATTTTGCCTGTCGGATTACCGGCATCGTAAACTGCATAGCAGAGATCGTCCCGGTGCCTACTTCTGGCAACTTTGGCGTAAGATGGCGGTTCTTTTCCTTTTCCTCCGTCTAGCTTCTCCTTCCTCGTTTTTCGCCGACGTGTTCGTCTTCGGAATATCTGGCTTGGCGTTGTCACCCTTACTCGCAGGATTCTCACTTGAGATTCCTTTGAGTGAAGTATGGCTTGGCTTCGACTGTGTATTAGAAGACGGGGAGCTCTTTTTCTTCTTAGGTTTATTCTCAGTTGTCAACTCCTCGGGAGACCTGATCCTTTTTGCCTCAGATCTTGTGATTTTTCCTTTGGAGTGTCGTGGGATTGACTAACTATGATTTCCTGAAGCATCTTTTTCAACTTCCTCCTCTGTGCTCCAGAAAGTCTTTTCTTAGTAATAGGTAGTTTAGCTATGCTATCACTCACCTCTTTCACCATTTGCTCTACTTCATCCTTTTTGGGATTTGCTATAATGGTATTATTATTTTAGAATATTAAAAAAAAAATTTGAAGAACAAAAAGTCCCCTTTTATGAGTTCTTGTCTAATTTGGGCTCTACATACATACCCAGCAAAAAATAATTTATGTCATACTTTACAAATGACATCTTAATCACATTTAATAAACCAAACATATACTTACAAATGAAAACACAGTTAAAAATGTGGAAAGAGGTGTAGAAAAGTCACTACAAACAATATATTCGAAGTACTTCAAATTTTGATGAAAACCAATGAAATTTACATAAGCGTGTCATTGAAAGAATGTGGTTTATTTTTGACATATAAATATCGGATTTTTACAGCTTCTAAAGATAAGATTAGATGTAGTTCAAAATTGTCAAAAATAAACAACATCCCCCCAATGACACGCTAATGTAAAATTCATAGGTTTTTCACCTGAATTTGAAGCACTTCGGGTTACTAGTTCCCAGCAAAAAAAGTGTAGAAAAAGATGTAGTATTTTCATCACAACTAGTAACCCGAAGTACTTCAAATTCGTGTGAAAAACCTAAGAATTAACAGCTCTCGTTGGACTTCTATTTATTAAAGTTCAGCCATTAATGCATCTTCACCCCACAGTTTCTTTGAAACACTTGATTCTATTAGCATAGTTCTTATTCTGTCAACTAAAGTTCTATTAAACATTTCTGAAATACCATTTTGCTGTGGTGAGTACGCTTCTTTTGTTCTTTGATCACAACGAAGAATAGAAATCTTTTTACCAAATTTAGCTGTCACAAGAGCATTATTTTCTTTAAATTTCTTTCTTTTAAAACAAGTTAGAGTGCTATATTCGGCTATGCCGAATCTTAAATACCCTCCACCACCAAGCTACTTTTTATTGAAACCCATTTAACAATGTATCTAGTTTTTAGATAACTCTTCATAGGTTTTGTTTCCTTAGTGAGGGTACCATCATTTAGTAATTTCTTTATGAAACTTATTTTGATCAGGTCGAAAAAAATTTATATTAAGTGATTTTCGGATATGGATTTTTTACGGGTGCTATGACCTATTATGGGCTGATTTTGCCGATGCCAAAAAATTTAGGAGGATGATTTGTATATTTACAAACCATATTTCTGTCGAGTTTTAATCTGACGTCGATATTTTTAATGAAATATATTCGTTTTAGTATTTTTGAAACGATGTTTTTTCCTTATATGGGAGCTACGACTTATAATGGGCCAATTAGAAAACATAGATTTATCTATACACAGAACATGCTCATGTTGAATTTTATCCGGATATAATCATTTAATAATGAATTATGTGGTATTAAGTGATTTTCAGAAGTGAACCTTATATGGGAGCTATGACCAATTGTGGACTGATTCGAAAAAAAAAATCGCTGAATGCTATGGGAAATTTTGGATTGATTGTTATGATTTTGAATATAATTGATCCCTGGGTAAAAAAAATTACGTGACAAAATTCATCGAATTATCTTTTGTAGTTGCTAAGAAAACTGCTTAAGAATTACATATATGCCATTTACACCAACCAAAAACTAGTAGTTTTTGGCTTTATTTGGTTTTTGTTTGAAAAACTGCTAAAATTTCCAAATGGAAAACTACTTTCAACTAGTTTTTGATAAAAACCCAAACAAAACCCAATAAAAATAACAAAAATCCGAACTTCCATCCCTGGCTGAGCTTTTATAAAGCTTTTTTTAAAAATAAAAAAATAAATATTTTCAAATTTCTCATATTTACAATGAATTGTATTCAAAATATTGCTATTTTAAAGTTAATTTAATTAATAAAAGTTATTAAAGTGATTAAAGTTATCTCAAATAAAAACGTGGATATTGCGGTAAAATTAATTTGAATGTGCGTATGTATTGGTAAGTAGAAATCAAAAACTCATGAGCGGAGTTCAGTGTTTAGTGCACATGGTCTTGTAAAAGAGCAAATGCAAAATTTCATAGCTTTTTATTGCAATCCAACAACAAAACACACACTGTTGCAATTGTCACACCATTGCATTACCCCTGATGAAAATTCAATATTATGTTCGAATATTCGAAGTAATGTTTGAAAAACATTGGATCATAAAACTAAAAAAAAAAGTTTGGAAATTTCGAACTTATGTTCGAAAAATTTTTAAGCTGTTAAATATAGTTCCCGGAAACCTAAATTGCTGAAACTTGATAGTCATAAATCTACTTGGTTACAATACGACATTATGTTCGAATATTCGAAATTACATAAGTTCGAAAATTCGAAGTAATGTTCGAAAATTTTTGTATGCTTAAAAATAAATAAAAATGAAAACCCTTTTTTTAATTTCGATGTTAAAAATAATTCATACAAAAGGATGTTCACGATACCTCCAGTTTTCATATCCCGTTCCATTAAACTGAATTATTCCATGACGAACTGAACTTCCTCACGTTGGTTGTCCATAACCTTTTGTAAAAGTTCACAAACTTATTTATTTTTCAAAATGTATTTGAATGTTTGAAAGTTACAATTAGAATGAACAAATATTTTTTATTTCAATGCAAAAACATAAAACAAATTTCAATGAATATATAATTTACAAATTTTTAAAAGAAATAAATGCGAGAACATACATTTGTCTTGATAACAAACGTCATTGTATTGTAAAATTAGTATAGAATTTTGTTTTTTTTTTAAGAAATGTCGTATTTTTTCTTAAGTTTTCAGCGTTTCTGTATCATTAGCAAGTAGTAAAAATTATATTTAGTTTTTATGAAATAAAATTTTATTTATTTTATATAGTTATAAACATTTTCTATAAAGAGATATCTGATACATATTAACCCCCATTTTCTCAATGTCTGATTATGTTTTATCCTAACGATAAATTGACAGTTTACATACACAAAAATTTTAACCGGCAGTATATCTACCTGTTAAACGATAATCGGAGGTTGAGATAATGGCTAAGACTATGAACTCTTTATAATTTGAATTTATTTCGCAGAATTTCATTGGAAAGATAAATTAATTCAGTATAATAAATAAATCAAATGAAAACTAAAATTTCTTCCGGAATTAAACCACATTAAATTATATTAAAATTTTAATTATAAATTTATTCTTAAAGTTTTAATCAAAACTTTACTAAAAATTTTAATTTATTTGTGATTTAACAAAATTAGTAAGAATTTGAAAAAATATTTCCTATCCTATGGAAATAATATTTCCTATCCTATGGAAATAAGTTGAGTATTTAGTCTGTTGAAAGTTTTTTATGAATTTAAATAAATTTTAAATAGCTCCAAACCCGATACACAGATTCAATTACACTCTTTATATAGTATTTTATATTAAAACTATAACCTAGCAAATTAGAAAACATAGATTTATCTATACACAGAACATGCTCATGTTGAATTTTATCCGGATATAATCATTTAATAATGAATTATGTGGTATTAAGTGATTTTCAGAAGTGAACCTTATATGGGAGCTATGACCAATTGTGGACTGATTCGAAAAAAAAAAATCGCTGAATGCTATGGGAAATTTTGGATTGATTGTTATGATTTTGAATATAATTGATCCCTGGGTAAAAAAAATTACGTGACAAAATTCATCGAATTATCTTTTGTAGTTGCTAAGAAAACTGCTTAAGAATTACATATATGCCATTTACACCAACCAAAAACTAGTAGTTTTTGGCTTTATTTGGTTTTTGTTTGAAAAACTGCTAAAATTTCCAAATGGAAAACTACTTTCAACTAGTTTTTGATAAAAACCCAAACAAAACCCAATAAAAATAACAAAAATCCGAACTTCCATCCCTGGCTGAGCTTTTATAAAGCTTTTTTAAAAATAAAAAAATAAATATTTTCAAATTTCTCATATTTACAATGAATTGTATTCAAAATATTGCTATTTTAAAGTTAATTTAATTAATAAAAGTTATTAAAGTGATTAAAGTTATCTCAAATAAAAACGTGGATATTGCGGTAAAATTAATTTGAATGTGCGTATGTATTGGTAAGTAGAAATCAAAAACTCATGAGCGGAGTTCAGTGTTTAGTGCACATGGTCTTGTAAAAGAGCAAATGCAAAATTTCATAGCTTTTTATTGCAATCCAACAACAAAACACACACTGTTGCAATTGTCACACCATTGCATTACCCCTGATGAAAATTCAATATTATGTTCGAATATTCGAAGTAATGTTTGAAAAACATTGGATCATAAAACTAAAAAAAAAAGTTTGGAAATTTCGAACTTATGTTCGAAAAATTTTTAAGCTGTTAAATATAGTTCCCGGAAACCTAAATTGCTGAAACTTGATAGTCATAAATCTACTTGGTTACAATACGACATTATGTTCGAATATTCGAAATTACATAAGTTCGAAAATTCGAAGTAATGTTCGAAAATTTTTGTATGCTTAAAAATAAATAAAAATGAAAACCCTTTTTTTAATTTCGATGTTAAAAATAATTCATACAAAAGGATGTTCACGATACCTCCAGTTTTCATATCCCGTTCCATTAAACTGAATTATTCCATGACGAACTGAACTTCCTCACGTTGGTTGTCCATAACCTTTTGTAAAAGTTCACAAACTTATTTATTTTTCAAAATGTATTTGAATGTTTGAAAGTTACAATTAGAATGAACAAATATTTTTTATTTCAATGCAAAAACATAAAACAAATTTCAATGAATATATAATTTACAAATTTTTAAAAGAAATAAATGCGAGAACATACATTTGTCTTGATAACAAACGTCATTGTATTGTAAAATTAGTATAGAATTTTGTTTTTTTTTTTAAGAAATGTCGTATTTTTTCTTAAGTTTTCAGCGTTTCTGTATCATTAGCAAGTAGTAAAAATTATATTTAGTTTTTATGAAATAAAATTTTATTTATTTTATATAGTTATAAACATTTTCTATAAAGAGATATCTGATACATATTAACCCCCATTTTCTCAATGTCTGATTATGTTTTATCCTAACGATAAATTGACAGTTTACATACACAAAAATTTTAACCGGCAGTATATCTACCTGTTAAACGATAACCGGAGGTTGAGATAATGGCTAAGACTATGAACTCTTTATAATTTGAATTTATTTCGCAGAATTTCATTGGAAAGATAAATTAATTCAGTATAATAAATAAATCAAATGAAAACTAAAATTTCTTCCGGAATTAAACCACATTAAATTATATTAAAATTTTAATTATAAATTTATTCTTAAAGTTTTAATCAAAACTTTACTAAAAATTTTAATTTATTTGTGATTTAACAAAATTAGTAAGAATTTGAAAAAATATTTCCTATCCTATGGAAATAATATTTCCTATCCTATGGAAATAAGTTGAGTATTTAGTCTGTTGAAAGTTTTTTATGAATTTAAATAAATTTTAAATAGCTCCAAACCCGATACACAGATTCAATTACACTCTTTATATAGTATTTTATATTAAAACTATAACCTAGCAAAATTTGATGATGTTTTCTGATGATGCAGTAAACAGTGAAAATTTAAAGTGAGTAAACTTTCTTCAAAAATGTTGGAATTTAATTTAAAAATTCGCACAGATATAAGTATACGATATAAGTACAGTTTCTGTTTGGTAAGCAAAGTTGTTTGTCCAATAAAATCCTAATAGATAAACTTAATAACAAAAAATGGTTATATTGAGACGGCTCCCAAATATCTTTCAACACAAGAACACCGGTGTATAATAAAAATTGTCTGTATTCTGCTTTATACCACTCAAGTTCATTAAATGGGCGTGGCTTCCTTAAAAATTCTTTAGGAGTTTGATTTTTTAAGAAAAGAAGTCTTGACACTTTTATTCATGCAATAATTTGTATTTCTTTTCTTGATCCAATTTAAAAACATAGTCTTTGTGACACCTAAACAGACCACGTAGATGTAGTCATTTGGAAAGTTTTTTACCATATCCAAAATGTTTTTTTATTCCAATTAGGAATGAACGGGCAGAAACATCACAAATAAAAGCTCTACGTTTTACTTGGTATGAAATCTCACTCCATTTAGCTCAATTTCTTTAACAATTTTTTTTTTTTGCATTAACATGTCAGATGTTGGAGGTTTTCAAAATCCGCAAAAGGCTGCTTCAGCATATACGTCCTTATAGCCATGAATATAGCACAAATTGTCTGTTGGAGCTTTTTGAAAGGGGTAATCCGTCAAAATTTATGTTTAATTAAAGATTTTGGGGATCTGGCTTGTTTTTAAGTAAAAAATTAATAGAGTACCTCTCACACCGTAAAACATTAACTACCCAGCACCAAGGCCTTTGGAGTATATTTTAAAGAAATATAAGGAAAATGACTGTTACAAATGACAATACTTATTCGTGTGGGAGCGTAGTCGCACACTATCATTTCGATGTGAGAACAGAATAGAAACTGCCGGTCCACACAAGGAAATTATTTTGGGAAACTTTTGAATTTGCGTGAAAGAGAAAGAGAAAGAAATATCATTCATCTCTCTCGCGGTACGGAGTTTCTCGTACTCGAAAACTCGTTTTGTTATACTTCTCATTCGTACAAAAACAAATCAATGCAATTAACACGTAGTTTCAGAAACAAAAGTTTCTATGTGTAGACATAAAGGAAACTTTAAAAGAGAATTAAGAAAAAGTTTTTCAACTAAAGTTTCTGTGTGTAGACCGGCACAAATTAAGCAACTACGAACGTGAAGCAAAAGCAAAGTCGAAAAAATCTCTCATATTGGAATTCGTGCGTGTTTTGCTACTTCCCTATCTCCTTTTCACCTTTTGACAACAAACTCAACATGCTTGCGTGCTAATCCTTGAGAAAAAATCTCATGTAATCCGGCACTTACGCTTTTTACTAGGGTTCTATAGTTTATACAAATGTCGACTTTTCGGTAAAATGTAGGGTTCTATCTTTACCCCTTTTATATTTTTGTTCGTGTTTTGCTGACAAATATTGGCAACACTGCTTTGAGTGAATCACGTTGCTGAACTCTCAATAAAAAAAAGTACCGGTTCACATGAGAAACTTTTGTTGACTGACTTTTTCTTAATTCAGTTTCAAAGTTGATTTAATGTCCACAGAGAGAAACTTTTGTTTCAGCAACTACGTATTAATAGCATTTGTAACTCAAGTCAATACTGTCTACCGGAGTTTTATTCCAGATCTACTCTTGGCTCAAATAGGGGCTAATCTGTTGTTTAGTTTTAAGATTAGTCTTAAGTTTTTTTGATCTCAATGTTGACGTATTAGCAGTCTATGTAAACTTTTATTATATTTATTGAACAATATAATTTTAATGTTTATTGACAGATGTAAAATTCTAATGATCTTTTATGGGTAATGTGAGCAAGTTGCGTTATCGTTTTACATAATATCTTCAATGTTTTTTAAAATAATACATATAGTATTAAGTTTATACAAATTAAATGTTATCGTTATTTAGTTCCATTGTAATCTGACAATCAAGTCTTATTAAAATAATATTGAATATTGCATTGATTTATTTTTGTATGAATGAGAAAAATAACAAAACAAGTTTTTCGAGTACAAGAAACTCCATACCGCGAGAGAAATTATTGAAATTTTTTTCTTTCTCACACAAAATCAAAAGTTTCCCAAAAAAAGTTTACCTGTGTGAACCAACACAAATCGTTAGAAACAGTGTTGTCATGTATAAGTATTTTTCCCTTTTTGTAGGGATTTTTTTCAAAAATTTCACATGTGGGGAAAAAGGAGATGATTTCTTACTTTTGTCACATTGTAGGGATGTTTTTCAATTTCATAGTTTTAGCAACTAAAAATATATTTTTTTCATGTATTAAGCGACATGGACACATCAAACTGTAATTTTTTTGATTGTGTTAGTAAAAAAACATCACATATATCCCAATAAGCAAAAACCTTTGAAATTATGTAAATATATATTTGAAAACATATATAACATATATTGTTGTGTTTTTATTTTTCTAAAATAATTTAATTTTTAAAATTTAATTTTCTAAGTTCAATTGAAACAGTACTTTGAAAATTGTATAAATATCACACATTATATTTTATGAAACGTTTTTTGAAATTATCATGTTTATTTCAAAGGCTACACTTACTAATTTGAAAAGAATTTGAAAAATACATTATTTAGTTAAGAAAATTTTCAAAAATGATCACAGGTTTGAATCAATGTTTATTGGGATAGATGTTGTACAACAACTTCTACAAAATCCACATACATTTTGTTTTTGGAATTAGTTTACGATTGCGTCAAAATCATGTAGTTTTTGCAAGGTTAAAATACCGAAATAAACCAAAATACTGATAACGCTAAAATACCAATACCGGTATTTTATTAAAAAAACTAAAATTTTCAAAAAGGGAGTAACTCTTCACTTTATTAATATTGTTAACATCACTGGCATTTTTTTTTTATTTCTTTCTCAAACATTGGCAACCTTCTTTTTACAGTCACCATCAAAAAAAGGACGGATGTATTTCTGAATTGCTGAGTTTAATCCGAATCTAATGGTTATAAATTAATTTTTAGACGTTTAAGATATTTTTTAAAGGGGGTTTGTATGGGGGCTAGGCTCAAACGACGGTCAATATAAAGCTTAGTTGTGCCAATTTTTGGAGAGATAGTAGTGTAATTGAAGTACATAGTTATGAGTTAAAAACTCTAAATCGGAAGGTCTGGTTGTATGGGGACTAGGTTAAATAATGGACCGATTTCAACCATTTTCAATAGGGTTCGTCCTTGTGACAAAAACTCGTATGGTCCACATCATCATTATCAAAATATCTTGAAAATTGCGGTCTGTAGCTTGCGCACAAGGTTTACATGTACATAAAAATATTGGTCCTTTACCCACCTTAAAGTATACCGATCTAACTGGATCAAGTGCATGCTAAGGAACAGATGGACAAGCTGCGAGGTATACGATACAATTATCAGGAAAAAGTTATTTCGCGGTATACCACAGGGTGGCATTTTGTCACTTTTACTCTGGGTTACCACGATTAATAGCCTCCTAAGGACCCTAACTGATAAAGGATTTAGACCTGTCTGCTATGCAAACGATCGTAATACTTTTAAAGGGAAAGGATCTAAATTACTTTTGTAGAAAAGCTGAGGAAGCTCTGAATACGGCCATGAGCTGGGCTCAACCGAGAGGCCTCAATGTTAACCCGGCGAAGACAGAAATCTATCTTTTCTCAAGAAAGACAAAAATTTCTACGTATACTGAACCTTGCTGGGTTACCACGATTAATAGCCTCCTAAGGACCCTAACTGATAAAGGATTTAGACCTGTCTGCTATGCAAATGATCGTAATACTTTTAAAGGGAAAGGATTTAAATTACTTTTGTAGAAGAGCTGAGGAAGCTCTGAATACGGCCATGAGCAGGGCTCAGCCGAGAGGCCTCAATGTTAACCCGGCGAAGACAGAAATCTAACTTTTCTCAAGAAAGACAAAAATTTCTACGTATACTGAACCTTGCTTACCATAGAGGATAGAATCAACAAGGCAAATCGGTGCTGGGCAATATGTAGGAGAACTATAGGCATGAATTCTAGCTAATGCTTCAATAATCTGGGGGACTGCTTTGGACAAAAAGTGTAATATCAAACTACTACAGGGAGTTCATCGTACATGCTGCTTGGGTATAAATGGTGTCATGTGTACTACTTCAACCAAGGCTCTGGAAACGTTGCAAGATATTCCACCCATTGAAACATATTTAAGATATGAGGAGACGCTTACAGCTGAACGGTTCTTTACTTTAGGCGAACTGGCCAAAAGCGGTTATAGGACACGTCATCAATGTATACTGGACACATTGGAAGGTTATACATATTCATCGGACGTGCCTGATCGTATACCAGACACAGAATATGTCGGAAACTTTGTAACGCTGATCCCAGATAGAATGTCTTTGCCAAGCGGAACACTAGAGCAAATACTAGTAGGAATCCGTTGTTACACCGATGGCTCCAAATTGGGTCTGGGAACAGAATTATACCACCGTCTACCTAATCATAACACATGCTTCCAGGCAAAAGTACGAGCAATAACGGAATGCTTAAATTGAATTATAATAAATATGGCGCCAACAGCCCTTAATATATTTGCCGGCAGCCAGAAGGCAATTAGGGCGATATCAGGTGATAGAATTAAATCTAAGATTGTAAGAAAGCTTTAACTAAATACTCTCTCATAGGTAAGGTTTACATCATATGGGTACTAGGGCACTCGGGAGTAGTCGGCAACGAAAGGGCGAGTTTAATAGCTTTAAAGGGAATGGAGCACGAAGCAGTTAACCTGACAAACGCAAAACCATTCGACGCAACAAAAGCTGAATTAAAAATGTGGGTGATAGAATCCCATAAGGCATCTTGGAATAATGAAACGGTGGGTAGAACCACAAAGATCCTATGGGGTGACTCTGATGAACGCTAGACGAGAAGTCTTCTCAAAATGAGCAAGTCTGAAGTTAGTATGATGGTACGTATTCTGAGTGGACACACAGGATTACATTACAGCACATCTATGCCAAATTGGACGTGCGATTCAGACGTGTGTAGAGCATGTGAAGAGGACATTGAAACTCTGGAGCACTTTCTGTGCCACTGTCTGGCATTCGTCGAAGTTAGATCCAAGTATCTTGGAAGTGATGTTATTCCGGAAATAACATTCCTGACTGAGGAATTACGTACAGGAAGCTGAATTTCTAAACATTAAAAAATAATACATTCAGTGAACCATTTTTTCCGATGAAAATGATCACACCATAGTGGCCTAGGTGTATTTCTTCGGATTTGATGTAGTATACATCCTCCTATCAACCTAACTTATACCGATCGACTCAGAATCACTTTCTGAGTTTTTTCGGCTCGACAAATAATAATTTTGGGAAAAACAAATAAAATGTGATCAGCTGTTTGTTTTAATTTCGTGCAAAAGAAGTGCTGCTTATGTTATTTCGTAAGTTGGAAAACAAGGTAAAGGCCAGATAAATTTTGCAATAAGAACAGAGTACTGCTTTTGCGAAATTATTTCGTACCAAATATTTTATATGTAGTTTGACAACATTTCGCACGAAATTTTGAAGAGTACCTAGCTATACGTATAGAATTTAATTTTACTTTTCCATTAGACTTTACGTACTTAAAGTGCGATCGTGTAAAGGGCCCTTACTTTATTAATATGTATATGTACTTAGAGAAAGCCTGTTTGAGGGGATTTTTTTCTCATAAGCGTAGGGATTTCTAAAAATCACTGGTTATAAAGAGAATTTCAGGGTGCACTTATAAGGCGAAGTCATTGTTTTGTTTTTTTAGTGAAAGTTGTATACAACTGCAAAAAAAAGAGAACCGGAAAGAAAGAAGGAGATAAAAAAAGAGAGAAAGAGAAAAAGAAAAATTATAAAAATTAATAAAAATATCTATTTACACCAAACACTTTAGTAAAGACCAAAATAAAAACATATGTTTCGGTGGTCTTTTCCAATGATTGACAATGTTACTGAGAGTAACAGCAACAGAAGAAGAAGAAGTATACAACTGTCAAACCATTCGAGTTGCCAGATCCACAAAAAAATAATTTATTTACATAGGATTATTTCAATTTTTAGGATATTAAAATAATATAAATTTATACTTAAACGAGTAATTGTATATATCATTTAAATTCACGTTATATGTTTATGTATATTTTAACATAATATTTTTAATGGAAACTGTTTAAATTGTAGTAATAAAAAAACGCAATGAAACAAGAGTATTTTTCATTTAATTTAATAATTAATCTCTACAAGAATATAATATGTATTTGTAATACTTTATAAAGTAAGTATTTTATTTTCAGTCTAATAGTACACCTTAAAAAAATTCTAATGTATTATAAATTAAAATTGAATTATAATGCCTTTTTCATCATAATAAAATGTCAAAATGTAGCATTGGGGTTGCCAGATGCACAAAAAAAATATTTATTTGCATAGGGATTAATTCAAAAAATCAAAAATAATATAAATTTATAATTAAATTAGTAATTTTTTATATTATTAAAATTCACGTTATATTTTTATGTTTGTCTTAAACATAATATTTTTAATGAAAACTGTTTAAATTGTAGTAATAAAAAACAAAATTTCCACACAATGAAACAAGAGTATTTTTCATTTCATTTTGTAGAAAATCTTTATAAGTAAGTATGCATTTGTAATACGTTATAAAATAAGTATTTTTTAGTCTAATATTATACTTTTTTGGCAATTGTAATTGTTTACATACATTATATAATTAAAAAATAAAATTTTCTAATGTACTATAAATTAAAATTGTATCCATGATAATAAATTGTGTATTTGTAGCAAATTCACTAATAGATATACACATATTTTACAATTTTTAGTTGTAATATACATATCGTCACCTGAAACGCAGACGGCCCTAACTAACAAAAAATTCAAAATCGATTTTATTGTTGATTATAATATATTGCATCAAAACAAATGTCTGCACAAAATTGGACTCCTCCGAAAAAAATTAGCAATTTTATTGACAAAAAAAGACCCTATCTACAAGAACATTTAAATATTACAGGTAAAAAGTCCAATTTATCCATTTTTATATACGCCATTGTCAACTATCATAACAACTGATAGGTTTCACTATTTCAATAGTTTTTTGCTTCTCCTGTAAAATTTTAAAAAAGATAGGGCCGTTTGCGGTTTAGTTGACGATAAGTATATTTGTTTGGTGTAGAGATATTTTGGGCACGTGGGATTTTCATTTTTAAAGGGTGATGGCAATGGTCAAACAAATTTACACACAAAGGATTTTTTTTGATTGTGTTAGTGAAAAAAAAAACTCACACGCACTGGTTTGATGAAAATCTAAACACTTTTGATTTTCAACTGAAATTGAAGCAGATGTAGCATAGAAGAAGAAGAAGCATAAATTAATTTTTATTTAGTGTTTGCCGCAAGGTAAATGAAACATGGATGAAAAAAAATCATATTCGAATTTATTTGCAGACACAGTACCAAATTTTACTTGAAATATACAAAGAAAAATATCCAGTTTTTTAATAAAACATTTTTTCATTAACCAAAAAAAAATTAAAGAAATGGATAATTGTTTTTTACCGCAAAAATTACATTTATAATAATGGTAAAAATTGTATGTGTAACAGTATAGACACATAACGCATAAAATTTTTTCATACATTTTTTATCACCATGCGGTAAAAAAATGATGTTGCCGTCGTAAAATCTAAATAAAAATTAAATTTATGCTTCTTCTTCTTCAATGATTGCTGGAATAAATTACTAACACATAAACAAGTTTTGACCAAATGTTGACGTGTGGCCATGCAGCTTTATGCTATATATTAAAAAGACCACTCTGGCAACATATACACTTTTTGACATAAGTATACAACTTTTGTTGGTTTTTGTAGAATTGACTTCACCAGGGATGGAAAATTAGATTTTGTGTCAGTATCAAAAAATATTTCAAAGGGTACTTTTTTGGATCTCAAAGAACTAAAATATTTTTTTTTTTTTGCTAAATGTTGATAATTTTTTAAATAAATATAAAATTTTTAAACAATCCATAACGGAGGTAGAAAGGTCATTATAAGTTGATATGATGAATCCTTGTCCGTCCCTCAATGTTAACCTTTTATAGGAATGGGTACATGCCATTTCATAGCTACCATACAAATATTAGCCACTTTGTAAATATGTTAAATTTAAAGCTGTCATAATATAATTTGTTATATTTTAAATCCGGTCTTAATCGAAATCAGGCCACATTTGGCCCTATACAAGAATGAATTTAGAATTTCATCTTAATGGTAATAATTGAGCTACAAGTATTAGTATCGACTGTCCATTGCCAATAAGTCGCTTAAATATGTGTTATTGAATTAAAATCCGTCGTGGGACCGTACATAGGATATTTACTCGTATATGCGATTCTTAATACGACTTGAAACAATAATTTGCTTAGACCGGGTTTTTGAGTTGGCAATCAAATGGCAATTAATAATTAGATTAGTTAATCTAAAAATAAATTTAATCCAATGTTAATACCATTTGATGTTTTTGAGTACAAGATTAAACTTCGCAGTGTTGCCATACAAAACAACAGAAAATGTCACTGTTTGTTATCAAAACAATGCATATTTTATAAAAAAGAAGAAGACAAATGTAAATTTAATATGAAAATTAATGAAAACTTAAATTAAAAACAAAAAAATGTATTTTGAAGTGTCCATAATATATACTAATCAATAAATAGAACATTTTAATGTTTATATTTATAAAAATTTTATTAATTTTTTTGCATCAGCTGTTTACACTTTTGCATTTCGTGCTTAAGATTAAACCACCTCCACTGGGCGCTTAAACTTGCAAACAAAATTAACTAATTGAGTACTCAAAAACATCTTTCGACGATTAATTTTAATTTAATCGCTAATCTTTCACCTAAAGATTGGCTCTTAAAAGTCCAAATATTTTTGACCTAAAACTTCTTATATGTATTGTCTTTGGTTGAATGCTTAGTTTCAAAACAAATTGTTTTATATTAGATAGAAAGTGAATCCTTCGAGTTTATATCATTTGGAAATCATTTGTTTAAAGTCAAATATTATTTCAAAATTGAAATTTCTGGTATTTTTCTTATAAAATAGTAATAAAGGTATTTTCAGACTACAATACTGAGTATTAACACACTTCAAATTAAAAATATTATGAAAATAATTCGCATTTTCAAAAAATCAATCCGAAAAATACATTTTATGTTTACACTATAACATTTGTAATATTTTTTATCCAATTTTCAATTATTTATGCACTTTTCGTTCTTATTTTTAATGTATTTTACACTTTTTGTTTGTTTTTTATTGTATTTATAAAATACATACCGAATACGTTTGAAAATAAAAAGTTTTTGAATTGTTTTAAAAAATTTATGAACACCGACCGTATGCCAAAAAAATAAGTAATATTTTTGAAAATCAAATTACAAATTATATTTAGACTAGTAAATTGTATTATGATACAAATATTCTTGACAAGTATTAATACTCAGTATTGTAGTCTGAAAATACCTTAATGAATTTTTAATTAGATTACTATTCATATAATGTCAATAAAGATAAAAATAAATACAACTTCTGATTCCATTTCGTAATGAGTTACATTGGTTATATTGAAGAGAAATCCATTACTCTATAATTTTATTAGCCGGTTTTACTAATATACTTTTTTTTAGAAAAAACGGCTTTTAGTTGATGCATTTTGGAATTTGAAATTTTAAATATTCTTAAACTTGTTATTTTTTATCGAACCGATATATTATTGGAACAAATTAAGTGTTCTAATCCAGCTGATTTTTAGAGTTAAAAGTTATCCGGTCTATTAGGGTCCGGGAGTTATGGGCCTCCAAAGGTCTGATATATAATTGGATATATCTCGATCACTGATAAACGGATATGGTCGATATGGGTATCATTGGAAAGGTCTTTGACAGAGCTTTCCACTGATGTGTTAGATGACAAATATTATTAACCCATTGAGAACCAGGGTGAATTTTTTGGTTTTTTCCTTTGACTTTTTTTAAAAAAGTACCGTTATCTCTAAAACATATCGATATAACGGTACCTCATCTTAGGTGAATGTTTGTAGACTACATTTGGGGCTTTCCTTTGATATAGGTTTGAAAGCTATAACCCATGAAATGCAGGAGTTATTTAAGTTTAAAGTTTTATATTTTCGTAAATTTTTTTATCATATGTTATTATAAATTTCAAGTGCTTATTGTTTGATATGGGTATCAGTGGATAGGTCTCTGAAATACCTTTCAATTGATATATATTGTAACTTATATCATTAACCCATTGAGAGCCAGCGACAATTTGTATATAAATTTCTTTTATTGTTTTTACAAAAGTACCGTTATCTCAAAAATAAATCGATGTAAGGGTACCTCATTTAACATGAAATTGTAAAATATTTGGGGCTTTTTTATAATATACGTTTGAAATTTGTAACTCATGAAGTTTAGAAGTTTTTTAAGTTAATTTAGAAAGAAAGCATATCTAGGTGAAATAAATTATTAAACAAAGAAGTGGGTAAGTTATTTCACTTTTTGATGAAATAATTGAATAAAAATATTTCACTTTTTGATTAAATGATTTGAAATTGGTAAAAAGTTGTATAATTTTTTTGAAATAATTTTTATTTTTTGGTAAAATTATTGATTTGAAAATGAAATAGCGCGATTTTTTTGAAATAATTTTTCATATTTTGGTGAAATGATTGAATTGTGGGAAAAAGTGATATAGCGCCCCAGGTGAAATGATTGAATTGTGAAAAAAGCAGCCTAGCGCCGCAGGCGAAAAATGATTGAATTGTGGGAAAAAGTAACATAGCGCTGCAGGTGAAATGATTGAATTGTGGAAGGAAACAGGCTAGCGCCGCAGGCGAAAAATTATTTCAAAAAAATCGCGCGATTTTTTTGAAATAATTTTTCACTTTTTGGTGAAATGATTGAATTGTGAAAAAAGCAGCATACCGCCGCAGGGGAAAAATTATTTTAAAAAATCGCGCGATTTTTTATGTATGTATGTATTTATGTATGTAGTTGCGTGATTCAAATAATTTTTAAACTGAACACATTACAATTAACCAAAATATATTTGAATTACGTGTGTTCACCCTGTTTTAAACAAGACGATTATAAATTTTTCGATTTTTTTTGTCGATTCGAAAGTTACAAAACACAGGCACTGGCTGTTAATAGGTTGATATAAATGATATGGACCATATTATATATCAATCAAAAGATATTTCAATACCATTGCATTGATATCCATATCGAATAATAAATAGTCAATCTATACAAATGCATTCCATAAAAACCAAAATTTTTTTAAAATATTAATTTTTAAAGTTATCTAACTTCTGCATTTCATGAGTTAGGTCTTTCAAACATACAACATATGAAAGCTTATAATGTTGTCTATAAGATTTCATGTGACATAAAGTACCTTTATATCGATTTATTTTTGAAAAAACGGTACTGTAAAGAAAAATAAATAAAAATATATACAAATTGCCCCTGGCTCTCAATGGGTTAATGATATAAGTTACAATATACATCAATTGAAAGGTATTTCAGAGACCTATCCACTGATACCCATATTGACCATATCAAATAATAAGCACTTGAGATTTATAATAACATATGATAAAAATCAAAATTTACGAAAATATAAAATTTTAAACTTAAATAACACCTGCATTTCATGGGTTATAGCTTTCAAACATATATCAAAGGAAAGCCCCAAATGTTGTCTACAAACATTCACGTAAGATGAGGTACCGTTATATCGATATGTTTTAGAGATAACGGTACTTTTTTAAAAAAAGACAAATGAAAAAACAAAAAAATTCACCCTGGTTCTCAATGGGTTAATGATATAAGTTACAATATACATCAATTGAAAGGTATTTCAGAGACCTATCCACTGATACCCATATTGACCATATCAAATAATATGCACTTTAGATTTATAATTACATATGATAAATATCAAAATTTAAGAAAATATAAAATTTTAAACTTAAATAACTCCTGCATTTCATGGGTTATAGCTTTCAAACCTATATCAAAGGAAAGCCCCAAATGTAGTCTACAAACATTCACCTAAGATGAGGTACCGTTATATCGATATGTTTTAGAGATAACGGTACTTTTTTAAAAAAAGTCAAAGGAAAAAACAAAAAAATTCACCCTGGTTCTCAATGGGTTAATAATATTTGTCATCTAACACATCAGTGGAAAGCTCTGTCAAAGACCTTTCCAATGATACCCATATCGACCATATCCGTTTATCAGTGATCGAGATATATCCAATTATATATCAGACCTTTGGAGGCCCATAACTCCCGAACCTTAATAGAGCGGATAATTTTTTTTCCTTTGTTGAAGTCACAAGAACAAGTACTATCATGTGGTATAAACAAAAGTTTTAAAATCAGCTGGATCAGAACGCTTAATTTATACCAATGTTTACATACAAAAATTATTTATCTATCTGTTAATCGATAATCGGATATTGTGATTGTGGGCCTGAGAGTATCAAATAAGACTCGCGAGTATCACGGTACTTTTGAACATCAAATAGTATCAAAAAAGTACCACCGTAAAAATTTTGCCATCCCTGGACTTCACCTTATTCCATCATGCAGAATTTGTTCGTAGCAAATTGAAGGAATACATAACATTTGGAAAATAATTATTATTTAGTATGATGTAAAAATACATCATGGTATACGCTAAGAAATACATGTGTGAACTTACTGAGTTTTTTAGACAAGAATGTACATCTAATGGATTTGAAACGCAACAAAATATCCCACACATTTTAACACAAATCCACACTAATTAGTATTTAGTAAACAAACTAAACATGTGCGAGTTGAATTTATACAAGGTAGAGTTAGTTCTGCAACACAAACATTTTCAAGGTACATTTATTATAAGGTAGCTTCGTCAGCGAATTCGTATAATTGGAATTAATTACTTAATTGGGAAAATTATATCTTTGTAATATAAAAATAATTTGTTTAATTATTTAATTTTAAAAAACTTATATAAAAATGAAATAGAATAATATTTTTTTCTAATTAATAAAATTTTCCTTGCGTTTTCAATAATTTATAAAAAGGAACAATAGGCTACTTTTTATTATGAAGTAGCACTTCCTTAAAAGTCGAATATCTCGGAATATGTTTAACTAGAGTCCTCAAATTTTGTATTGACAATTTTGACATCCATATGAAAATTTGGAGGAAAAGTGGGAGTTCTAGCAATAGGGGGCGTGCACTTTCCATAAGAATTCAATACAAAAATTTGTATATGTCGGAAACGCTTATAGCTAGAATATTAGAATTTTGCACAAACTAATTTGTCATTCATTTGAACATTTGATTAATAAATTTGTGGATTAGAAAAAGGCTTACAGCTAGAATCCTTATATCTCGCACGAACAACTATGTCATCCATGTAAACATTTGGGTAATAAATTGGCGCATTAGCAATAGGGGGTATGGCACCTTTCAAATGAATTAAATATACAAATTCTAATGTGAGAAGTCATTGGAGTTAGAATCCTCAAATTTTTCACGAACAACTTTGTCATCCATGCTAACATTTGGGTAATAAATTGGCGGACTGGCAATAATGGGTGTGGCACTTCTCATATAAATTAAACACAAAAATTCGTATATCTGGGAAATTATTAGAGCAATAATCCTTAATTTTGCACAAACAACTTTGTCATTTATGTGAACATTTGGGTAATAAATTGGAGGATAAATAGGGGGTATTGCAGCAAGAATTCCCATATATGTACTCTGTACTTTCCTAGATATACATACATATGTATTTAATAAATATGTGAGGTGCAACGCCCTTTATTGCTAGTTGAACTATTTTTCCAAATACTAAAATTAGTATATCTGGGAATCTATAAAAGCTAGAACACTAAAATGTTAAATGTGAATTTTTTACATCTATATAAACATTTAAGAAAATGAATGGACGAATCATAAATAACAGTGTGACCAGATCTCAAAAAATTTTGCGGTTAGATCTCATTCAAAATAATGCTAGAAAAAATGCTAAAACTGAATTAAAATGCTGTATCTTGCTTACAAATTTTACATGGACAGCCAACAAATCATACATGGATAAATACATGGCTTGGGTTTAGGTTTAGAAGGGTTATTCACCATAAAAAGATGCATATCCACTCCGAGACGATAAGGTCCGCTGTAAAAATAAAACACTACAAAAAACGAAAAAGATAGATAAAAGGAAACAGATATATTCCAAGGGATTACACCACAGAGGATTTACCAAGTCAGTATCCTAAAGAATAAAGCCCAGGCGAAGAAGTGACTAATTCTCTTGACAAAACCTAGTAGAGTATAGTGTCAAGACCCGCAATATCCCCTATTTCGACATGGAACCTATTCCCTAGCCATTTCAACCTGAGATTCTGTATCCTACCGTACTATTGCAGGTTATGCTCGATCTTCGCATAACCTGCAATAGTACGGTATATTGCTGTCCCACTTACTGACAAAGGCCCTAACTGAGCAATGCCCGCTTGGCATCCCTATCAGAAACATTAGACTGCATCTATCAAGTCCTATACATAAATATTTTGGTAGCAACCATATCAAGTTTTGGACATAGGACCTTTGGTACTTTGCAATCCAATCTACTATTCCAAGTCTAGTTTATGATGTCACAGATCTTTCGAATATCTGCCTGTAATAGTGACAAATGAGCGGTTTTACCATCCATGGCCTAATAGACTCAGAAAATGATTCTTAGCTTCTTAGTTCAGTGAAACTAAGATAAAACTACAGAAATGCTAAAAATTATTTCGAAATGATTGTCAATTATACAATTATGTAATTTCTCTAATATCCCATTTACACATACGCGAAATCTAGTAGATTTCATTAAAGATCTTTTTACAAATCTAGATCGTTTACACTTATTATTTTTGAAATTTAGGAAGATTTCGTTTTTTCTAATGTTTCTAGAAATTAGGTTTGATACGAAAAATAAGAAGGAAAATGTAAAAATATTTCTGAATGCAAAACGCGCTCTCTTTCTCAAAAATTTCATTAAAACTCTATAAATTACATTTTTAATCCAGAGACCAAAGTATACTTTTCTAAAGGATTGAGCAGAATCTGGCTTTATCATCCATGAATCAATTTGAGTTATCGTGTCTTGAAGTTTGAGAAACGCCATTTTTGGCCAAAGGCTTAACATCTGACATATCTTCTTTCATTGAAGCAGAATATTAAAATTTCATAAAATGTATGAATTTGTACATGAAGGAATTTTGTTTTTCCTTTTCTTTGATTTTCATAAAAAATTGCAATAAATTCCCATTACCTATTAATCTGTTCCAAATTTTTAGAAAATTATCATATACCGTGACTGTCATTAATATTCGGTTTTTACATTTCCGTTTTTTCTGTTCTTAATTTTTAAATTAATTTAAATTAAAATGGAGACACCACATAGAGGATAGGATCAACAAGGCACATCGGTGCTGGGCGATATGTAGGAGAACCATAGGCATGAAATGGGGTCTTAGTCCTACTATGACAAATTGGCTTTATAAAAGTGTAATTAGACCAATTCTAGCTTATGCTTCAATAATCTGGTGGACTGCTTTGGACAAAAAGTGTAATATCAAACTACTACAGGGAGTTCAGCGTACATGCTGCTTGGGTATAAGTGGTGCCATGTGTACTACTTCAACCAAGGCTCTGGAAACGTTGCTAGATATTCCACCAATTGAAACATATATAAGATATGAGGCGGCGCTTACAGCCGAACGGCTCCTTACTTTAGGCGAACTGGCCAAAAACGGTTATAGGACACGTCATCAATGTATACTGGACACATTGGAAGGTTATACACATTCATCGGACGTGCCTGATCGCATACCAGACACTGAATATGTCGGAAACTTTGAAACGCTAATCCCAGATAGAATGTCTTGGTCAAGCGGAACATTAGAGCAAATACCAGTAGGAATCCGTTGCTACACGGATGGCTCTAAATTAGGGGACAAAGTGGGCCTGGGGTTCTATATTGAAGACCCAGAAACAGAAATATACCACCGTTTACCTAATCATAACACAAGTTTCCAGGCAGAAGTACGAGCAATAACGGAATGTGTAAATTGGATTAGAATAAATATGGCGACAGCCAGAAGGCAATTTGTGCGATATCAGGTGATAGAATTAAATCTAAGACCGTATTGGATTGTAAGAAAGCTTTAACTGAATACTCTCCCAGAGGTAAGGTTCACATCATATGGGTACCAGGCCACTCGGGAGTAGTCGGCAACGAAAGGGCGAATGTAATAGCTTTAAAGGGAAGGGAGCTCGATGTAGTTAACCTGACAAACGCAAAACCATTCGACGCAACAAAAGCTGAATTAAAAATATGGATGAGAGAATCCCATAAGGCCTCTTGGAATAATGAAACGGTGGGTAGAACCACAAAGATTCTATGGGGTGACCCTGATGAGAGCAAGACGAGAAATCTTCTCAAAATGAGCAAGTCTGAGGTTAGTATGATGGTACGTATTCTGAGTGGACACACAGGATTACGAGCACACCTATACAAAATTGGACGTGCGGATTCAGACGAATGTAGAGCATGTGGAGAGGACAGTGAAACTCTGGAGCACTTTCTTTGCCATTGTCAGGCATTCGTCGAAGTTAGATCCAAGTATCTTGGAAATGATGTTATTCCGGAAATAACATTCTTAACCAACACCGATTGGAAGATTCTTAGGAATTACGTCCAGGAAACTGAGTTTCTGAACATGGAAAAATAATACATTCAGTGAACAATTTTTTTTTTTTGTATTTCTTGAATTGGAGCGCACAACAGGCCCGATAGTGGCCTAGGTGTATTTCTTCGGATTTGATGTAGTATACATCCTCCTATCAACCTAACCTAACCTAATTTTTAAATAAAAATTAAGGTATTTAAAAAAATATTTTTTACTTATTGTTGTACATATTAAGAGCTTTTTATACGTACCAAATTTTTTATATACATCGATTAAATATAATAAAAAATTTAAAAAGATGGAATATTACATAAACCTATGCTTCATTAATATTCGGTTTTTTCTTCTTACGAAAAAATTAATCGCTGCAACTGTTCAAAAATTATGTGAATAATGGTCGAATTTATATTATGATGTTCAAATAAAAAAATCAATCGGTCGTAAGTGAAAAAAATCATCTCTAAAAAATATTAAATTGTACTTTTGCATTATGAAAATGAAAAAAAAAAACCTATATAAATATTGGTGAAATATTAAATGTGTAGAAAAATACTGTCGGTGATATTGTACAAAGGTATAAAAATGAAGGTCGCATTCATTTAAAGTAAAACGAGATAGCCGAAAAAGTTGACAGATATAGAACAGTGTCTAAAACATAGAAAAAGCAAGACAAATCCGCGTTAAGTACACCTAAAATTGTTTCTGAAGTGAAAGAGTAATTAATAATGACTGTTTCAGAAACAACAATTCATCGAAAGATTTAAAGTCAGGTATATAATGGCCGAGTGTCTAGTAAGATGCATATAGTAAATAATAAGGATGGAACGTACTGACTAAAATTTGTGAATGAACGCCTCAAAAAAGTTTTAATTTGGTGGGACGACGTTATATTTCTTTGATAAGAGCTTATTTAATATATTTTAAGTGTCGGAAGAACAATGATGTGTCGGAAACCAAATGAAGCTGAATGGAAAAAACGTTACTCCCGTAGTAAAACACGGAGGAGGATATGTGATGGTTTGGGGCTCTATATTATCAAATAGATCCGGAAACCTAGCTTTTATCGACATTAACATGAACAAAGATTTGTATTTGACTATTTTGAGGTATAATTTAAAGCAATCAGCAGAAAATACGGAAATTGAATGAACATTAAATTATACCAAGTTAACGACTCTAAACATCAAAGGCATCTTGTCCTTGAAAAGTTGCTTTGTAATTGTCCAAAAGTGATTGAAACACTAGCCCAATCTTAATTACGGAAGCATTAAGATTGGAAAAGTCTTACAAGTCCAAACAAAGACTGCAAGAAGAATGGGATAAAATCAGGGTAGATTATTTAAAAATATTATCTCTAATATGCCAAATCGTCTATCAGAAGTTGTAAAAAATAATGGCTAGTCTACCTGATAATAGTTTTATTTTTAAAATCATATTTTAAGAAATTAAGTAACAAGTTAGAAATAAACCGAATATTAATGAAGCATAAATGTATGTAATATTCCATGTTTTTTTATTACATTTAATGGATGTATATAAAAAATTTTATATGTATAAAAAACTCTTAATATGTACAACAATAAGTACAAACTATTTTTAAATACTTTATTTTTTCTTTAAATTTAAGAACTGAAAAAACGGAAATGTAAAAACCGAATATTAATGACAGTCACTGTATGTACATATGTATTAGCGAATTTTTATAATAAACAAAAATGTTGAAAAACAAAATATGAAATAAAAAACATCAGTTAACATAGCTAAATATCCATTCTTCAGAAAATCCTGCAAATTACGCGCACATTTCATCGTTAATCATCATAAAGAAATACAAAATTTTTCAAAGATAATTTCAAAAATTTTTTAACAAATAGAAATATATGAATAACATTTTTTTAATATTTTATTTTTTTTTTATTTTATTTATTTCATTTGTAATTTGTAAGCCTTATTGGCCAATTAATAAATTACAGTAATCCACAGTTATAGTTAATTTTCAGTCAAGATTTCTAGATTATGTTTAAAAGCCAGGCTTGGGGGGTAATGACTACATTTTCAATTACAATTACATTTGAAGTAATTGTAATTGAAGCATTACCAATTACAATTACATGTAATTGTAATTGAAGTTTTGCCAATTAAAAGTACTTGTAATTATAATTGAAGAAATTCCAATTACAATTACTTGTAATTGTGAATTTTGTTCCTTATAATTACATGTAATTTGTAATTAGTAATACCTAAGTTACAATAACAAGTAATTGTAATTGAAATTTTCAATTACAAATGCAAGTAATTGTAATTGGCAAAACTTCAATTAGAATTACAAACAATTGTAATTAGGCCAATGCCTGTTAAAAACATAAATAAAAAAGAAAAAATTCTTAAATATTATTAACATTAGTCAATGAACGCAGTTCATAATATTTATTCTGAAACTTTTTTCAGTGTATGTAATACAATTTAGAACATGATAAAAATATGAAGGTAGTGTCATTTCTCTCTCTTAAAAATTTTTTTTAAAGTTTACTAGTATTTTATGATGTTTGTATTTTATAAATAAATATGAATAAGGAGTAAACTAGTTTTTAAGAAATTTTTGTTGTGTATGTGGAATTTTTGTTAATGATTTAAAAAACATTTTAGGTTCAGTGAGAACCGCTGGCCCGATTTAAAAAAAGACATTGTTATATTTAGTTTTTAAATTGTATAAAATGTAGGTTATCCTTTAGAGTTGTTTTTATGCAATGTATAATTGTGTACAATGTATACTGTTGTGGCAGTATTAAGTCTAGGTTTTTTTACTTGAAGAAAACTGTGTATTCTTGGACAGAATGGAACACATATTGCAAATGTTATTGATATGGACAGCAAATTCTGGCTTGCCTATATACCTACATACATACATATATGTTAGAAGATAAATTTTAGATATAAAGATATAAACTCCAATTTATTAAAAAAAAAACATTTTTACATATAGCGGTTTTATTTGGTTTCTTCTGTTAATCCTTTCTCCGACTTGAAGAACATGGGAAGCAACAGACAATGCTATCGTGAGTGTCAATAGTGTCGATCCATTTGATATTGGACTTAACAGGAAGCATATTGTTTTGGTTATGCATTTTTCAGGGTTTAAAATTTTGTTTGATTTTTAGTTTAAATTGATTTTTATTTTATTTATTTATTTCGCCAATGAAATTACAATTTCTTACTGGCTATAATTACAATTAATTTAAAACTTAGTTTAAAGTATTATTATAAAAGTAAAATGTAATAGTAATGCTGCTCTAATAGGGAGGATATTGATTTAAGAAGTTCAGAATGCTTGTTTTGATGATTTTTGGATCGGTTGAGAAGTCAATATGATTGTACAAGTTATTGACTTGGGCACACATTCTACGCATCGGATCAAAGTTGGCGCAATTTGCACGGAATTATTGTAGCTTAAGTGGAATATAAGTTTTTGTTGGACGAATTGGGACTACTAACTCGTTTTACGTTGCAAGATTTTAGAGTCAATTGTTCCATTTATTAGATTATTTATGAATGATATGTTCATACACATGTACATATTCTCCTACTTTGTAGAGAGGTAAGTTTAATGAGAGCTAAACGGCTTTCATATGATGGAAGATTAATGTTAGGATTCCAAGAAGGTTTTCGAAGACAAAATAAAAGAAATTGCTTTTGTACGGATTCAATTTTCTTAATTTGGATTTCATATTGAGGATCCCATGCAACTGAAGCATATTCTAAAATAGGTCTTAGATTCGACGTGAGTAATCTTTTCGTGGCGTAAGGATCATCGAATTCTTTTCCCCAGCGTTTTATGAAACCTAAAACACCGTTCGCTTTATTAACAGTTTGGGAAATGTGGGAATTGAAACACATTTTATTATCAAGTAGTACGCCAAGATCAAGGAACACTTCAACTTTATCTAGTTGATACACATTTATTGATTATTTACAGACTACTGGATTTCGTCTGTAGAACGACATATGCTTACATTTTTTCAAATTGAAATCCATTAAATTCTCATTGCACCATTGCCTAAAATTGTTTAGAACAGATTGGAGTAATTTATGATTATTCAAAATAATACTGGACCCAAATCACTACCTTGAGGGTATAACTGGTAGTTTTCGATGTACATCCTCTAAGCATTACAATACAATACACATTGATATCTATTTTTGAGATATGAGGAAATCTAGTTGAGAAACATAGGTGTTAGTTTGATTGAAAAATAAACAAATTATTATCGATTTATTAAATTATCAGCAAACGTCTGAAGGTTAATATGGCGTCTAAAACAGAGAATATGACACTACCTTGATATTTTTACCATGATTAAGAGTCCCAAGTTAATGAAAATCTGCAGGAAATAATTTTTGGTACTATTCGATCTATGACTGGTATTTTTTGGCTTTTTAAAATAAAACTTATTTACATTAGAAGAGTTTCTATTGACACGAACATTTTTCTCATTATGTTTTAAAGGTTCTCCAGACAAATCGACTTCTTCGATATTACACACCAAAAATATAACATACATACAACAACCATTCTTTGCGTATATACGGTGCAATGTGTATTGTATATTTGAAACTCTAGAATGGAGTTTTTTGCTTTCGCAGTTCAGAAAAAGAAGCTTTTTTATTAAATTTTTTTTTGTTGTGTTAAGGCCCAAATAGACTACACAAGCTGCTTGACCAACATACCAATATTTTACGTTTGTGCAAGCCTGTTGTGTAGTGTATACATACATATGTTGCGTGTTTGTTGTTTTTGTTGTAACAGTTCGACTGTGGCCGATAGTTCTTACCTGGGAAAAAAACTTTCGGTTGATACAGTAGTCGCTGGGTTGACAATTTTTGGCCGAGTATGACTCGGGTCGTTCCGGAGCGAAGATCCAATTGTCATGGGAACGTTTCGTTTTTGTACAAATGCTTGCTGTTTGTACAAAAATTAAAATATTTTGATTTTTATACAAACATATTGAATTTTTGTCAAACCAGGGTACACTATAGTGTACACTGTGTCAAACCATTTGTATGGTTTAAATAAATAAATAAAACATATTAATGTTTATTTTTATAAAAACTTAATTATTTTGCATGAGCTATTCACAGTGTGAACTTCACACTTTTGCATTTCATGCTCAAATTTAATCCACTTCCATTGGGCTTAAACTAGCAAACAAAATAAACTGAGTACACAAAAACAACTTTTGAGGATTAATTTTAATTTAATCGCTAATCGTTCACCTAGAGATTGGCCCTTAGTCATATAAATGTTCAATCTATTGATTTTAAATTATGGGGTTAACCCATCTTATATCTTCTTTCTTAGAATTATCTTTAAGTTTGAAACCACTATAAATTCCAAAAATAATCATGTATATTGCCTTTATTTTACAGCAATAATTTTAGCGGTCGTATTTTCCCAAACATTTTAAAATTTGTTTAATAAAGTTAAAAACTGAACTGGAATTTTGAAACGGTCATTTAAAAAATCGTTATCTTATTATAATTATATAGATAATCTGCTTATTTAATAAAAATGTTCCATTAAGTCGTTTTTTTTTTTTTTTTTGTTTGTTACAATGATATAAAATTTTTCTTTTTCATAAAAAAACTAGATAAGAAGACTTTTGTGAGTAAATTTTATTAAAAAAATAAGTAATTAGTAAATTCATAGTCGTAAAAACAATATTCATAATACACATATGTTAATTTATGTTAATAAATAAATATTCTTATATTTAAGGTACAAGCATCGTTTTTAGTGTAATGTTTTTCAAAACTTCAAAACTTTATCTATAGTATTGTGTAATAGTGAGTTTAAAAACTTTATTATTCTTAGAAACTAAGTTTAAATTTGAAGCGAGTTATACATGTCGCTCATTTACTTTTGAAGTTTTATATCCATATTCAAATTTAGCTTAAAACTTATATTAATATAGTTATTTTTTCTGAATAATTTCACTAAAAACGATTTTTTACATATTTTTCGTTAAGAGGATACAATAAAAACATTCTGAAGTTAATATTATAGAATTTCCAAGGCACATTTTTAGGCATAGTTTCTAAAAGTTGTAAACAAACTGTATAATACACGCAATGTTGATTTTAAATCCATGTTGACAATATCTGTAAAAATTTTACAATTTATATTTTTCATTTAATATAAATAATGAAACAACAAACGTTATATATCTATGTACCTTCAGGACGAGCTTTTGGCTTTGGTAGTCCGGCATCCTGCATTAAATCAAAAGAAAAAGCAACATTACTGACCATCTGTTCAGTATCTTGTGGTGTCAAATGAAATTCATAAAGCGGCACAAAAAATCCTCCAAGCAAACCCATTAGAAGGCAAAGGTATACACCATCCCGGAAATCGCTATTTAAATCGCTTATTTCAAAGTTCAACTTTGACAAGTGCTTATTTACAAATGTTATCAAAGACTTTTTAACGACGGCCAATTTGTCAGGCGCACAATCGAATAGAGTATCGAACGCATCCTTTTCACAGCGCATACCAACGTCATCGTACTCAGATGTTATTTGTTCTTGGAACTTTCTGTTGAACAGAAATAAAAAATATAATTATAAATATAAATTATTTAATCCCTATTTCATAGTTACTTACTGTGCATTCAGTACACCGCCACTCTTTTGTGCAATCACCACTGTAACAAATACGTTTTCGGGCAAGCGAATAGGTGCTCTAAAATGGCGTACCAAAGCAACCAACAAATGTAATATAGCAACTATATTCTTAGAATGAACACTTTCCACAGACCACTTTGGTATTTTTTGATGGAAACCCAATGTCTAGAAATTGAATATTTAAATTATAATTAGTAAATTATATATAATATAATTTTTGTAATTTATGTATTAAGTCAATACAATATTGCAGCATCAGAAAAGTTCGATATAATAAATCGTTTTCATTGTAATACCCTTCTATTGTTTCCACCATAGAAGTTGGCTACTTAATATTTGTATGTGTGTAAATATCATTAGAAAAATCAGTACTTACATGATTAACAGCATTTAATACAATATTAAGTTTCTGACGTTGCCCTTCTTCCGATTGAGTCACCTCTAAAACATCTAGTTTTCTTCCAGTCAATTTTTCCCATAATTTATGTAAAACCTGTAAATATTTGTTTATTAATATATGAATGATAGTGTGGAAATTATATAAATATATTACCTGTCCATCGTACATATCTTCATCTATACTTTGAACTATAATACGCTGTTCTGCGAGTTCATCGTTTATCCAATCAATTAAAATCTGTTGAAGTTTTAATACCTCTGGATCGTTCATCGACTGTGGATCAATTACAGCGCGTTGCTCATGATCACCTGAATAATAAATATTTGTAATAAAACTTCGATGACAAGTTAATATTATAAACCTTACGTAGGGCATAATCTTCTGGTGGAATATCAAACTGACTTGGAGCTCCAGGTGAATCTATGGCATGTTTACCTTCTTCCTGAACCTTTTGCACTAAAAAGCAAAAATAATATGAATACAAAATTAATGTACACAATTAATGTCCATAGACATTTCGACCACTTTAACCCTTTCGATTTAGTTATAAATCGGAGTATATATTCAACTCATAAATGCGGTTTATAGGGCGTTTAAATTATAATTATACGGCTTATAAATTATAAAACCATAGCTTATAAGATTGGTTATTGACATTTCTTAAAAATTACATGACGTCATGACACAAGGACAAAAAAATTAAAAATAATCCTTGAATATCTTAAAAATATAAATTTAGATTTTAGTATGAAGTATGTTTGTTAGCCCCTTGCTCAAAAAAAAACTAAATTTTGTACCCTTTAAAACTGATATTTTAAAGGTTTTGATTATTATATACATATGTATGTATGTTTTTAAGAACATTGAAAATATATGTATATTAGAGGTGTCCAAAAAATATGAATTTTGCTCGGATTGATCTCATTTAGTTCAATTTAGTGTGAAATTGGGTAAATTATAAATAATAAAATTGTTTCTTCAAAATTAAAATTAACTTTTTATAACATTTCGACCAAATCTTATTTTCTAGAGAAAATTATCCAATGTTAAGAATATATAATTTCAATGGCACAAATTTAAAAGAAATTAAAAAATCCTATTATTTACCGAATTTTACACTTTTAAATCGATTTCTGGAACGAGTTCCTGTTATCTGTTTGGCTAAAATTTTACACCAATAAGTTTTAGATGCTAATGGACAAAATGATGCCCATCCGATCAATGATAGATTATTATTTTTATTCATAATAAAAAAACTAACTATTAACGATCTGCTGTTTCCCTTATGGGAATATACACACAAAAAGCCCTTTTTTATTATGAATAAATTCTATAATGTAATAGCTCTAGCATGTATGTACATACATATCTACAAATTGACTTAAAAAAACTTATTATTTTGACCGTGACTGTATGAATACAATGTATAAATAAACAATGACGTAATGGGCGTTGTAAACAACCATCTGCAGCAATATAAATGCCTCTTTAATATAACAAGGATACAAAAGAGTTTATTACTATTATTTCTTCAATAGATTTACACAAAAATATATATTTTATTTAAATATAATTGTTTACCTTCTTTGGTTCCTTTCTTTCTTCCTAATGTACTAAATTTGTCCCAGAAACTTTCTTCTTTTTCTCCCGATTTAATTGCATTGCTTGAATGAGGAGACTTTGGGCGACTCAAGGTGCTCATTTTTTAAATTAATTAATTAATTAAAAAATGGTATATTTCTATAGAATGTTTCAAAATAAATCTATGAATGACAAATTCCGTAAACAGATATTAAAAAATATGAACAGAATATTGGCAACGCCAAAATATTTAGATCACTATGTCTACATAAGCAGTGTTAAAATTGAAATAACTCCGTCTACTCGAACGAAAAACAAATGTTATAAATAAAGACATCTTATGGTAGTCTATTATGTGCTAACAAAAGTACTACTTTTTGTTTTGCAAGAATAAAGCTGTGTACGTTCATATAGTAGTATACATATAGGCGAAACTGAAGCGGTTGTCAAACAAAATTTTTTATTCTATTCACACAGACGAGTTCTAACCACACTTGAAAGAACTACGCGCACTCACAAAACATGGAATTTTCTTAGCGAAATTGTGAGGATATAAGCACATAATAGTTTTTCTTATCACTTAACTTTAACCCCATGTCTATATTAGACAAATATTTATCACAGCACTTGACAAAACGTAGGTAGAAAATTGTCAGTTTTTTGTTTATGTTAATGCATAGGGGTAACAATATGCTGCTTTTATCAAGACAACTCACAGATAATTTTACTGAGATAATGCTATATTTTATAAAAACAATTAAAATTGAATGCAAATTTTGTCAATAAACATTAATTTCACTAAAACTTATTTTAAAAATCAATTTTAATTGCACAAAAACAAAATTCTATACAAATTTTACAATACAATGACGTTTGTTATCAAGAGATTGTTGTCTAATAAATGCTGCCTGTACCTGCTAATTTTTTGTCATGATAACAATTTGAAGTTTAGCAAAATAAATATTTGTCTAATATAGACATTGGTAATATTTATTTTTTTTGCGACACTTTTAGCTCCAGTCTTTAGGTGAAAGATTAGCGATTAAATTACAATTAATCTTCGAAAGATGTTTTTGAGTACTCAATTAGGTAATTTTGTTTGCAAGTTTAAGCGACCAATGGAGGTGGTTTAAACTTAAGCATGAAATGCAAAAGTGTAAACAACTGATGCAAAAAAATTAATGCAATTTTTATAAATATAAACATTAAAATGTTCTATTTATTGATTAGTATAAATTATGGACACTTCAAAATACAATTTTTTGTTTAAAATTTTAAATTCATTAATTTTCATATTAAATTTACTATTGTCTTCTCCTTTTTTATAAAACATGCATTGTTTTGATAACAAATTCAAATTTCATTGAGATTTCAAGTAATTCAGTTTACATAAGATCTTCCTAAAGGTAATTATAAAAAAACTTAGAACTATATGTATGATTCTAATCATGTAATATGAAAATAGCAACCTGCTGTATCAAACAAATGTTCCCGACATTAAAGTACATAGTGCTTGCTCCCGGCACCAAATTATAGTCCGATTTATAAAAAAGGATAGATATATACAACTTATGGTGGTAGTAGGCGACATGTGTTTTACATATGTACTGTCAAAATTTCCATCTGTAAAAGTTGTACATATCGTCTGATACATATGAAACTTTGCATGTGGAAATACATACAGTGAATCAAATAAGTTTTTTGCCTACCTTTTTTTAAGAGAATTTTGTTTTTTGTTCATAAATAAAATTAAAAAAAAAAAACAGGTAAAAAGTAAATTTATGTTTTCCAATTGAAAATAGAGATTGTGTAGAATGGGAAAACCAAGAAAAAAATTAAAATAAAAATTTTGGTGCATTTGTTGTTGCATTTTATTATTTTTCATCAGAATTTGCACGTCAATAAAGTATTTTGCATATTGAAATTTCCAGTTAATTTCGTTGGGGTTTTCAAATTATTTTTTAATTGCTTTTTGGAATTTATTGTTTTATTGTTAAGTATTTTTCAATTGTAATTTTCAAAAATCATATCCTTATTGTGTGAAACTGTGTAGTTATTTGCGTTAAAAATGTTTTAAGGGAAATAATGAGGCAATTCCAATATAAAAAATTAGTTTAGATTTTTAGAACAAGTATAAATCAATGAAATTCAATTATGAGATGTTTAATCAACCACTAAAAAATATAAAATATAGAAATTGATGGAATAACACAAAGAATTATTAAAAAACGCACTGAGTTGTCTTTCAAAATCTTTAACTTCCAAAGGAAAGCGACTTGAATCCAAGCAAAAACCATTGAAGTCCTCATTTATCTTCTCCAAAGTCCATATACGAACTTAAAAGAACACTATGTTAAAATTTAGACCTCTTAAAAGACCTTAGGTTGCTGGGAAACTGTGTAAAGTGAACTTTCGTGTGGTACGGAAAAATAATTAATTTAGATATTTACAAATAGAGGCGGTTCTCATCACCTAAGATCCACAAAAGCAATATTTTTCAGCTAATTATATATAGTTAGAACCCAAATCAAGAATAACTATCCAAATCCAACTACGCCTACTGTATTTTATTCATAAAATAAAGCATTCAAAATATGAATGCTTTGGTGTTATCCCCATACTTAGAGTGGCTAGGATGGTACTTAGTGTTAGCTTTATTGAATAAGAATCAATATTATACAATTCTTAATAAAATTCACACAGTACTCCCCAAATAGATGGGGTTTCCGTAATGTAGTTTTTGTTTATCAATACAAAATGACCAAAAACTCAGATTATTTTTGTTATAATCTATAGATTTTTACCCCACTAAATTTTTTCTAGGTCCAAATCCATTGATTTTCTAACATATCTTGTATCCAATTCAAAATTACTTATTATTTTCGAAATTAAATCAAAGAAACGATAGATTTCATGTTAAGTCAAATATTGAAAAATTCTTATAGATATATAGGATAATAAATCGGTTAAGAAATGTCCAAACTTAGTCGTTCCACTACTAAAATATCTAAAAAATGTTATTCTAATATATAGGAGTAATAAAAATATTAAAAAATATTAAAAAAATGAACAAAAAACCTAAAAAAGCAAAATACTTTATTGACCTTAAAAATTAACAATACGTTCACATTTTATCAAAAATTTCGTTAATTAATATCACGATTTTACTTTTTATGGTAGAAAATTAAAATATAAGATATTCTTTAAAAAATAAAACAAACAAATTGCTTTATTTTGCTAAAAATAATTGTTCAGATAAAGTTTTTCTTAAAATTTATAAAATTTTACATAGGCAAATTACTTAATTGATTCACTGTATGTAATTTTTTCGATTAGAGCTGCGATTAGAACAGCTGTTTTGCTTTGAAATAAACTAAAGAAAATGAATATAGGACATGAAAAAGTAAGTATTTTTTAATTTTTAATAAATTTATAATTTTAACAATTTGTATACATTAAAAAGACAGCATTGATTACATTATAGGTTATGTCATACGGAAAAACACAGGCAGGTGTGATAGCAAAAATTATGAATCGTATGTATAATAACAATTTTGACATACATTCGGATAAAAAAGTGACAGTACCACCTTTAGCAACTAAAATTAACATACACTTAAGACTAAAATATTATATACAATATATGCAGGTTGGAATTCACTTAAAATTACAATATTATATACAATATATACAGGTCCGAATTCAAAATTCGTAAAATGCCGAAGCAGCTTAGCTGCCGATTGTACTCCTGGTCAACTACATATATAATACATGAACTAATCATAATCATCAAAAATAAAATCAAAAGTTATATTGTACCCTACCAAATATAAATTAGCCAGCCATCAACCACAAGATGGCAGTTATGTTCACTATGTACATAAAATTCAGTCAAGAGTGAAAGCCCGTCAGAAAAATCAATGTCCTCCTTAAGAACACCAATTGGTGATATGTACAAACTGTTAGACCAACCTAAATTTATTAAATAGTTATAAATATCCCTTATAAGAGGGTTCATATGGATTTGAAGCCTCCGAGAAAAATTCCGCATAAAACCTGGTACAACAGGGTATACAGAGGCGTCTCGAGCAAAAAACTAATTCCCTCTCTTTCGCACAAAACCATTTCAATGATTTTTTTACCTGTATTTTATATACCTCTTCTCACAAAACAATTTCAAAATAAAAAAAAAGCGGATTTTAGACTTTTTGAAAGCTGAAAATAAAATAAATCTTAATAATATAAACTATTCAGTGTTTTTTTATTTAAAATGAATGAAACTATATTATTGACCGCTTGTGCAGTAAATTTATTGTTTTGTTTATCATTTTTTAATGATTTTGTAATTTTTTCATTTCTTCGGCTCGAGTAAAAACACAGTAGTGTTTTTTGAAATATCGTGTTTTTTTTTTCAAAAAACACACTTTAAATTAGACTTGTTTTTCCATGCATATTTTCATGTTCAAAAACATTTCAATTAGACGTGTTTAATTATAAAACAATGAACACAACTAAAACAAAAAGAAACGTTAAAAACACAAATTGAAAATACAAAAAATATTAAAAAAATTAAAACAATTTAAAATGTTCTTAAATCTTCAACTCAGTTAAATCAGAATTTCTTAATTTTCAAAAATAATTATTTTAGCCAGAAAAACAATAAGTAACAAACATTTATCGATAGAAAATAAATATAAATATCATTTAACAAAAGTTAAATACATACATACATGTATACGCACACTATCGAACAAAATAAAGTGCAAAAGTACTAATACTATATTCTATCAACGAAAAATCTGTTAAATGATTATTAAATATAGAAAATTTTTTAAATTCGTTTAGTTAATATACAATGCTACAAAAATAACAATAAAACAAAATTATTGTACTTAAAACTATTCTGTATAACGTCAAAAATTAAAGTAAATTCACTTTTTTGTCGGACAAAATAAAGTGTAAATTTTATATATCATTATTTAAATTTATTGTATATCAAAATTTTGTATCTATTTTGGTTCTGTTTTGAATATTTGGATCTACTTAAACCATTTTGGTAATTTTTTTACCATTATTATTCCCAATCGCCTTCCCTTTCTCTTGTTTTCCCGCATACGATTATTTTTAAAATGAATCCGTTTTTATTCACTACTTCATCAGAATTTTTTATCAATTGTGGTCCAAAATTAATCTATTGGATTTAGGGCGGTGCTCTGAGCAGGTCATTCCAATTTTTCAGTGTTTTTATTCGTACAATAATGATTTTTAGCCTTTGTTGTGTGTTTGAAGTCATGAATCTGTTGAGACATGAAGCCTCCCAAGACCATTTTTAAGCCATTTATTTCAGGATTTTTATTAAATATGCTCGTGTATTGCTCATTTGTAATTACTTACTCCATTTTCACTAAGATTCCCGCTCCTAAAGTTGTACCAATACTGATACTAAATAATGTACCAATACTGATAGCCCTCTACGCTAATGTTTAAAAAACACGGTATTGTTTTTCAAGTTTTGTATAATAAATGGCTTACCTCTCACTCATGTTGGTTGGTTTACGTGGTAGTTCACAGCGCGCGAACTGTCAAGTAGAATCTAAGAGACTCCGTTTTGACCGGACCACTCCACTCGTCAGATGTTGTATTTTTTTTAGTATTAGATCCAGCCCGTAGCTGTGAGAAATCTGAGGATATCATTAAACCTAAACTCAGATATATCACCAGGGTTAGGTATAAAGTGATTGTCAAGAAAGCGGTTTCTCTTTACGGCCAGAGCAGGGCATTCGCAGAGGAGATGAAAGACCGTTTCTTCCTTTTCCTTGTCTTTGCAACTGCGACAATGATCATTGTGAGGGAGACCAAGCCGACATGCGTGTCTGCCTACTACCCAGTGTCCTGTTATTACTGCTATCAGCCTTAATATGTCGCGCCTACTTCGGTTTAAAAGGTGTCTTGTGCGTTTCTCATTGAAGGAGGGCCAAATAACTTGGCCCCTTTGCATGTGTCTAGGTTATTCCACCTGTTTTCTGCTTTTTGAAGAAAGAATCTGAGGATATTGCTCTTGATAAAACTTAACGGAGTTGCTACTGAAACGGCGTCGGAGATATCAAGAGCAGATCCCATTCTGGCAAGCTCATCTGTCTGGACCCAAACAAGGGTAATGTCATACAGACGGCCCAGCATTGATAGATCCTTCTTGCGTTGTCTAACTAATAGGGAAGTAGTAGTATAAGAGTTTAGTAAGAGAAGTGCCGCTTGACTATCGACAAAGATTCCTATGTTGCCGCGAATATTGAGGTCACCCTACAGGCCTCTCACTCATTGTCGACATTTTAAATTTTTCGATACAAATAGGAACTCATCTGACCAACTACATAAATTTGAGCTAAAAAATACAAAATTAAATACTAAAATCGTAAGAAACTTTCCTCTCTTTTAAAAAAGTTGGTGGAAGATTCAATGTATGGGTCAGTTGACTCTTCGTATGTGTTAAATTTTTAACGTTAGGTGTGGGGAACCTACGGGAAATCTATTCAGAAAGGTCTAGTGAACACTACGTGAGCATATTACACTCAAATCTAAAGATCAGTGCCTTAGAAATGGACTTGAGCAACTTTATATCACGGCAAGATAATAAGCTTAAGTACTTGATAAAGTTAAAAAATAACATTAATGTAGGAAAAAACACCGGAAAATTGGAATGTCCTGCTCAGAGCACCGCTTTTAATCCAATAGATTAATTTTGGACCACAACTGATCAAAAAATTCCGATGAAATAGTGAATAAAATTGGATTCCTTTTGAAAATAATCGTATGCGGGAAAACAAGTGGAGAAGAAGGCGACTGGGAATAATAATGGTAAAATTGCCAAAATGGCTTAAGTAGATCCAAATATTCAAATCAGAACCAAAATAGATAAAAAATTTTTGTTATACAACATATTTTAACAATGATATATAACTTTAATTTAAAATTTTATACAGAAACAGAAATTTTAAGTACAATAATTTTGTTTTATTGTTATTTTTGTAGCATTGTATATTAACTAAATGAATTTAAATAAATTTTCATTATTTAATAATCATTTAACAGATTTTTCGCTAAAAGAATATATCATGAGTACTTTTGCACTTTATTTTGTCCGATAGTGTATATGTAGATAGTGTAAACAAAAAAATACATACTCGAGTTTTGGTAATATTTCAACTACATACAGTTAATTACAAAAATAAGTATATTATTTTTTCAAAAAACAAAAAAGTAACACATTTATTTATTTAATTATGATAATTATTATTCACTACTTTTTTTCTTCATATTTTGGTTCTTTGAGTTCTCATTTAAGCTGAAGTTAAAAAGGTGCAAAATTTACGTCACAAAAGTAAGTATACAGATCATTTCAGTATATAGTTTAATGATATTAACAAAATTTATGAAAATTTTACTTGTATTAATATAATTACTTTTTAATAAAATATTTTTTACACAATAACTTGGAAAAAATCTACTTTTAGTTCTCAAATCTTGAAATTTGGGCCGATTGGCTCCGGAATTAATTAGTAGAACAGTTTTTTCTCATTTCTACGATTTTTTTTCCACTTTAGACCCCGGATTTTGGATCTGGTGGTCATTGAACCCTCCAAATGATGCATTGGAAATAGAATTTTTAACTTTTGAAAAGAGTTTTTATTTCGAAATTAATGTTACATGCATGGATTTGGCCATTTTGAACACAGTACGTTCTTAAAAAATCGAAATTTAACTTTAACCGAATTTTTTTAAGACTTACAACATAAACTTTAAAATTTGGATAATTCTATATAATTTCTTTAATTTAAACAGGTTTTCAAATACTCCGATTTCCAAAGCATACAATAATGCTACCAATCATATCTTGATATACTCGATACAATAACCATGTTTTATGGATCGGACATTTTATTTGTTCTAGCAACAAATTAAGATGTATTCGTGTTCAAAATTGTTCAATTCGTATTCATACCACCAATTGAGCCTGATGTAATATAAAAATTTTACTATTTTGGACAATAATCAATTTCAGAACCGATATGTAGTGTAAGTTATTGACATGGTCACCATTTGACGATTATTGGTAGTATTTAGGAGTGTGTAACGGATGGTTGGAACCAAAAAACTTGTTTTAATTAATGGATACTAGTACAAATATTATTAATATCGCATTTTAAGATATACATTTTAGGAAATCGCCGTTAAAAATCGAATATGAACGATATACTATGTTAAAAACGGCAATGTTCCTCAATGGATTGCAATTATTGTAAAGAAACAACTAATTTAAAAGTTGAAATATCGTCTTCCAATGCATCATAATGAACAAACGATGGATATTATTGAATACCCGATCCAAAACTCCAAACACAGAATATTTTATTATAAAATAATTACATTCAAACAGGTAAAATTTTCATGAATTTTGTTAATATCATTAAGCCAAATACATATTGAAATTATCTGTGTACTTACTTTTGTGACGTAAATTTTGCACCTATTTAACTACACCTTAAATGAGAACTCAGGTAACCAAAATAACCCGGAAAAAAGTAGTGAATAATAATTATCATAATTGTTTTTGATAAATAAATGTGTTACTTTTTGATTTTTGAAAAAATAATATCCTTTTTTTAAATAAAACCAATTGTCAGTATTTCTGTATACTTATTTTTGAGGTTAACTGTATATACAAATTAATTAATATAATACATATATCACTATATACATACACATTAGCTAAAGGCAGGTGTAAAAAATAGATCTCTGACTAGTTTTGTTTGTTTTTTATTCATGTGTGATGGATTTAATTATCACAGAGTTATTTAGGTAAAATCAAAGGACTAGTCCGACTGTTAGAGAACGATCAAGACGATCCAATTTCTGATACTGTATTCTTGACCTCGTCACCGATATATGAGGATCGGTGCTAAATATGACAATATTATCAGCATCGAGAAGAATGGAAACAGCGCTTTCTTGCTTGTATGTCTTTACATAAAAATACGCCCCTGATCTAATGAAACTTGCTTGGTTTTTTTAAGCCCCCTTCACACAAGCACACGAGAGAAAATGCGGTTGGAAAATTTGACAGTCGTATGGCTCTCTTTATTTTTGGTTAGATCAGGGATGTATTTTTATGTAAACACATAAAAAACAGCTGTTTCCATCTTACTTTGTTATTGTTTTATTCCAATCGCGTAAACATGAAAAATATAAATCATACGACTTTTATTCTGTTTTTATCATACGGATGGAATTTCATTTTACTTTTTCATTAGACTTGTCGTACGTAAAGTGTGATCGTCTGAAGGGCCCTTTAAACATTTCAAGATATGAATTAAGGAATATAACTGTAAAATTTTTCATCCGTATTTTCTCTTAATGTGTTGCATTAAAACTTTTGACAGATCAAATTACTTTACTTATGTAAACTGTTTTTTTAGAATAACCCTACAAACTTTGCAATTTCGTAAACTACATCTATCAGTAATTGTAACGTTTATGCCTAGCCTTAATATTATATTTCGGTTCAGCTTTGTAGGTGTATTCTGGAAGGTATATTTGAGAATGTGCCCTATTGTGACAAAAGTTCCTATAAATACCATTTTTGCACAGAGGCGTTTTGAACAAATCTATAGGATATGGGCTAACTAATTGAAACGTATGGTAAATACGTTTTTGACATATACAAATCTACTAGATTTGATTTAAAACGTGTAGGAAATGTATTTTACTCGAACAAATTCCATTCAAATTGAATGTTTTCATATAAAAGAGACATTTCATTTCGAATTGAAATAGAAAAAATATTAATTTTAAGTAAGTGGCATTTAAAAAATAAATGTATACATTGACAGCAGTAATTATTTTTTGATGTGTAATATTATATAAAATTAACTTTTTTTGTCGAAATGTCAAAATAAAATTTAGCAAGCTCAGTAAATGTAGTAGATTTCAAGCCAGTGGAAACAGCAATCACAAAGTATACAGAGGTGTCACTTTTGACATGTGAAAAAGTCTAAAATCAGCTTTTTTTGATTTTGAAATTGTTTTGTGAGAAGAGGTATATAAAATACAGGTAAAAAAATCATTGAAATGGTTTTGTGCGAAAGAGAGGGAATTAGTTTTTTGCTCGAGACGCCTCTGTATACCCTGTGACAGCAATAACCACATGCGCAGAGTTTATTGTTAAACCAAGTATAACTTGACAAATATTTTTCACAACACTTAAAAAAACGTTGGTGAAATAACATTAATATTTTTGTTAATATTAATTCATAGGGGAATCAAAATGCGGTTTTCATCACTACAAATCACAGTTCTTTTATTTATAAAAACAATTAACATTAAATGTAAATTTTATAAATAAACCCTAAATTGACTAAATTTTATCTCATCTACAATTCTACAATTAAATGAAGTTTTTTATCAATTGTTTTTAACAATTGTTTTGTCAACTTTGTTTCAACGATGTTATAACGCTAATAAACTGTGACTATACCTGATCATTTTTATCGCGATAACAATTTGACGTTTAGGATAAAAAATGTGTAAAATGTAGACATGTCTGTCAAAAAAACATTGTTTTTGTTACTTTCACGTTTGAATAAAAATTGCCAGCTGGGTTTATGTCGCCACTGCTGTATTAATTTTGTAAAATACCATATCTAGTGTGATATATTTTAGTTTTTTAACTTGACGTTTTATTTTAATTAAAAATATGCGTTTGGATGTTTAAGGTGGAGATATTATGGAACAACATTCTGCAAATCAGAAAATAAGGTCGCAATCTATGAAAAAGGCCAACTACAACCGTAACCAAAAAAAGAAGACTCCACCGAAAGTCAACAAAAGGCAAAACGATATTTACATTACAACAAAGTCTAACTTTAAGGTATCTTTAATATGGAATTTTTTAATTTATGCAATTCTATGAATACACATTAAACATTAAACTTTTATTTAGGCACAACAAAAACATTGCGAAGATTTACTGAACGCCGGAATAAAGGAAATATATTTGCATTGTTTGGGAAACGCAATTTTACGAGGTCTTAATTTGGCATCGAGCTTAGTTAAAGATTCAAATGATGCCCTTACATATGCAATAAATACATCTACTATTCATTTAATAGGTAAATTCAAATTATTTTCAATATAATTTATACATATGAATGTCTAAAATAATGACAGAGTTTTTGCTTGGCCAAAATTTGTGAAAACGATATTTGTAATCAACCAAACCAAAATTAGGCCCATGGTAGCCAGTAGTCTTCTAATAACCAAAAACTTTTTCTTGGGTTATTTTGGTGCAAAAACCACGGCTTCTATTTTTCTAAAACCATTCACAAATAAATTTACATGTAAATTTGGAGGAGGAATAAGGTACTGTGTTTTGGGTCCAACAACGACACTTGTTCATATCAAAAATTTCCGATTTTGTGAATAAATATTCAATTTTGTTTGTGTGGAATGCATAGGACCGATTTGAAATAGTATAAAAGTTATACCCCAATTTACATGTATGTAAATTTCTCGAATTATTGCTATCACGCATTACCAACGAATTTTTAGCAATATCGAACTGTTAAAAATCACACCTTTTCTGCATTTCATTTCGAATCGACATTTTCTCCGTATTCTGGTGTTCTTCATTTCGATTCGACTATCCGCCACATAAACAACTTACAAAAACGTAGATACGATCGTAATGCAGAATACACACAATCGTATAGCATTGAAACGAAATGGAATTGTTTATCCTTTTTCTTACGATTCAGTTTTTTTGTTGGAATACTTTTCGTAATCGAAATGTAGATTAGGGGTGAATATATCTGGCGAATGTATCTCAATACCGTTAAGGTATCATTTACGAACACGATTGCAAAACTAATAAAAATATTTTATAAACTTTTATTAGCATTGAGATTGGAACCAAAAAATGTATTTTTAATGCATAATTAATATTGCTAAATACTCGCTATTAATATCGTTTTCGAAACTTCGAGATTGAAAGATTTGCTGCCACGAACTAAGCGACAGATGAGCTCTACGAGCACATACTCTTGCCGCTTTCAATAGCCGTTTTCGAATGTTTTATCGGAGAAATTAATGAGAAAACTTCTGTGGTGATTTCTTTATAAATAGCCGTGGTCAAGTGGCCATGCATGTACTTATGTATCTTCACCTGTAATGAAAAAAAGCGTAACAACCAAATAAATAAAATTCGACTTTTTGATAGGAAATGGTCCACTGCATCAAAATGTTTTCGCAAATTATTATTTTGACCGACTTTATTAATATGAATTTTATTTAGTTTTTTGTCCCCTGCAAAATTTTAAAAGTGTTGTTGCAAAAGCGCGTGCATTTCAGGTGACGGTATGTTTGTACATTAGAGGTGCCCAAAAATATAGATTTTTTTGTATGGTTCTTTATTTATTAGTGTCTAAAATTAAGATTTTAAGCCAATTGGATAACGGGAACCCGTGCTGAAAATCGAGTGAGTTAAACTTTAGTGTTCTGGTTTCCTCTGTTATGAATATTACGAGGCCAAATAATTCTTCCTCAGTGGGTGTATATTGTTACCCCCTTATTCACAAAAAAAATATGTATTTTATAAACAGTTTATAAATTAGATTTTGTATGGAAATTTTGTTTTATAAACCTTTTATAAAATAAAAATGTTGTTTGTGAATAAGGGGATTAGAGGGTAACTTAAACATTAAACTTTGGTACATAATATACATAAACCTTAACATTCTTTTGTGAAACTGACAGATATTTTAAATGAAAACCATGGCCAGATTTGCAACAGTCATCAAAGTTTAGAATTTGTTTTACTTCCAAAGTTATTAATCCAAATTGTTGGTCCAGTTTGGAAATGCCTCACGGTGCTGCTTGTGATGATTAGTTTGCGATGCTGATGCGAATTTTATGTATAAACAAAAAACTTTAATTTTAAAAAGTTTCAAAAAATTAGTTACAATATAAATACTCATTTACACATTTAGCTATTTATTTATGTGATGCATTTTCGAATACACTGCGTATCAGAACAGTGCAGTGATGCGTTTACGAACTGGCATTTGCAAGCAGATCTTATTTTTTCCATAATATATTATTGTCCCATTGTTGATTTCCTATTTTAATATTATTAATCGTTTCTTTTTCTAGATGAATATCATCCATTAAGTGATGCCGATGATATTTCTATTCAGCGGAGAAATAATTCAGCTGTCCATATTAAAATTGTTCGAAATTCAGTGTATGACGTTGATGTTGCCTTTTCAATTTAATCGATACATAATAATACAAAATGTTTAAGTTGTCGGAACTGGTACGCTGGCTCGGACTTACCGAATTTGAAATAATGATAAATTTATGCGGTCTTCTCGTCTTCACAATAACGCTTGCTTTTCGGATATCTGGAACAATTGTGAAAAACTCTGTGGATTGGTTTACGATTTTTAGTCCACTTTTTTGCATTGACATCTGCAATGCATATTTTTGCATAATTGTTGGAATTAGAATGTACTTGGACTCAGATAATAAGCGCAAAGCTTTGCATCGTTTTATGTGGAGCACCTACTTTTTGTTTCTTGTCGCAATATTCAAATATTTGCTTTGTCTTAAACTTAGTGGTCAAACAAATTTGGAATATAGCGAAGTATTTTCACCCATATTTGTTTTGCTTCAGTTGGTTGCGGTACGTGCTTGTCAACTACCGAATTCAGTGTGACGTACTAATCGGATGATGTTAAAATAAATATTTATAATGTATAGTAGTTCTGTTTTATTTTAATTTACTTTTATATAAACTATAAATAAAAATAATGAGAGGAATGTAAAAAAGCAATTTTCATAACATTAACGAAAGTTATATTCGGTATTTATGATTGAAGATATAAAAAATAAAAATATTTAATCAATAAACACACATGTACGTATTATTATATCAAATCAAACTTATAAATGAGATTAAGTTCCGATTTTTTCAATTTCTTCGGTGTTGTCTGCATTGAGCTCCTTAATATTTTTCTTAAAATGATTCTCAATGGTGCGACAGATGGCCATGGCTTTTTCGCTATCTACTAGATTAATTGCAATGCCATTTTTACCTGTAATGGAAGTAAATTAGCAAAAATAATTTTAAATGTGTCACCATATTATTACCAAATCTTCCGGTCCTTCCGATGCGATGTAAATAAGTTTCACAATCGGCATTGCCCTTGGCGTCCATTGGTAAGTCAAAGTTTACGACAATTGTAACTTGTTCGACATCGATTCCTTTAAATTAGAATAAAAAAACTTAATTTCGAATTGTAATTATAATAAGGAACGTGTTTTCGTTACCTCTGGACAATACGTTTGTTGTTATCAGTACTTTTTCTAGTCCAATTCTAAAACGATCCAAAACAGCTAACCTTTGTTCAACAGTTAGATCGCCGGATAGAACAGCAACGGAATGGCCATCGGATGACAATTTTCCAGCTAACCAACCAGCTGTTTTTCGGGTCTAAAATTAATAGATAAATTCAATTTTTTAAATTTATTTTTAAAATGTCCATTGGTAAATGTTGTGGACTGGGATCAAATGAGGTCGACTTATGCTTATACAAATTTTAGATCTACTGATTTTTGCATAAACATAATTATGAGTTCTAAAGTGATATTCAGTATGTCCAGTTGTATGTGGACTAGTTGACCTAAAAGTGTGCTAAACAAATGGCTACCACTGTATATGCATGTTTAAGCAATTTATAGATGAAAATAAAATAGTGTTATATGGTCAAATATGGACCGATCCTCATAAAATTCGGAGGTTGAATTTTTGTTCATATATGTAAAACTAATTTATGACCATTTATCATAATACTACTGTTCATAAGTTTATTATGCATTTTAAGTGATTTGCTGAACTTAAACTTTGTCGTTATGAAAATCTGCAATATGAATTGCTCATATATACATACATTTCACTTACATGAGAAATCATTATTTAATTAAGAATACTTACATGACAGAAAATGATGGCTTGTCCAATAGTAATACTGCCATATATGTTCTGAATTGCCTGATACTTTTCATCTTCCGAACGACATCTTACATAATATTGCTTAATGTTGTCAAGTGATTCTTGTTCCCGTTTAAGTCTAAAATTATAAGAACACAAAATGAGATGCGACAAATATTTCAGACAAATCAGAGTATGAAATGAGCCAAAGTTTGAACCAGTCGAAGATTTCGTCATATAATTCATAATGTTAATGGTAGGCATAGCTAAAGGACTCAATTTTTCAAAAACTTTCAATGTTAATTTGAGCATTAAGATGCTATACAGAAAAACCTTTAGACTTTAAAGTTTTATTCAATTTATTTGCATCTGATATGCATTTTTGATTAGTGTGCTATGCTGAAGCATTGCAGTATTTAAAGCTATTGCAAATCCAAACAATCAGATGTATTAAGTTGAAACTTTTATATTAGATGATTTAAAAAATAAAATAAATAATTTAATGTCATTACTTACCTAATTATATTTGCTTCAGGCACAATATGCTCTGCAAACTCCATCACTTCTTTATCATATGTAGCTGAAAAGAATAACATCTGACACTTTGGCGATAATTGTCTGAAATTATTAGTAATAATTTGTTAATTATAACATTGAAAAAAATAATATAACTTACTTATGAATGCGAATACATTGATCGTGATGACCCTGAGTGGCAATCATTACGTCGGCTTCATCTAACACGAAAACTCGAATTTTCTTCAAGTCGATGACACGATATTTAAGACCCCAGTCAAGAACTTTTCCAGGAGTTCCAATTATTATATGGTCGGATAACTTGGTGCCTGGTACAACTAAAAAATAAATTTTATAATAAAAATATGTATTAACTTTATATGTAAACACTGCAAGTAAATCATTTATAATACATGTACAGTGTCTCTCATAAGTATTCGAATTTAGGTAAACTATGAAAAGAAAACAAATTTAATAATATATTTTGTGTGGAAAATAAATAAATTAATTTGTTATATTGTCTAGATAGTCCTTAGTTTTGATATCACGCCCCTTAAAACTTGAAAACTTTACATTTACTTAAATTAGTTGTGCTTTTTTTAAAAAAAGTCCATGAAACTACTTCACAAAAGTATGCGAATTTTTCCTGTATTTCATATTTGATCATACTATCAACCGCATGGATATATTTTTGACCCATTTGGTCCACAATTTTGGGGGATTTGTACCCTCTTTTCATGTAATATCATTAAAATGGCGATTTTTGGCTATATTTGTATGTTTTCACCCTTTTTCCAGAGATAAAACCAAAATTTAATATTGGAATTTAATAGAACCCATAGGGTATCTAAAAATAATATTTTTTGTTATAAGGATCTGTACTTCAACGTTCCAAGATGTATTTTTGGTATCGTTTTTCAGTTTCTAATTGAATTATCTGGATCGTAAGACCCTTTTCGTACCTCTAGGGACGATATTTTCCGACAAAGTTGTCTAGTGTATATTCATGCACATATTGGCACTAATGTATTTTAAATTTTCAATATATTATAGCGGTATACAACCCCAAAACATGCCTTAACAAAACGTCATCCTATATAGTAGATTTCAGTTTTTACTACTCGTAACTTTCACGCTTATGTTGCCCGTTACAATAACACTGTAAGTCCTAAATTTTGGTTTTAATTTGATCATAGTAAATAATATTTAAACACATATCAACATTTTTGATGTGATCATAATGATATCGCGCCATGCAGCATGGAGGACATTGGTATATAAAAATAATGATTTTACTGTTTTGAATGGTGCTTATTCGAGGCATGTTTTGGAGTTGTACACTTCCACAACACATTGAAAACTTAAAATGTATAAAAGCTGATATCTAAAAGAATATATACCAGAAAACTTTCCCCGAAAATAGTTGATCCTAGTATTATAAAAATGGACTTAAGTTCCAATATATTGAATTAGCGACAGAAGAATGATCCGAATAATTTATCTTGGAACGTTTAAATACAGATTCTTGTAACAAAAAATATTATTTTTAGATACCCCAAGGAGTCTTTTAAGTCCCAATATCAAATTTTTGTTTTATCTCTGGAAAAAAGGAGAAAAATTTACAATTATGGCCAAAAATCGCCATTTTAATGATATTACATGAAAACAGGGTACAAATTCCCCAAAATTGTGGACCAAATGGGCCAAAAATATATCCTTACCGTGGATAGTAACCCCTTAAAACAATATTACGCATAAAAACCATTCGATTCTAAAATTTGTGTTGCGTATAATATGATCAAATATAAATACCGGAAAAATTCGTATACTTTTGTGAGGCAAATTTACGGACTTTTTTTAAAAAAGCACAATTAATTTAAGTCAATGCAAATTTTTCAAGTTTTAAAAAGCGTGATATCAAACATAAGGACTATCTAGACAATATAACAAATTAATTTATTTATTTTGCACACAAAATATATTATTAAATTTGGTTTCTTTTTATAGTTTACCCAAATTCGAATAATTATGAGAGACACTGTATGTAAGTATCTATGTTAGATCGACTCAAAATATGACCATAATATAATTAAAACAAGTAAGAGTGCTATATTCGGCTGTGCCGAATCTCATATACCCTCCATCAAACCGTATGCTGTAAAAGGAATGCTCCCCTATAAACATCAGCGTGATATTTGGAATATAGCTTAAGTCAATTATGGCCAGAGCTCTTTTGAACTACCAAAATATTAATTAAACAAGTAAGAGTGCTATATTCGGCTGTGCCGAATCTCATATACCCACTATCAAACCGTATGCTGTAAAAGGAATGCTCCCCTATAAACATCAGCGTGATATTTGGAATATAGCTTAAGTCAATTATGGCCAGAGCTCTTTTGAACTACCAAAATATTAATTAAAAAAACAAATATTTTATTTCAATTCTTAAACCGTGAGCGTCAATTATGAACCGATACTCATAAAATTTTGTACATAGATTATGTATATTTTAAATAAGGAACACTCGTAGTTATTAACCAAGACTCTTTCCTGAAGGGAACCTTTTGTGTATTACCAACACATTCCACATGAAATTCGGAGCGAATTTCATAACCGTATTTCATAACTCATATTTTTAAGCCAGTAATGATCGTTTAAGTAATTTTCTGAAAATTAAATTATGGACCGATCCTCCCTAAATTTGGTGGAGAGATATTGGCACGCATTAAACTTATGTGCGTCAATTTTCGTCACATTCATATTTTTAAGCCAATAATGAACATGTAGTTATTTGCAGAGGGGGACCTTATATGGGGGAAGGCTCATTTATGGGCCGATGCAAAAAAATTGGTACAGAGGTTTTGGCTCGTAAGAAACTTACGTGTGTAGCATTTCATCGCTTTACTCGTATTTTTAAGACAGTAATGAGCGTTTAAGCTATTTCCTGAAGTGGACCCAATAGGGAGATTAGGGCCAATTATGGACCTATCCACATAAAAGTTATTAAAAAGATTTTGGCTCGCGAAGAACTTAATTGTGTAAAATTTTATTGCTATATTCATATTTTTTAGTCAGTAATGATCGTTAGTCATTTTCAGAAGGGGACCTTATATGGGGGATAGGGTCATTTATGGGCCGATCTTAAAAAAATTGGTAGAGCGATTTTGGTTCGTAAGAAACTTACTTATACCGAATTTCATCGCTATACTCGTATTTTTGGACCAGTAATGAGTGTTAAAGTAATTTTCTAAATGGGACCTTATATGGGGGGTAGGGTCAATTATGGACCGATCCTCAAAAAATTTGGTAGAAAAATTTTGGCTCACATGAAACGTATTTATGTCGAATTTCATCGCTATACTTGCATTTTAGGGCCAGTAATGAGTGTTTAAGTCATTTTCAGGAGGGGACCTTATATAGGAGGTAGGGTCATTTATGGGCCGATCCTAAAAAAAATTGGTTAAAAGGTTTTGGTTCGTAAGAAACTTACTTATACTGAATTTCATCGCTATACTCGAATTTTTAGGCTAGTAATGAGTGTTAAAGTCATTTTCTAAAGGGGACCTTATATAGGGGGTAGGGTCATTTATGGGCCGATCCTAAAAAAAAATGGTAGAGAGATTTTGGTTCGTAGGAAACAAACTTATACCAAATTTCATCGCTATACTTGCATTTTGGGACCAGTAATGATTGTTAAAGTAATTTTCATAAGGGGACCTTATATGGGGGGTAGGGTCATTTATAGGCCGATCCTCAAAAACTTTGGTAGAAAGATTTTGGCTCACATTAAACTTCTTTATGTCGAATTTCATCACTACACTCCTACTTATAAAAGAGTTATGTCCGTTAAAGCTGTTTTTTGGAGGTCCACTTGTATGGGGGCTATCGGAAAAAGTGGACCGATATTGCCCATTTTCAATACCAAACAAACCTTAACAATAGAGAATATTTATGCAAAATTTCAACTGTCTAGCTCCTCTCGTGTGGTCCCTATCGTGATTTCAACAGACAGACGGACGGACGGACAGACGGACGGACAGACGGACGGACATGGCTAGATCGTCTTAGAATTTAATAAGGACCCGGAATATATATACTTTTATGGGTCTATGACCAATATTTCGATGTGTTACAAACGGAATGACAAAATCGATATACCCCCCATCTTTTTTGATGGTGGGTATAAAAATATCGAAAGGTTTATAAGAATGTTTATGTCATCTGAAAGTCCAATATGTCGTCTACAAAATAAAGAGATATTTTAACCTTAGGTTTAAAAAAGTATTTTATGGCTAGAATTATGACATAAAGTTTTTTTTTCAAAATTTAGGACACTATATCCCTTGGATTCATCGAATTTTAAATCAAAAGTATACTTTGATCTCTTGGTCAAAAAATGGTTGGCCTGTGTTATTTGTTTTCTTACAAGTTTTTACTAGTATGTATGTACTAATAAAGTTTATTTACTTTTTACTACCTTTAAGGATTTAAGAGATTGTTAATTTTTATTTTTCGATCTCGTACTATTTGTCAATATTTTTATGGGTTGTTTCGGAATTTTTACCAATATTTCTGTTATGGTCAATTTTGCTGATTTTAATAGCAAACCTTTCGAAAGTGTGTCTGATAGAATTATTAATAATAAAATTAAAAGAGCTTTTTTGAAATCGGACCAACTAAAAATTTTCAGAAAAGAACCATTATATGCCTTGATCCCGCTAAACTAAAGTAAATATTGACGTCAGGACAAAATATTTAAGAAATGGAATCTTAGAAAGAATCAAATTTTGACATATCCCAAAAAAGTAAAAAATACTTAAGAAATAGAATCTTAGAAAGAACCAACTTTTGACTTATACCAAAAAAATTCTTGTTATATATGTGTATTTTTACCTTCTTCACCACGTACTGCAAACTTTAATTTTATATCAGGACAAAATTGTGCCATTCTTGCGGCAGCTTCCCCAGTTTGTATGGCCAGTTCATACGTTGGAGATAAACAAAGAACCTATTAATATACACATGTCATAAAAGACATAAAATTACAAAATGTTTGCTTTTATATTAAAATTGTACCTGAGGATAATCCAGTTTAGTATCTACTCTGCTTAACATTGCAAGTACAAAGGCCGCCGTTTTACCAGTACCAGATTGACTTTGTGCTATCATATTTTGTGGAGGATCAGCTAATAATATCGGTAAAGCATTTTCCTGAATTTTTGAAGGTGCGTTAAAACCCATGGCATAAATTCCTTTTAAAATTTCCGGTTTTCTGAAAAAGTTAAATAATTTATTAATATGTCATTTTCTGCACGTGGATATTTTAACATACAAATGTAGTTTTTCGAAAGTTTTTACAGAATATAACGGCGAAGTTGGGTCCTGGCGTTGAACCTCCAAATCTAACTTAGATTCGACTAAACCTTTTCTTATAATTTTGAGCAGAAGACTTGTTTCGGCAGGGCTGAAATTGGAAAATTATTAAAAATTTACTTAAATTTTGCAACTCCAAGAAACAGTTTATAAATGTAATAATTTAGTTAAAAGGGTATTGATTAATTTATAATTAGATTTTACCTTACAACATCAGCATCTTCTTCTTTTTTTTCATTCGAATCATCTTCTTTCTTCTCAATTTCCAAATTACTGACCTAAAATATGTACATAAATATTACAAATGAACATGAATTATTTTACAGAAATAATTATGCAGTAAAACTGATCCACTTTAGATTCTTGAATAATCCTGAAACTAGTAATTTTGCTTTATCAATTGTCTATATTTTTAATATAGAAAACATTTTTTTAATTTCTATCAGAAGACAATGCATCCACAGACAGTTTGTTGTTGCTGGGGTTGACAGACCTTGGCCGAATAATTCGGGTTCTTCCGGTACGTAGAACCGGAAGCTGTCGGGGAATGTAACAGAGTGGTAGTTTTGTTTGGATTAATCATTTATCAAATCATTTTTGTTAATGCAACAGAGAATTCATTACACACCACATCATATAGCATAACAAATGATTTGAGTTTTTATACATGTTTTTATAAATTTTCCTCCTTTATGTGCTTCTTTTTTACTCTTTTCAAAAACGTTATAAAATTATTATATTGAACGTTGCGGCTCTACAGATACAAAAACTGATTTTTATTGAGGGCTAACCAAATTTTTCGTTCACATTTTGACAAAATTGCGAGTTTATTTAATTAATAAATAGTCACGGAATTTCAGTTTTAATGGAATCGATTGGCCCTATATATTATACATCTTTAACATTTTCCCACAAAATGTAATCCATTGTTGTTGAATTACATGATAAAGACGACCAATAAACACGTGAATTTTCTAAATAAATACTAGTGGAAAATTTGGTTTGTAATAAAATTTTTGTTTCTGTGGCATGTGAAGCTGATGGTAACGAGTCCTGTTTTTCGGTTTATCAATTTTATCCAAATTCGGGACTTCTAAAAGGTTGATTTCTATCTACCACTTGACAAACTTAATCGAGTTTCTTGGAAGTGATGTTATTCCAGAAATAATAACATTCCTGACTAATACTGAAAAAAAAAATCATTCAGTTTTTTCATGATAAGGAGCGCACAACAGGCCCGAAAGTGGCCTAGGTGTATTTCTTCGGATTTGATACATCCTCCTATCAACCTACCTACCTACCTAATCGATTATTTATAAATATTTATTATTTTAAATATTTTTGCTTATAATTTTTTTAAGTTGGAAATAACAATGGTTCTTGCATGGCTCGGTGATAAAGGTATTGCGGCTAATTGAATGATGCAGTGAAGAAGTTTTTAGCATAACTCCCACAAACGGAAGACCAGTTTTAATAAATCCTATATTGATTTTTTTATTTGGGACATACATATGTATGATGTCCTAATGTATTAGGTACTAAAAATTAAAAATATTCATATGGCGAAAGTTGTTTCTAATACGCCAATTGCATTCATACATCCATACACAAATAGGTACATACCGCATATTTACATACATATGTGGTAATATATTATAACTTATTTACTTTTTATAATTTTCTTAAGATTCTAGGTGGACACAGTAAAAACAGTAGGACATACACATATTTACTGCTGTAATAATCTTACCAATTTGGATACCTGATCCTCTGCTTTTTTGGCCCAATCCATTACAAAATTTACGAAATACTAAAATAATGTAAACGAAATATATTTATGTATTTCTATTGGCAGTAAAAGTGGCACAGGATATGTGCAAACGTTTTTACAAATTACCTTAAAGTAAAATTATTTTTAACAACAATGTCCTCACTTTCTCAAATGCAATTTGAAAAATAATCACTCAATAAATGCCACAGTTTGCAAAAAAAGAACTGAAACAGCATTGCAATTTTTAGTACCATTAATATACTTATATTGAAAAAAGTACCCAACAATTTTATGTCATGCAATAATGGTTTAAATATAGTCTACACGTACCATAAAAGATACCGTGAGATTTTTCATGTTCATTTTTCTTCAAGGTAGCGAAAAGGTTTCTTTATCAAATATTGTCACATGTGCTTAAGGAGTCACGTTTCAAAAATTTGTTGCGATTGCAAAGGGTGAACTGAGTAAGTGAGCTAAGTTTTCGGGAATATAATATAAGAAAGTTGGACTTCTTCTATGTTGTTGCGGAATGCGTTATCCGCATAATATATGATTTGAACTCTTTGTTAAAGTAGTGTGAATTTGGAACTTAAATTTGAATTTTAAAATACCAACGAATTATTTTACTTCGTGGTTTTTGGCTACATATTTACGCGAAACGCTATGGATTTTCTGATATTAATTTAATAATATGTATTGGTCAACAAAATCAAGTTAAAATCTGTGTATCACGTCGGATTGTAATATTTAAAAAGAGATGCATAAAGAGTCACCTCTGTTTTCGAAATATATAATTATTGTCCTTTCAAACGAGAACACTTTTGCTTACAATTTGATAAACTTAAATCTGTAATAAGCTTGTATTTGAATTGAACTTCATACTCCGGAATACCAGTATCCCTAATTTAATTGTAAGGCAGAGTATTATTTGTCTGAAATAAAAACCATTATTTCAGTACATATACAGGAAATAAAAATTACAAATCACGCAGTACTTTACTTTATAAAAGTTATACAATAAATTCTAGCCTAGCTTCTTCCTGATAAACAACCGAAAAAATAAAATTCAAAAAGTCACCAAAAAATTTGGGACTATTGCACAAAAATTGGATATATTTGTACATACATATAAAAGCAGAATATTGTTTATTCATGGTTTTTTTCGTTCGTCTTCGCGGACCCCCTAGGATTTTACTACGGACCACTAGGGGTCCGCGGACCCCCATTTGGGAACCGTTGCTTTAGATGATCACACTTTACGTACGTAAAGTCTAATGAAAAAGTAAAATGAAATTCCATCCATATGACAAAAAGAGAATAAAAGTCGTATGATTTATATTTTTTCTGTTTAAAAGATAGGTATAAAACAATAACAATGTAAGATATAAACAGCTGTTTGTGGTTTTTTGTACGTATTTACATAAAAACACATCCCTGATCTAATAAAAACAGCCATACGACTGTCAAATTTTGCATCTGTATTTTCTCTCAATGTGTGATGGTTTCATTAGATATTGCGTTTAGACGATCCCATCCGTACTCTTCTACACAAAATTTTGACAGATCATATTACTTGTGTGCTCGTGTAAAGGGAGCTTTAGTTGTCAAAATTGTTTATTATGTCATTTTTGTTTTGTTCACGCGTGCTTTTTGTAAAATTTTCTGAGAAATTTGTAGTTCTTAATGTGAAAAGGTGTATTTTAATTGTTAAATACTTTTAAAAATGTTAAAATTTTTAAAATACATTAAAAAGTCTATGATTTTTTATATAAATAATAAAATATTTTTGTAAAGCATACCAAAAATTGACGTATTTCCAATTAATTGTTGGTTCACAATAGAAAGATCTCATAATTTCTTCATAATTAATAAAAATTAATCCATTTTTAATAAAAATCATAAACATTTTGCTCAAATAAAAAATTTTTTGTATACAAATTTTGACAGTTCAGTATTTCGAACGAAAACAAATTCTCTGAGGGTTTTCTAGACGTTTGTTGTACAACAACTCGTGTCGCTGCTTTATTAATTTACTTTGGGAACAATTATCAGGAATATACATCAGAGAGAGCGCTTACGAACGTTTGAAATGCGTACGTTTGAAGCCTATATACAAGTCCATTTAAGGGGCCTTCAGACGATCACACATTACGAACGTAAAGTCTAATGAAAAAGTGGAAATGAAATTCTATCCGTATGACAAAAAAGACATTAAAATACATATGATTTATATTCTTTGTGTTTACACAATTGGTATAAAACAATAACAAAGAAAATGGAAACAGCTTTTCACTTTTTTGTATGTGTTTACATAAAAATACATCCCTGATCGAATGCGACTTGCTTGTTTTTTTGAATAAGTTCAAAAATTGAAGAGAGCCATAAAAGAGACTAAAATTTTCCATCCGTATTTCAAGATCATTTTAAGTTTGCTTCGATTCATCAGAAAAATTTTCATATAATGTTCAAATCAATCCTAGCCTGTTCGAAATATAGGCAAAATAAAAGGCGATTTTACTTCAATATGACTTTGAGCAACCTTCTTCAGTTCGTCTTTGAATAGTTCTGGACATAATATTTCATAGTAATTGAATTGCCATGGACCTTCTTATTTTTAATATCCAAATTCGACACTGATCCAATTGACATTTATTGAAATCATCCATAATTTGTGTTTCAGTTTTGTCGCTGCTATTTTTGGCTAATTTATATAATTTTTTCAAAAATAATGTATTTAAGTTTTAAACAACATTATTTTTAATTTTTTTATAATTTCTAGTCTATATTCTTTCTAAACTAATAATTTTAATAACAAAATAACCATTTTTTAAATTTTACAAAGATTTTTTCGAATAAGTAAGAGTTTGTGTGACACATATACATGCATATGTACATACATACATACATACAGTGCTGTGCAAAATAATAGACTTATTTTTATTTGTTTAAAATATTTCATAATAAATGCTATTTGGAAGTTTTAATTATTTACTCTAAAACTACACTGAAAATACAATATCTACAATAGTTCATGTTTTTACTGAAACTTTATTTAAAGTAAAAATTTGCAAAAAAAAAAAAAAAAATTTCATCATTGGTGTTTAAAACGTATAGAATACTTCTCACTAAGGAGAACTACCCGGTTTTCTTCGGCCGGTTTTTTGCTACAGAGTTTTATTTTGAATGTTAAAAAACCCGGTTTGCTGCAGTCGAATAACTCGGTTTATTGTAAAAATGCATTTTTTAATATGCGGTCGTTAGTTTTTAAAAATAAATATAAAACAATTTTTTTTATTAGTCGTGTGAAAAATAATTATGAATTTAATTTATCGTTAATTAATTCATAAATATTTATGAAATTTATAGACGGCCAACGATTTTCTGAAGGAAGTCTATAGGAATTTAGGTTTATAGTGATCCTCATAAAATTTAGTTTACGACTAAAGTTCATTTAGTGCTTATTTAAGACTATTGACTACGATCCTAACCCAGCAAAAAAATAACTTCCAAAGAAGCGAAAAAGAAGTAGAATTTACTCCATGGAAGTACTGAAAAAGACCTGAAGAAGTGATGATTTTAATACAGGTTTGTCATAGGAGGGATGTCCTTTTTATTTGATTCCAAATTCACTACTTCTGAAGATATTCTTAAGAAGAAATTTTAATGCTCTTTTTTTGGAAGTTATTCGGAAGTGAAATTGTATTATTATGGAATACAACTAATTTGACTTAAATAATATTAACATTAATAAGGGTAATAGATACATTTAAAATAGAAGCACAAAAATAAAATTTTGTATATCACAAAAATGTAAGAACAAAAAAAATTCTTTAGCATTGAAAAAATGGAATTATTTTCGCTTCTTCGGAAGTCATTAAACATCACAACCACGGAAGGTAAAAAAAATCACTAATTGCTACCTTTGAAGTGGTGATAAATGTTATTCTTCTGGTTTTATTTTTGCTGGGAATATTTGTAAGACTAATATAAACATAAAAACAATTTTCTGAAATGTGCCTTATATGAGCATTGGGTCAAATGTGCTCCGATTTTAAAAAAAAACTTTACAAAATTATTTGAAGATCCTTAAAACATACTCCTGACTTATTTTATAACGATTGCTGCATAATCGAAGAGCTTTCGAGTATTTAAGCGAGGCTATGTGGCTAAAAGCAACTAATCGCTATCTTTTTTGGACCATAATAGTGCTATATACCAAATTTTTCCCAAATAACTTTAAGCTTATGATCTGTAATTTAACATTAATCAACTCTGGAAGTGGTTTTGAGTCTATTAAAGTCCTTTAAGCTTAATTAAGTACTATCATTTTTGGTTTTTACATAATATAAATTGTAATGGTATAGGGTTTACAACTCAATATAATTCCTGATTTTTCCAGTTGATAAATAATAATCTTTCTAGATTCGTGTAAAAGTGAAAAATAATGAATAAATGTATTTATTTGATAGATTTACTGCATTTCGCCTTGCTTTAAAACCGGTAAAACTATTTTTTTCAAAAAGTAAAAAAATCGAATATCCCGAAACCCGATTTTTGAAAATAGTTAAAGAATTGAGTTTTCTAGGATTGTTTTTATTATTATAATTTTTTAATGAAAATTGCTTCCATTGGTATTTAATTTCATCCAGGATGTATCTTTTTAAAGTAAGTATAACAATTCAAATTATATATTTTTGTAAAATGATAAAGCATACCACTAAAACAGGGAAATAACTGAAAGTATCTTTTGTCATCACAATATTCAAATAAAAGGTGGAAAACAGCGTTTAGAAGTGAACTCTTCGAGTTCAAAAATTATTTTAAAGCTTCTATCATCTATAAATTAGATCAAATTTAACTGATCATAAACTTTTCGCAATCTATACAATACAGTAAAGCTAGATCCATATTGCAATACTAATTAAATTTAAGAGTTTAAGAGATAAAATTTAAATAAACTAGTGGACAAAAGTTAAACAAATAAACTAAAATAATTTTTCAATTATATTTATAACTTAGTACTACCATTAAGTTTTATAATACCCGTAATGTCTACTATAAGAAAAATTCAACTTCAGCCAAATCGGTTCTTATTTGCAGATTTGTAAAGCTTTAATATATTTTTATAATCGAAGTACTCTCATTTAACACCGCGTATCTCAACTTGTATTTTAACAGGGTGGTAACAAAGTAAATTTTCAGTAATGCTAAATCGTCCTTAATAATTTTCTTGTACATTTTATTTAAATTGGTCCTGCAGTTTAAGAGAATAAATAGCATTTCCATATAAATTGAAATTGATTCCACTGTATATTTTTTTCTGTTTGTTTAATTTTTCATACGATTTTGTATAAAAAAACTTGCTTTAAATTACGTTTTGGTTAATAACTCCTAAACTACACGGGTCTTCATCGAAAAAAATTTCATTAGAATGGAGAAGAGAGTTTAGGTATCCTCATACCTTGTATTTTTAACACGGAGCTGTTTGACCTATTTGACATTGACTTATAAACTATGAAAATTGACCTTTAACCTTTTGGAATTAAAATATTATATTTACACGATTTTAAAGACAATCAGTCTTATGCAAAAAAACTTACAACATGCTTACTAACCGTGGTTAAGCTAAATTCGATAAAAGTATATCCAAAAACGATAATTAGCTTAAAATACCTGTAGTAAACCATTGTTAAATGTACGAAAGTTAATAATGGTTCAACCGTACTTTAAACCTATATTAAAGTCAAATGTCATTATTTTATTACGATTTATAACTGTTGACGTTTTGTGAAAAATATTGTTGTGTTAATTTTTTAAATAAATTATAAAAAAATAAATAAATAAAAAACAATATGGATACACTTTTCCTTTTATTTTCAGGCTTTGTCTCCATATTTTTTATTTTCTTTTTGCCAAAAATATAAATTTTGTTTATAAAATAGTTTAGTGATTACTTTCTTTAATCAAAATATAATATTGCAATTACATTAGTTGTTTTATTTGATTTATACGTTGTTTTTATTAAATAAACAAATACAACCCCATTTTTATGATATTATAAACAATTATTTTATATAAAAGCATAAAAAAATAATATTAGACACGAATACCAAATGAACTAATAATCGCTTATAGACAACATTATGAAAATATTGACAGAATAAAATAATGGTATTGCCGGCATCAAATCTAAAAAAACATTAAAATGTATTTTAGTTAAAATACTGTTTTTGCATATACTTCTTTAATAATGGATTATTAAGCTAAAAGTCGTTGTTAACTAATGTACACTTTAAGGTCATAATAAGGTTTTTTTTTGCATAAGACTGAATATCTTTGGCTTTAAATCAAAAATTTTCCTGTACTTAAAGGAATTTCAAAGTTATTTGCAATAATATGTATGTATATACTTTTAGACAATTTTAACATATTTTTAAAATTTCGAAGCGCGATATTTTTGGTCTAGAACGGGATTCCGATCAAAAAGTCATTGTTTTGAGAAACACTTTCAAACCTTAATATGTGCTGGAAATTTCATTAAAATCGGAGATGGTAAATCCGAAAATTGCTATTTTCTGTCCGTTTTGATATGGATTCTCCCAAATGTGCTAGTACGAATTTTTGTTCAAATTGGATAACGCTTACTCGGTTTAGTCTGTGGTCAAAAAAGGGCTGTTATTTTAAAAGCATCCCCAAAACTCCATTTCCAAACTTAAAAAATTTTTTTAAATGGATTTTTAAAAATTTAAGTTTTCTATACTATAAGAATTAAACACAAAAATGATGAGCTCAATACCTCTCATAGTTTCACCGTAGATACGGTAAAACTATGAGAGGTATTGAGCTCATTCTTTTTGTGTTTAATTCTTATATGCATCCTTTATAACATCCAGTATAGAAAATTTTTAAAATCCATTTAACAAAATGTTTTAAAGTTTGAAAATGGAGTTTTGGAGATGCTGTTAGAATAATGGTCCTTTTTTGACCACAGAATCTTATAAAGATAAACATAATATTTTTTTGTAAAATTTTTCAAAGCTAAAAAAGTTTTCTTATTTTTACTTTTATGTGTCTTCAGAATCACAAAATTCTCGAGGGAAATTTTAATAATTGAAAACATTTTTAACTAATTTTGGGTTTATCTTTTTAGATAGGGAATTTTTTAGACATTATGATTTTGCTATAAAATGGTGCAATAATTAATACTTAAAGCCTCATTTTGTGAAAAAACTCCAAAAAGTGAAATTTTTTCCCATATAAACGCATTTACAAACTTTGGCGGCGATTACCCTCAAAATAACTGAATAATATTTTTCAATCTTCCATTTGACGTTAAAATACAACATATTTTCACTATTAGAAGTTGATTCGAGAGAAAAACCTATTTTCGACCCACCCTACTGTATATATTGATTCCCATGGTTCCCAAGGTGAAACAAAAGGCCATAACAAAATTTTTCCATTCTGATCTATTCTGTACTATCAGCTTCACTTCTGCCCAAGGCTTTCCTGCCTGACATATCGTTGTATGTGTGGGCTAGAAGACATATGTCATCGGCATAGTCTTGATCTCCGAGACGCCCAGTTAGGCACCACGTGATGCCCCTTCTAATTCTTATTGCCCTTTACATTATAACGTCAAGTACCATGTTGAATTATAGTGGAGATAGGAAACACCCTTGTCGAACACCAGAGTTAACACTAAAGGATCTTCCTAGATTGAACTCATGTAGCACCATACATGTTGAATCCCGATACATCACACGGATCACATTAATAAATTTACGTGGAACTCTTTTGCATTGTAGCAATTGCCAAATAGCCTGTTGGTGGGTGGAATCGAATGCCTTGGCAAAGTCTATAAATACGCAATATAGAGGGGATTGCCTTTCCACCGACTGTTCGACAATAATTCGAAGGCCGTTCAAGTGTACCCTGTTAACCATTGGTAGTATGGTTAGGCCATGTTTTCCATCCATAATCTCTTATTCCGTCGGGCACTACGTTTAACCATGCAGTCCATAGACGAATATTAAATTCGTAAATCTCGATTCTCCTGTCCTTGCTGCATTCAATTAATTCTTCAGTCTACCTCTCTCGTTGATCAGTTGCCAAATCTCATGCATAATCCAGATTTTGCGCTTATGTTTTTTGTATCCAATTTTCTGGCTAGCACTTTCCGTTATCATACTTTTCATTACACTCCACTGTAGTCGTTCATGTTCCGATGCCTCTTCATATCGAATCCTTATAGATTCCACTAGTTCTCGATTCTCCTGTCCTTGCTGTATTCAATTAATTCTTCAGTCTACCCAAAGCTTGGAAAGAATGAATTCTATTTGGAATTAATTCCCTTATATTTTTAATTCGGCTTTAAATTTTTGAATGTACCATTCTTCAAAATCATTCTTTGAATTTAAATTCTAAAGCCATTGAATTAATTCCTAAGAGAATTCATTCTTTATAGAAATGAATTCAATTGAATGATCATTCATATTTGTTTAATTCCTTCTATTACAAATTGAATGAAAGAAAAAAAAAATTAAATTGTTAATATACAGAATGCTTTTGAATTATAAAACAAAACTTTCATTCAATCTATTTCAAATTGAATGGTAGAAAAATTTTTAAATTCAATTTGTAATAGATTGAATTCAAACAAAATTTATATCATTATATCATTCAATTTGTAACAGATTGAATGCAAAAAAAATTAATTCATTCAGAAGGAATTTAACATTCTATAGGAATTAATTCATTAGAGAATTAATTCAACTACATCGAAAGCTTTAAGAATTAATTCTAGGAATCAAAGGGAATGCGTTTGAAGAATTGTTAATTCTTTAAAATATAACTCCATTTCAAAAAAAGAATTAGGGAATGAATTCTTTTAGAGCTTTGAGTCTACCTCTCCCGTTGATCAGTTGCCAAGTCTCATCCATAATCCAGATTTTGCGCTTATGTTTTTTGTATCCAATTTTCTGGCTAGCACTTTCCGTTATCATACTTTTCATTACACTCCACTGTAGTCGTTCATGTTCCGATGCCTCTTCATATCGACTCCTTATAGATTCCATCAGTCCTTCCCATGCTCTTGCATGTTGGAGTTTGCCAACATCATACTGCCTCGATAAGGTTCTTGTATTGTGTTGTCGAATTGCTGATATTTTCAGTTTAACAACATCTACGAGAAGGTGGTGGTAGGAGGAACTTATAGCGATGTGATCAATTTGGGTCTCTGTTTGGTGATCGGGAGAATATCGTCCCACCTATGCATAGGTATGACAACGCTGCGAAGTTTAAACTTGAACTCAAGAATACCAAAGTGCCCGATCACCCAGGGAAACTTTTTTTGGGAAACTTTTGGTCCATCTCTTTCTCTCACACACAAAAATCAGAAGTTTCCCAAAAAAAGTTTTCCTGTGTGAACCGGCACAAAGGGGATTAACATCAGATTAAATTTATTTTTAGATTAACTAATCTATTAATTGGCTTTTGATTACCAACTCAAAAACCCGCTCTTAAAGTTTACATGGTAATCTTTTACATCCGAACTATTAAGGGCCCTTCAGCCGATCACACTTTACGTACTTAAAGTCTAATGAGAATAAAAGTCATATGATTTATTTTTTTTGTATTTACACGATTGGTATAAAACAGTCACGAGCAGAATTGAGATTCGAATGCTGACGCTTCGTTTACACACGTAGATGTCAAAGTAAATTTATAAAGTAGACTCATTTGAACAGCTGACTATTTTTTTTAAACTTGCTATTTGTGGACTTACTTGTCAAAAATGTTTATGTTGCCATATTTGTTTTCATTTTAACGCTTGCTTTTGTACAAATTTCTGAGTAATTTGTTGTATTTAATGTGAAAAAGTGTATTTTAAATGTATAATATTTTTAAAAATGTTCTAATTTTTAAAAAATAAAGAAAACTCTGTGACTTTTAATATAAATAACAACATATTTTTGGAAAGTACAACAATAATGCCATATTTTCCATTAATTATTGGTTCATTTTTGTAAACAAATTTTGACAAGTGAGTATTTCGAACAAAAACAAATTGCCTGTGGTTTTTGTAGACGTTTGTTGTACAACAACTCGTGTCGCTACTTTATTAATTTACTTTGGTACATGTATTGAAGACATTGAATACAGCAGGCTACACGACTACACGAACACAAATGCTGCTGCGCTGCAGTTGTAGTCGTGTGTTAGCTACTGAATTATTTTAAAGACTACAGCTACAAAGTAATCAGTTGATCCTAAAGTTTGACATTTTGATAAATATTTCGTCCACATATATTTTTTCTTGAAAAACAAAACTAACATTAATAAAAACATTAATATAATATGAAAATGCAATAAAATACTTACCAAATGCAGTTAACCAAAAGAATAAAACAATTGAAAAATATAAACAGCCGTTTCTTGTTGATATGAATTTATAATTCAGTGGTGTCACTTTATCGTTTTTTGTTTTTACTTTAATAAAAAATAACCGTATAAAATTTCAAAGTAATTAAGATTTAAACCAAAGAATAATAAGAAGTTGGACTATGACATTGTTTAACAACAATAACATTTTCTTCTCTTCACAGACGAGTTCTGTGTAAATTCAACACACTTGTGAGAACTCAATTCTCTCACAATACTTCAAAACTTTTTCGCAAAAATACCGGGATAATAGGACTTGATAGACGTTTTTTCACAAACACATAACTATTTTTTAATTTTTTACACAATTTTATCGTATTTAACAATCCGAAATATTTTTATTTTTCACAAACTAAAAAAATATTTTTTTAATTTTTTTGACAATTAATTTTTGTGTGTTGAAATTAAAATTGACAAAACAAAGTTGTATATTTTGGTATTGAAAATGAAAAAAATATTTTAAATAAACTTATTTTTTTGCAAAAAAAGAGATTTTAAATCCGAAAAATATATTTATTAAATGTTTACTGATTAGATGTGGACAAAATAAATTAAAAAATCTGCGAATGTAGAAATTTAAATGTTATTTAATTTTCCTAAAATTTTTATGTACGATTTTATGCAAGTATGTATGTTTGGAAAGTGTGGTGAAAGTGGTTGGAGCTCCAATACTAATACAAAAATTCTACCAATACATACTTAGAGTTAGGTACCGAATGACAACTCCTTTACGTACCAACTGACAAGCCCCAATTTCTTTAATTTAAACTATTATTTTGAGTAAAAATTTATATGTTGTAATAATTTACGTACCTATTATTAATTAATTCCAATATGGTTATCAGAACTTCTCTCAATAAAGTAAAAGCAATTATATATTTTAAGCACTTAATTTTTTTATTATATTAGCAACACTGTTTCTGTTTTGTGGTTGACAAAAATTATCTAAATAATTGTTTAGACAACATTGCACAGTGGGGCAGAATGGAAATTTTTTGGAAATAAATCTGGCATTTCTAAACGGCTGATCCGATCGGGATAAAATTTGGCGTGAGCGTAGCCAAGGAGTATTCGAGTTTAAGTTTTGAAGATGAACCCTGCAGATGCCCCAGGGACGGCGCTGTGGCGGCTCAAAGTAGGGTACCTACGACATGTAAAATTTTTAAACTCGTGCCATTTTTTGTTTTTCACCCAAATACAAAGATTTTTATATTTTGTGAAAGCGCTCGACGAGATCTTGAAAAAACATGCTTGGACATACTACTTATCTCTTATAATATCCGAGTTATAGGCATTTAAAAATTTAGTGATACAAAATTTACCATACCTTGGTCCGCCTTTTTTTGAATACCGGGCGTAATTTTGGACCAAATGGACTCAATTTTTTCTTGTTAGTTAGACAACAAAATTTCCAATAATATACAAAAAATTTCAGATCAATATTGTTTACAGATCCAAAAATATACGTTTTTTAATTTAAAAATTCAAAAAATTTTAGATTTTTGGCGTTTTTTTGCCAAAAATGTGTCTTAACTCTTTTATTAATAAAATAAAATTTTCTTTAAGAACATATAACAATTTTATAGTTTTCTAAAAGGTATCTTTACACAGAACGCTTTGGCGTAAAAAACTTGTCCTATTTTTTAAAAATGTTGCCACTGCGTCCTTCCGAATATGACCTATTTTTTATCAAAACTTCAACTTTGGGCGACATGTTCTAAAATCCCAAAGCTGGGATCAGAAAACTGAAAGCAGTTTTGGAAACCTCAATATGTTTTCTATTTACTCCAAAAGTATTTTCTCAGCCCTGAAAGAAATGTGGACCCTATGGGCAAAAAAGTAAAAAATCCCATTTTTGGGATTTTCATTCCTATTTTTGGGAATTGCGGGATGCCCTTTGACCTTTTCAACTTTTTTTTGCATATTCTTATTTGAAATGACAAATTTAACAAGCGTTGAAAATTTCATTGAGTTTTGTTCATAAATAAAGATTTTGTCATATATTACATATTTGTTTAATTTCTAAAACTATGATTTATATCAAAATTTTAATAGGATCGCAGATAGCTACAACAATTTAGTCCATATTTATCCCTTAATATCATTTTTTAGTTAGATATGGAAATTCTCGACCCTTTACAAAAAAATTCAAGCCAATATCTCAATTACATTCAAAAATATGTTCATTTAAACCTGTGTCCTTTAATTTCATCTTTTTCATATTTTAGTATTAAGTATGACAGAACATATTTAAATCTTATATTTACCTATTTTCTATTTGTTTGCTTACCCTTATAATTGAAAGGGTCTATTATGCTTAAATTTTCAAAAATTTATAACTATTTTTTACCTAAATTTTTTCGACAGATCATTTCGTTCTGTTTCGTTTATGATCATGTAGGTAAAAATATACAGGTAATGATAATTTCGATTCATTCACTAATAAGAAATATCAATGACTGAATTACAGGTTATAGTAATATAGTCCTAAATGTTAATAGGTAGACAATTCGTAATTTTTTACTTTGGAATACCTGTATCGGAAATGACAAGAATTGGTATATAAGTAAACTTCTCAGATTTTAAGTACCATATTTAATAAATCTACAATGAAGATTACATTAAAGTACGAAGAGTTGTGTTCCGTTTTATGGAGTATATCTTCAAAAGGGCCAGAAAGAATTGAAGACATTTCAAATTATATAAAAACTACATATAGTAGAAAAGTAGACAAAACAGGCATATCAAAAATTGAAAACTTTTTGATGTAAAAAGTAAGTCTGTGGATGGAAATCAAGAGAAATTTCGATTAAAATTTTGTAGTTGGATGGAAACTACTACGGAAATCTCAACTTACAACACATCAACAGGAGCGCCTTGCAAGTCATACGAAGACTTATGTTCAAGGTCAAAAAAAAAGAGGGTCACACAAAAACTTTTTTGAATCTCAAGTGAGGATATTGCTGATACATTTAACGAAATGCTGAAAAAGGAAAACCAACCTATGGATGTCGTACATATTGCAACTATTCTTCCTAATGCATCACCAAAACGACTTAAGCGAATTGTGGAAAGTATACCAACTCCAACATCATAATCAAATTTTACTGAAGAGGAAGCAATAGCGCTTATGTTGGAACTGGGTCTCAGTCGAAATAAGTACTCAATATTAAGGAAAGCTCTGCATGAAAAAGGACACAATATATTACCATCATACAAGGCGATCCAGGACAAAAAACAAACTATCCTACTAAATCAACAAAAAATAATGAAGAATTGAAAGAACTGAGAGCTGCGGAAAAAAGCAGAATCCAAGAAGAATTTAAAGTTCAGATGGGATTAAACATCGACAAACCACTTTCAAGTTGCGGTAGTACAAATGACGGTAATACGGCGAGAAGATTTTTTCGTGATTTTGAAATTACTTCAAAAATAACTGGAATCGACAAGGAGTTGCTTCGAAGAGTTAACACTATTTTAATGGCACTGAATAGTAAACATAAAATTAATGGAAATCGATTTGGGGAATACACATCTGAAATTTCTAAATTACTTGTATCTCTGTATCCATGGAGGGAACTAACACCAACAGTACACAAAGTATTGTGTCATGGTCAAATAATAATTGAATCGAATATTCTTCCACTTGGAGAGTTAACAGAAGAAGCCCAGGAAGCGAGGAAGCGAGATTTTAACCATGTTCAACTATTCAGCTCAAGAAAATGCTCCAGGCAATCACAGAATGAAGATATTTTTAATAGTTTACTTCTATCTTCTGATCCTGTTCTTTCAACTATGCGAAAAAGATGGATTTGTTATGAAACTCTATCATCTCAAAACAAGGAAGATTTAAAGGACTTATACTACCTTCTGGATATGTATACCGATATGACAGATTATTTTATAGAAAATAAGTAGTGTTAGGAATTAACTATATAAGTAGGTTGTAAGAATTAATTGTATTATGTTTAAGATAAACAGTTCAAATAAAAAAAGCTATTATACTAACTGATGATATTGTATTAAATTGTGTTTTATATTTCGGTGGGCGGGAAAGGTAATTTGTGTGGGGTGATTTAGGTGTTGTTGTGCGTGGCTCATAATAAAATTATATTTTTTTTTATTGTATATACAATATTATAATAAAATAATTAACTAAATAATTTTTAAAAATTGTCCAAATATTTTATTGAACACCAAATGTATGTTCTGTCATACTTAATACTAAAATATGAAAAAGATGAAATTAAAGGACACAGGTTTAAATGAACATATTTTTGAATGTAATTGAGATATTGGCCTGAAATTTTTTGTAAAGGGTCGAGAATTTCCATATCTAACTAAAAAATGATATTAAGGGATAAATATGGACTAAATTGTTGTAGCTATCTGCGATCCTATTAAAATTTTGATATAAATCATAGTTTTAGAAATTAAACAAATATGTAATATATGACAAAATCTTTATTTATGAACAAAACTCAATGAAATTTTCAACGCTTGTTAAATTTGTCATTTCAAATAAGAAAATGCAAAAAAAAAATTGAAAAGGTCAAAGGGCATCCCGCAATTCCCAAAAATAGGAATGAAAATCCCAAAAATGGGATTTTTTACTTTTTTGCCCATATGGTCCACATTTCTTTCAGGGCTGAGAAAATACTTTTGGAGTAAATAGAAAACATATTGAGGTTTCCAAAACTGCTTTCAGTTTTCTGATCCCAGCTTTGGGATTTTAGAACATGTCGCCCAAAGTTGAAGTTTTGATAAAAAATAGGTCATATTCGGAAGGACGCAGTTGCAACATTTTCAAAAAATAGGACAAGTTTTTTACGCCAAAGCGTTCTGCGTAAAGATACCTTTTAGAAAACTATAAAATTGTTATATGTTCTTAATAAAAATTTTATTTTATTAATAAAAGAGTTAAGACACATTTTTGGCAAAAAAACGCCAAAAATCTAAAATTTTTTGAATTTTTAAATTAAAAAACGTATATTTTTGGATCTGTAAACGATATTGATCTGAAATTTTTTGTATATTATTGGAAATTTTGTTGTCTAACAACAGGAAAAAATTGAGTTCATTTGGTCCAAAATTACGCCCGGTATTCTAAAAAAGGCGGACCAAGGTATGGTAAATTTTGTATCACTAAATTTTTAAATGCCTATAACTCGGATATTATAAGAGATAAGTAGGATGTCCAAGCAAGTTTTTTCAAGATCTCGTCGAGCGCTTTCACAAAATATAAAAATCTTTGTATTTGGGTGAAAAACAAAAAAATGGCACGAGTTTAAAAATTTTACATGTCGTAGGTACCCCACTTTGAGCCGCCACAGCGGCATCTGCAGGGTTCATCTTCAAAACTTAAACTCGAATACTCCTTGGCTACGCTCACGCCAAATTTTATCCCGATCGGATCAGCCGTTTAGAAATGCCAGATTTATTTCCAAAAAATTTCCATTCTGCCCCACTGTGCAGTGTCATAACGATGCTATAACACTAATAGACTAGACTGTAGACCAAACTAGACACTATAGACTAGACTATAGACTAGACTATAGTTCAGACTATAGGCTAGACTATAGACAAGACTAGAAAATGTTTTTTTCGAAAAAGATTTGTTTATCCAACACTGCGTTGTGACTAGGATTAGCAAATACCCCTATGGGCTAAAAATTCAAATAGAATGCTTTGAATGAGTTGTTCCACTCCACAGAGGGGCAGAATGTAAATTTTTTGGAAATAAATCTGGCATTTCTAAACGGCTGATCCGATCGGGATAAAATTTGGCGTGAGCGTAGCCAAGGAGTATTCGAGTTTAAGTTTTGAAGATGAACCCTGCAGATGCCCCAGGGACGGCGCTGTGGCGGCTCAAAGTAGGGTACCTACGACATGTAAAATTTTTAAACTTGTGACATTTTTTTGTTTTTCACCCAAATACAAATTTGGGTGAAAGCGCTCGACGAGATCTTGAAAAAACATGCTTGGACATACTACTTATCTCTTATAATATCAGAGTTATAGGCATTTAAAAATTTAGTGATACAAAATTTACCCTACCTTGGTCCGCCTTTTTTTGAATACCGGGCGTAATTTTGGACCAAATGGACTCAATTTCTTGTTAGTTAGACAACAAAATTTCCAATAATATACAAAAATTTCAGATCAATATCATTTACAGATCCAAAAATATACGTTTTTTAATTTAAAAATTCAAAAAATTTTAGATTTTTGCCGTTTTTTTACCAAAAATGTGTCTTAACTCTTTCATTAATAAAATAAAATTTTCTTTAAGAACATATAACAATTTTATAGTTTTCTAAAAGGTATCTTTACGCAGAACGCTTTAGCGTAAAAAACTTGTCCTATTTTTTGAAAATGTTGCCACTGCGTCCTTCCGAATATGACCTATTTTTTATCAAAACTTCAACTTTGTGCGACATGTTCTAAAATCCCAAAGCTGGGATCAGAAAACTGAAAGCAGTTTTGGAAACCTCAATATGTTTTCTATTTACTCCAAAAGTATTTTCTCAGCCCTGAAAGAAATGTGGACTCTATGGGCAAAAAAGTAAAAAATCCCATTTTTGGGATTTTCATTCCTATTTTTGGGAATTGCGGGATGCCCTTTGACCTTTTCAATTTTTTTTGCATTTTCTTATTTGAAATGACAAAGCGTTGAAATTTTCATTGAGTTTTGTTCATAAATAAATATTTTGTCATATATTACATATTTGTTTAATTTCTAAAACTATGATTTATATCAAAATTTTAATAGGGTCGCAGATAGCTACAACAATTTAGTCCATATTTATCCCTTAATATCTTTTTTTAGTTAGATATGGAAATTCTCGACCCTTTACAAAAAATTTCAGGCCAATATCTCAATTACATTCAAAAATATGTTCATTTAAACCTGTGTCCTTTAATTTCATCTTTTTCATATTTTAGTATTAAATATGTCAGAACATATTTAAATCTTATATTTACCTATTTTCTATTTGTTTGCTTATCCTTATAATTGAAAGGGTCTATTATGCTCAAATTTTCAGAAATTTATAACTATTTTTTACCTAAATTTGTTCGACAGATCATTTCGTTCTGTTTCGTTTATGATCATGTAGGTAAAAATATACAGGTAATGATAATTTCGATTTATTCACTAATAAGAAATATCAATGACTGAATTACAGGTTATAGTAATATAGTCCTAAATGTTAATAGGTAGACAATTCGTAATTTTTTATTTTGGAATACCTGTATCGGAAATGACAAGAATTGGTATATAAGTAAACTTCTCAGATTTTAAGTACCATATTTAATAAATCTACAATGAAGATTACATTAAAGTACGAAGAGTTGTGTTCCGTTTTATGGAGTGTATCTTCAAAAGGGCCAGAAAGAATTGAAGACATTTCAAATTATATAAAAACTACATATAGTAGAAAAGTAGACAAAACAGGCATATCAAAAATTAAAAACTTTTTAAAACTTTTTGATGTAAGAAGTAAGTCTGTGGATGGAAATCAAAAGAAATTTCGATTAAAATTTTGTAGTTGGATGGAAACTACTACGGAAATCTCAACTTACAACACATCAACAGGAGCGCCTTGCAAGTCATACGAAGACTTATGTTCAAGGTCAAAAAAAGAGGGTCACACAAAAACTTTTTTCAATCTCAAATGAGGAAATTGCTGATACATTTAACGAAATGCTGAAAAAGGAAAACCAACCTATGGATGCCGTACATATTGCAACTATTCTTCCTAATGCATCACCAAAAAGACTTAAGCGAATTGTGGAAAGTATACCACTCCAACATCACAATCAAATTTTACTGAAGAGGAAGCAATAGCGCTTATGTTGGAACTGGGTCTCAGTCGAAATAAGTACCAAATATTAAGGAAAGCTCTGCATGAAAAAGGACACAATATATTACCATCATACAAGGCGATCCAGAAAAAAAAAACAAACTATCCTACCATCACCTATTGCTGTTAATGATGTGGATGCTTGTATTGATATATCATCTTTGCTCGAAAACACAGCATCAAGAATTGTGTCAGACTTTTCAGAAGACCAACTAAGGAAAATTCATAACTGTGATGTTGTCTTAATGTGTAAGTGGGGATGTGACGGTTTATCAGCACTTCCAGAATACAAACAAGCTTGTGGAAGTCGGACATTAGCAGACTACAAAAGTGTATTTATGTCATCATTAGTGCCATTACGAATTCGTTCATATTCCCTTAATCCATCATCGTCAAGCATCGGAAATTCATTTGAAGATATATGGATCAATACAACTCCGGGTTCAAAAAATTTTTGTAGACCCATTGGATTTGAATATATAAAGGAGTCAAAGAAAACAACAAAAGATTTAGTGGAATATTTAAAAGATGAAATAAATGCACTGGAGCCCATTTGCATAAAAATAAAGGAATTCTCTATTAACGTATCATATCAGCTAAGCTTAACAATGATTGATGGAAAGGTCAGCAATGCCATAACAGAAACTTCTTCCTTCTGGAGATGCTCAATATGTAATGAGAAAAAGTCGCAATTCTCAAATATAAACAAAAGCAGAAGTATTAATGAAGAAGTCCTGTCTTTCGGAATTTCACCACTTCATGCCAGAATACGATTTTTGGATTACTTTTTACACATAGCATACGACCTCAAATATAGAAGTGTGCCAGAGAATCTTACTAAATCACCAAAAAATAATGAAGAATTGAAAGAACTGAGAGCTGCGGAAAAAAGCAGAATCGAAGAAGAATTTAAAGTTCAGATGGGACTCAACATCGACAAACCACTTCCAAGATGCGGTAGTACAAATGACGGTAATACGGCGAGAAGGTTTTTTCGTGATTTTGAAATTACTTCAAAAATAACTGGAATCGAATTCGAGTTGCTTCGAAGAGTTAACATTATTTTAATGGCACTGAATAGTAAACATAAAATTAATGGAAATCGATTTGGGGAATATACATCTGAAATTTCTAAATTACTTGTATCTCTGTATCCATGGAGGGAACTAACACCAACAGTACACAAAGTATTGTTTCATGGTCAAATAATAATTGAATCAAATATTCTTCCACTTGGAGAGTTAACAGAAGAAGCCCAGGAAGCGAGGAAGCGAGGAATCTAGATTTTAAGCATGTTCAACTATTCAGCTCAAGAAAATGCTCCAGGCAATCACAGAATGAAGATATTTTTAATAGTTTACTTCTATCTTCTGATCCTGTTCTTTCAACTATGCGAAAAAGATGGATTTGTTATGAAACTCTATCATCTCAAAACAAGGAAGATTCAAAGGACTTATATTACCTTCTGAATATGTATACCGATATGACAGATTATTTTATAGAAAATAAGTAGTGTTAGGAATTAACTATATAAGTAGGTTGTAAGAATTAATTGTATTATGTTTAAGATAAACAGTTCAAATATAAAAAGCTATTATACTAACTGATGATATTGTATTAAATTGTGTTTTATATTTCGGTGGGCGGGAAAGGTGGTTTGTGTGGGGTGATTTAGGTGTTGTTGTGCGCGGCTCATAATAAAATTATAATTTTTGTATATACAATGTTATAGTCTTTAATAAAATAATTAACTAAATAATTTTTAAAAATTGTCCAAATATTTTATTCAACACCAAATGTATGTTCTGTCATACTTAATACTAAAATATGAAAAAGATGAAATTAAAGGACACAGGTTTAAATGAACATATTTTTGAATGTAATTGAGATATTGGCTTGAAATTTTTTGTAAAGGGTCGAGAATTTCCATATCTAACTAAAAAATGATATTAAGAGATAAATATGGACTAAATTGTTGTAGCTATCTGCGACCCTATTAAAATTTTGATATAAATCATAGTTTTAGAAATTAAACAAATATGTAATATAAGACAAAATCTTTATTTATGAACAAAACTCAATGAAATTTTCAACGCTTGTTAAATTTGTCATTTCAAATAAGAAAATGCAAAAAAAATTGAAAAGGTCAAAGGGCATCCCGCAATTCCCAAAAATAGGAATGAAAATCCCAAAAATGGGATTTTTTACTTTTTTGCCCATAGGGTCCACATTTCTTTCAGGGCTGGGAAAATACTTTTGGAGTAAATAGAAAACATATTGAGGTTTCCAAAACTGCTTTCAGTTTTCTGATCCCAGCTTTGGGATTTTAGAACATGTCGCACAAAGTTGAAGTTTTGATAAAAAATAGGTCATATTCGGAAGGACGCAGTGGCAACATTTTCAAAAAATAGGACAAGTTTTTTAAGCTAAAGCGTTCTGCGTAAAGATACCTTTTAGAAAACTATAAAATTGTTATATGTTCTTAAAGAAAATTTTATTTTATTAATGAAAGAGTTAAGACACATTTTTGGTAAAAAAACGGCAAAAATCTAAATTTTTTGAATTTTTAAATTAAAAAACGTATATTTTTGGATCTGTAAATGATATTGATCTGAAATTTTTTGTATATTATTGGAAATTTTGTTGTCTAACTAACAAGAAAAAATTGAGTCCATTTGGTCCAAAATTACGCCCGGTATTCAAAAAAAGGCGGTCCAAGGTAGGGTAAATTTTGTATCACTAAATTTTTAAATGCCTATAACTCTGATATTATAAGAGATAAGTAGTCCAAGCATGTTTTTTCAAGATCTCGTCGAGCGCTTTCACCCAAATTTGTATTTGGGTGAAAAACAAAAAAATGGCACAAGTTTAAAAATTTTACATGTCGTAGGTACCCTACTTTGAGCCGCCACAGCGCCGTCCCTGGGGCATCTGCAGGGTTCATCTTCAAAACTTAAACTCGAATACTCCTTGGCTACGCTCACGCAATTTTATCCCGATCGGATCAGCCGTTTAGAAATGCCAGATTTATTTCCAAAAAATTTCCATTTTTATATTTTGTGAAAGCGCTCAACGAGATCTTGAAAAAACATGCTTGGACATACTACTTATCTCTTATAATATCCGAGTTATAGGCATTTAAAAATTTAGTGATACAAAATTTACCATACCTTGGTCCGCCTTTTTTTGAATACCGGGCGTAATTTTGGACCAAATGGACTCAATTTTTTCTTGTTAGTTAGACAACAAAATTTTCAATAATATACAAAAAATTTCAGATCAATATCGTTTACAGATCCAAAAATATACGTTTTTTAATTTAAAAATTCAAAAAATTTTAGATTTTTGGCGTTTTTTTGCCAAAAATGTGTCTTAACTCTTTTATTAATAAAATAAAAATTTTATTAAGAACATATAACAATTTTATAGTTTTATAAAAGGTATCTTTACGCAGAACGCTTTGGCGTAAAAAACTTGTCCTATTTTTTGAAAATGTTGCCACTGCGTCCTTCCGAATATGACCTATTTTTTATCAAAACTTCAACTTTGGGCGACATGTTCTAAAATCCCAAAGCTGGGATCAGAAAACTGAAAGCAGTTTTGGAAACCTCAATATGTTTTCTATTTACTCCAAAAGTATTTTCCCAGCCCTGAAAGAAATGTGGACCCTATGGGCAAAAAAGTAAAAAATCCCATTTTTGGGATTTTCATTCCTATTTTTGGGAATTGCGGGATGCCCTTTGACCTTTTCAATTTTTTTTTGCATATTCTTATTTGAAATGACAAATTTAACAAGCGTTGAAAATTTCATTGAGTTTTGTTCATAAATAAACATTTTGTCATATATTACATATTTGTTTAATTTCTAAAACTATGATTTATATCAAAATTTTAATAGGATCGCAGATAGCTACAACAATTTAGTCCATATTTACCCCTTAATATCATTTTTTAGTTAGATATGGAAATTCTCGACCCTTTACATAAAATTTCAAGCCAATATCTCAATTACATTCAAAAATATGTTCATTTAAACCTGTGTCCTTTAATTTCATCTTTTTCATATTTTAGTATTAAGTATGACAGAACATACATTTGGTGTTGAATAAAATATTTGGACAATTTTTAAAAATTATTTAGTTAATTATTTTATTATAATATTGTATATAAAATAAAAAAATTATAATTTTATTATGAGCCACGCACAACAACACCTAAATCACCCCACACAAATTACCTTTCCCGCCCACCGAAATATAAAACACAATTTAATACAATATCATCAGTTAGTATAATAGCTTTTTTTATTTGAACTGTTTATCTTAAACATAATACAATTAATTCTTACAACCTACTTATATAGTTAATTCCTAACACTACTTATTTTCTATAAAATAATCTGTCATATCGGTATACATATCCAGAAGGTAATATAAGTCCTTTAAATCTTCCTTGTTTTGAGATGATAGAGTTTCATAACAAATCCATCTTTTTCGCATAGTTGAAAGAACAGGATCAGAAGATAGAAGTAAACTATTAAAAATATCTTCATTCTGTGATTGCCTGGAGCATTTTCTTGAGCTGAATAGTTGAACATGCTTAAAATCTCGATTCCTCGCTTCCTGGACTTCTTCTGTTAACTCTCCAAGTGGAAGAATATTCGATTCAATTATTATTTGACCATGACACAATACTTTGTGTACTGTTGGTGTTAGTTCCCTCCATGGATACAGAGATACAAGTAATTTAGAAATTTCAGATGTGTATTCCCCAAATCGATTTTCATTAATTTTATGTTTACTATTCAGTGCCATTAAAATAGTTTTAACTCTTCGAAGCAACTCCTTGTCGATTCCAGTTATTTTTGAAGTAATTTCAAAATCACGAAAAAACCTTCTCGACGTATTACCGTCATTTGTACTACCGCAACTTGAAAGTGGTTTGTCGATGTTTAATCCCATCTGAACTTTAAATTCTTCTTGGATTCTACTTTTTTCCGCAGCTCTCAGTTCTTTCAATTCTTCATTATTTTTTGTTGATTTAGTAGGATAGTTTGTTTTTTTTTTTCCTGGATCGCCTTGTATGATGGTAATATATTGTGTCCTTTTTCATGCAGAGCTTTCCTTAATATTTGGTACTTATTTCGACTGAGACCCAGTTCCAACATAAGCGCTATTGCTTCCTCTTCAGTAAAATTTGATTATGATGTTGGAGTTGGTATACTTTCCACAATTCGCTTAAGTCGTTTTGGTGATGCATTAGGAAGAATAGTTGCAATATGTACGACATCCATATGTTGGTTTTCCTTTTTCAGCATTTCGTTAAATGTATCAGCAATTTCCTCATTTGAGATTGAAAAAAGTTTTTGTGTGACCCTCTTTTTTTTACCTTGAACATAAGTCTTCGTATGACTTGCAAGCCGCTCCTATTGATGTGTTGTAAGTTGAGATTTCCGTAGTAGTTTCCATCCAACTACAAAATTTTAATCGAAATTTCTTTTGATTTCCATCCACAGACTTACTTTTTACATCAAAAAGTTTTAAAAAGTTTTTAATTTTTGATATGCCTGTTTTGTCTACTTTTCTACTATATGTAGTTTTTATATAATTTGAAATGTCTTCAATTCTTTCTGGCCCTTTTGAAGATATACTCCATAAAACGGAACACAACTCTTCGTACTTTAATGTAATCTTCATTGTAGATTTATTAAATATGGTACTTAAAATCTGAGAAGTTTACTTATATACCAATTCTTGTCATTTCCGATACAGGTATTCCAAAGTAAAAAATTACGAATTGTCTACCTATTAACATTTAGGACTATATTACTATAACCTGTAATTCAGTCATTGATATTTCTTATTAGTGAATGAATCGAAATTATCATTACCTGTATATTTTTACCTACATGATCATAAACGAAACAGAACGAAATGATCTGTCGAAAAAATTTTGGTAAAAAATAGTTATAAATTTTTGAAAATTTAAGCATAATAGGACCTTTCAATTATAAGAATAAGCAAACAAATAGAAAATAGGTAAATATAAGATTTAAATATGTGCTGTCATACTTAATACTAAAATATGAAAAAGATGAAATTAAAGGACACAGGTTTAAATGAACATATTTTTGAATGTAATTGAGATATTGGCTTGAAATTTTTTGTAAAGGGTCGAGAATTTCCATATCTTACTAAAAATGATATTAAGGGATAAATATGGACTAAATTGTTGTAGATATCTGCGATCCTATTAAAATTTTGATATAAATCATAGTTTTAGAAATTAAACAAATATATAATATATGACAAAATCTTTATTTATGAACAAAACTCAATGAAATTTTCAACGCTTGTTAAATTTGTCATTTCAAATAAGAATATGCAAAAAAAAAAAATTGAAAAGGTCAAAGGGCATCCCGCAATTCCCAAAAATATGAATGAAAATCCCAAAAATGGGATTTTTTACTTTTTTGCCCATAGGGTCCACATTTCTTTCAGGGCTGGGAAAATACTTTTGGAGTAAATAGAAAACATATTGAGGTTTCCAAAACTGCTTTCAGTTTTCTGATCCCAGCTTTGGGATTTTAGAACATGTCGCCCAAAGTTGAAGTTTTGATAAAAAAAAGGTCATATTCGGAAGGACGCAGTGGCAACATTTTCAAAAAATAGGACAAGTTTTTTACGCCAAAGCGTTCTGCGTAAAGATACCTTTTAGAAAACTATAAAATTGTTATATGTTCTAAATAAAAATTTTATTTTATTAATAAAAGAGTTAAGACACATTTTTGGCAAAAACACGCCAAAAATCTAAAATTTTTTGAATTTTTAAATTAAAAAACGTATATTTTTGGATCTGTAAATGATATTGATCTGAAATTTTTTGTATATTATTGGAAATTTTGTTGTCTAACTAACAAGAAAAAATTGAGTCCATTTGGTCCAAAATTACGCCCGGTATTCAAAAAAAGGCGGACCAAGGTATGGTAAATTTTGTATCACTAAATATTTAAATGCCTATAACTCGGACATTATAAGAGATAAGTAGTATGTCCAAGCATGTTTTTTCAAGATCTCGTTGAGCGCTTTCACAAAATATAAAAATCTTTGTATTTGGGTGAAAAACAAAAAAATGGCACGAGTTTAAAAATTTTACATGTCGTAGGTACCCTACTTTGAGCCGCCACAGCGCCGTCCCTGGGGCATCTGCAGGGTTCATCTTCAAAACTTAAACTCGAATACTCCTTGGCTACGCTCACGCCAAATTTTATCCCGATCTGGCCGTTTAGAAATGCCAGATTTATTTCCAAAAAATTTCCATTCTGCCCCACTGTGGAATGTGGCGGTTCACACTAGGAAACTTTAGTTGAAAAACTTTTTCTTAATTCACTTTGAAACTTTCCTTAATGTCTACACATAGAAACTTTTGTTTCAGAAATTACATGTTAATTGCATTGATTTTGTACGAATGAGAAGAATAACAAAACAAAACAAGTTTCCGAGAAACTTCGTACCGCGAGAGAGATGAATGATATTTCTTTCTTCCTCACCCAAAATCAAAAGTTTCAAAAAAAGTTTCCTATGACCTGGTCCACACTAGGAAACTTTTTCTTAATTCTCTTTTGAAGTCTCCTTATTGTCCACACATAGAAACTTTTGTTTCAGAAACTACGTATTAATTGCATTGATTTGTTGTTGTACGAATGAGAAGAATAACAAAACAAAACAATTTTCCGAGTACGAGAAACTCCGTACCGCGAGAGAGATGAATGATATTCTTTCTCTTTCTCTCTCACGCAAAATCAAAAGTTTCCCAAAAAAAGTTTCCTAGTGTGGACCGGCAGTATGTAGACGGGCACAATGTATTGGTAGAATTTTTGTATAAGTATTGGAGCTCCAACCACTTTCACTGTTTCCAAATTAACACAGTTGCATAAAAACGTACTTAAAAATTTTTCAATTATTTTATTCGCTTTTTTGCAAAATATTATGTTTATTTTAAATTTATATCTTATTTTCAATACTCAAATTTACTACTTTGTTTTTTTAGTTTTATTTACATTCCTCAAAAATTAAGTGTCAAAAAATAAGAAAAAATACATTTCTCGTTTACAAAAAATAAAACTATTTCGTGATAGAAATGTGTTAGAAGTGAAATTATCTTCATATTTTCGCGAAAAAGTTTGAAGTATTGTGAGATTATCAGATTTTCACCAGTGTGTTGAATTCAGACAGAACTCGTCTGTGAGGATTGTTGTAAAACAAAGTCATAGTCCAACTTCTTATTATTCTTTGGAGAGTACTTAAAAAAAATAATATTGTTATGTTTTAACTTTTAAAACGTTTGTTATTTCCCTTCGAAATAAACCGTATTCTTTTTATTGCAAATAAAAGCGTCAAATCAGTTTAAATTTTCATAAACTCTTTATTTACACAGTTTTATACACAAACATTTTTATAACAACACAACTTGTACAGTAAACTGTAAGGCGGTCTATTTATCTTTAACACACAAAAGCACACTTGACTTTATTGACTTTACTCAACACTGTTTTAACATAGACTGATTCATTAGTCTTATTGCAACTGCTATTGCCGGCGTTATTTAAAACTAGGCATCATCATCTAGACATTTCCAAGACATTCCAGCGACACCGGATACTTCTGGCATACATCTTCTGGTACATCCAAATTGTTAGTCGCTAAGAAATTTCCGGAACTGGCCGTTAAAAGCCGTTTAGTTTAAGTAAATGCAAATACAATTTCGTAGCAATCTCATCCTGCCTTTGGATCTATTCAAGGCTTTCAAACTCTTGGGTGTTTTGAACAGCGACTTCATGAAATTAACCCTTTTGTTAATAAGAAGACTATTTGTAAACCATGGACTTGATCTTAGATATTGTGACACTTTTTGGCTATGCAATACTATTTTATTTCTTTTTGCAATTCAAATTACAGAAATTAGATTTTTTTTAATTTTGCTCATACATATTTCACGAAAGCATGCATGAGAAAATTTTTCAAGATTTGTATTCCGATTACTCAGAAAATTGTTTTCAGTAAACATAAGTGCAGGGAGATAAACAATTTAACTAAAAAGGCTGTTTGCACAGGTGGACAACGCTAAACCGATTTCAATGTCAAGTTTACTCACACTCATATTCACTCTCCGGACTTTTACAGTGTTTCGAAACTAATCTCGAAACTCGGAACTCTTTACCGACTCTAAACGGTTCAAATTCTTATAGTTCTTTTAATAAGAAATCTAACAATACTATTTTCTTGGTTTGCTCTCTTATAATTATGATGTTATAGACTTTTATAAATACACATAATTCTGAAATATGGAATTACAAAAAACGTGATGCACTACTAAAGGGTTAAAAAAGCGCCACAGATGGAAGAAGACATGAATAATCAAGCAATTTTGTGAAATATTTTTAAAGTTTTATAAGATTTTTATGCCCACCATCAAAAAAGATGGAGGGTATATTCATTTTGTCATTCCGTTTGTAACACATCGAAATATTGGTTATAGACCCACAAAAGTATATGTATTCTGGGTCCATATTAAATTCTAAGACGATCCAGCCATATCCGTCCGTCTGTCTGTTGAAATCACGATAGGGACCACACGGGAGGAGCTAGATAGTTGAAATTTTGCATAAATATTCTCTATAAGGTTTGTTTGGTATTGAAAATGGGCAATATAGGTCCAAGTTTTCGGATAGCCCCCATGCAAGTGGACCTCCAAAAAACAGTTTTAACAGGCATAACTGTTTCAGAAGTAGCGATGAAATTCGACATAAATAAGATTCTGAGGATCGGTCCATAATTGAATCCGGTCCGCTTCAGAAAATGACTTTTACACTCATTACTGGCCTAAATATTCGAGTATAGCGATAAAATTCGGTATATGTAAGTTTCTTACGAGTCAAAACCTATCTAACAATTTTTTAAGATCGGTCCATAAATGACCCATATAAGGTCCCCTTATGAAAATTACTCTAACGCTCATTACTGGCTTAAAAATATGAATATTGTGACGAAATTTGACACACATAAGTTTTATACGAGCCAAAATCTCTCTACAAAATTTAGCGAGGATCGGTCCATAATTGACCCTACCGCCCATACAAGGTCCCCTTCAGAAAATTACTTTAACGTTCATTACTGACTAAAAAATACGAGTATAGCGATAAAATTTGACACAAGTAGGTTCCTCGCGAGCCAAAATCTCTCTACCAAATTGTATGTGGTTCGGTCCATAATTGACCACAACCCCCATATGAGGTCCCATTCAGAAAATTACTTAAACGATCATTGCTTGCTTAAAAATACGAGCTATGAAATATGGTTATGAAATTCGACATAAGAAACTTGGTTGAAGTAGTATACATGGCACCACTTTCCTAAGCAGCATGTACGCTGAACTCCCTGTAGTAGTTTGATATTACTCTTTTTGTCTAAAGAAGTCCACCAGATTATTGAAGCATAAGCTAGAATTGTACGGAAACCAGTCCCGCCTCCATCTGCACAAGTACCGGGAAAATGCCATCCGCCCCTGTAGCTTTATATAATTACAATTTCCGTGTTATCCTCCCCTTCCTCCAATATCGGTTCATCTATGTTATTCGATATATCGGGTGGGAAATGAGAGTCCATTAGGAGTCCTCCAGCTTTCTGCCCGTGTCATCTACCTTTGGCGTTTTACTTGTGCACGTTTGGCAAGAAGAATCAGGATATGTTTCTTTGTTTAAATTCTTCTTATCCTTCGCCAGCATATCATTGATATAACTTAACGGTATTTGAAAAATAATTGCATACTCAAGCGATCATGGTACTATTTTTTAGCGCATAATTTAAAATAAATTCACTATTTATATTCATTTATTTTATTATTTTTATTTATTTTTAATTTTATAGATAAAAAGTCAAATTTACTTTGAAAATTCGAACACCAAAAACAAGTCAGCTCAGTGGAAACACCTTGAAGAGGTTTACTAGAAGCTAGTAGACAAAGAATAATAAGAAGTTGGACTATGACATTGTTTTACAACAATAACATTTCCTTCTCTTCTGTGTAAATTCAACACACTTGTGAGAACTCAATTCTCTCACAATACTTCAAAACTTTTTCGCGAAAATACCGGGATAATAGGACTTGAACGACGTTTTTTCACAAACACATAACTATTTTTTAATTTTTTACACAATTTTATCGCATTTAACAATCCGAAATATTTTTATTTTTCACAAACTAAAAAAATATTTTTTTAATTTTTTTGACAATTAATTTTTGTGTGTTGAAATTAAAATTGACAAAACAAAGTTGTATATTTTGGTATTGAAAATGAAAAAATTATTCAAAATAAAATTATTTTTTTGCAAAAAAAAAAAGAGATTTTAAGTCCGAAAAATATATTTATTAAATGTTTACTGATTAGATGTGGGCAAAATAAATTAAAAAAAATCTGCGAATGTAGAAATTTAAATGTTATTTATTTTTCCTAAAATTTTTATGTACGATTTTATGCAAGTATGTATGTTTGGAAAGTGTGGTGAAAGTGGTTGGAGCTCCAATACTAATACATAAATTCTACCAATACATACTTAGAGTTAGGTACCGAATGACAAGCCCCAATTTTTTTATATTCTTTGCTAGTAGATTTCAAGCCAGTGGAAACATAGCATTATTCGATATACCGGTTGAGAAATGAGAGTTCATTAGGAGTCTCCTCCACATCCTCCAGTCTCCTGCCCGTGTCATCGACCATAGATTCCGGTTGGACATGAGTTTGGAATTTTTATACCCTACACCACTTTAGTGTAGGGTATAATATACAGGTCGCAATTATCAAGATAATAGGAAATTTGGCACACACGCTTTTTTGTCCAACGCCGAAGCCTATTGAAAATGGTTAAAATCGGTCCATTATTTCACCTGGCCCCCATACAACAGAACCAACCGAAAAGAACTACTGAGCTATTAATTATGTTAAATATACCTGTATATCGATAAAAAGCGGCACAACTAAGTTTTATACAAGCATTGATGACCTTGCCAAATTTCATAAAGATCGGGCCTCATTTGAACCTAGCTCCCATAGAAAGTCCCCTTCAGGAAATTACTTGAATGTCCAAAATTAACTTATAAACACAAATATCGCGATGAAATTCAGCACAAATAAATATTATATAAATATATTCACAAAATTTTATCGGGCTTGGTCCATATTTGCCTCTAGCCCCCATATAAAGTCTCTTTCAGAAAAATAGTTTTTCATCCATAAATTGCTTAAATGTATCGGAACAAGGTAATATTGAAGATAATTGCTTTATACTGAAAAATAAATCACATTTAATATTCATAACTGGTGATACCCTAAATGTAAATGTAAGTATGGTCGGTCTGGCCCGACTATACTTACATTTACGCTGTCTATCTGTTAACAGAAAAGTTTCCAGGAGTCTCGTTTGGCTTTTCGAACAAATTTCTTATATTCACCAAGTTTACTACGATATTCATCCCAGTATACTGCAGTTTTTTACGCCGTGTCCGGTAAATAGTTTGCGAAGAGTCTTCCCAAGGTTCCGGATCTCTTCTGTTACGCAGGGTTTCTCCTGGGCAGGTCTTTGCATTTCTACTTTGGTGTCTATATCCTCTTTATTTCTCCGATGGAGGTTTATTTGGATAACATCAACCACGGTCATCCATTAAACTGTCTTCCAGCGAGTTGGTTTTCATCTCTTCGCTCTTTGGATTTGACTCGTCCGGGTAGCCTGAAATGGCTATTGATGCAGTGGGTACTATTGATGGCACTGTGGTATCGTTATCAGGCATAGGAATAGCAGTCTTTTTAATCGACACCTTCCCAATTTTGGAAAGCACTGCTGTTGTGTCTTCTGGAGAGTGAGTGATTTCCTCCTCGATTTTAGGATTTGGTTTTGACAGCCCTTTCAATCGGCGCCTTCCCAATTTTGGAAATGGCTGCTTCTTTCGGTGAGTTACTAGTAACTTTCTCGCTTTTATGATTTGACTCCTCGACGTTATCAGTAGAGGCTACTGATGCTGTGTTCTTAGGTTTTTAGTGTCCTTTTCCAGGCTTATTGTAACAGCCCTTCCAATCGGAACCTCGGTTAAGTTACAATTGTATTAAAAAACACAGAAAAATTATTATTTTATTTATTAGAATAAAATTACATTCGATTTACTTTCGACTAGATTTATGTACTCGGTTTTAAAACGAGAAAAATTATGCGAATTCGTTTTTAAACGAGAAATTCGGATTCGGTTTACAGAACAGACAGGATAATAAGGGTTTTCAAAAGCCTCACAAACGGTGCCATCTGTACATTTTCCATTGAATTTGTCACAAATTGTATGGGATTTTATTTGAACAATGCTGATATATTTGATCGCCTATTTAAGCAAATTTTGCACACGTGTTTCATGAATGCCCTTAATAATTAAACGTGCAAAATAAATGAAGTAATTTATAAAAAATATTGAAAATTATCGTTTGAAAGCCCTTTCTAATAATATATAAAATTTCAATAACGAAGATATTCCAGATTATATTATAAAACCTCAGTAACTCCTCAAGCAAATGAGAGCAAGAAAACATTTTTACACCAAACTATTTTAATATACATAAGTTTGCTACAACTGTTTAAAATATTATGGAAATCGTAGCCATTTAAAGTTGGTAAGTTATGTCCAAACCTCGACTTGTCTTGAAATACCCTAGTATGAGCAACACCTCTATTTTTTTGAACACAGCTGTACTTAGGCTACTCAGATTAAATGTGCCAAAGATTTATTTGGTTATTACTTTATTACATTTGGCAGGTAGTAATATGCAATATACATACATATGTACCTCTATAGAGGTTTGTGTATAACGCTCAAAAAATTGAGTTGATTTTTAAATTTCTTGTTTACTGGTTACTACTCATTTTCATTTCTCAACTTCTCATAACAATAAAACTTGGTTTTGGTCTCTAGCTTAAATGAATCTTACCTGTTAGTTGTTAAACCATCGTCTTAGAAGTAAATACAAAAGTCCAGAGCGTTTGCGATAAATAATTTTTGTATATTGTTAAAACGCATAGATACAAAAAAAGAAGAAAAAAAACAAAAAAACTGGTTTTGTTCGAAAATATTTAAGGTTTTTGTTGGAATCTTTGTATTTTTAAAATGAGCAGTGATTAAATTAAATTAGTGAAACTAAAAATATAAAAAATAAATAAAGTATAAAAGAAAAATTAACAAAAAGAAAGAAAAACAAATAAAGTCAAAATGCCCTGCTCTGCTGTAACGCTTTCTATAGCCACTATATCCGCCATTATTGCAACTGCTTTATTGGCAATTGCATTTTCCACAGATAACTGGTTGCATTATGAAGTGAAAAGAAACAATATACAGGTGTGTACCTCCTTCATTCTAAAAAAACCCACACATAGATTCATATACATACATAGTTATATATATGTATAAAACTATATTAATTTAAATATTTTTATATAGTTTTTTTTTATATATATAAATATTTACATACATACATACATATTAAAATTATTCGTATGTATATACATTTATTAATAATATGTAATATTTATAAACAAATATTATGTTAAATTTCTATTATTAATTTATTAAACTAACTTTATGTGCTTTGTTGTTGTTGTCGCTTTTTTAAATTTCATACTGTATAAAAAGGCTAACTACGTGAATGTTTTTTGCTTGTAGTTTTTCTCAATATCCAAACTTTCTACAAATTTTAGTGCCACCATTTAATAACTTTTTCTCAAAACTATACGTTATGTATTTCTTCATGTTTGTATGTATTGGATATATGTATGTAGTTGGGTAGGTCCACTGAGTACGTGTTCGTTTCATTGGAATGCGAGTTTAAAGAAGAAAATAAAAACAACAAATATGCGCTTAAAAAATGAACAAATAATAATAGAGAAACTAAGTTAAAAAATATTTTAATATTTCACCCGTAAGAATTTGCTTGCATAAAAAATATTTATTTGCAAAACATGCCCCTAAATACATACATATTTATTAATAAACAATATGATTTTTAAAATTTAAAATTTTTTTATATAATGAACTTCAAATTTTTATATTGCAAGAAAAGTTATGTTAGTTAGCATTTAAAAATATTTGAGAACGGCTGTTATGATGGCTGCCAGATGAATTTCGAAAAATCGTAGAAACATGTCCAAATTTTAAATATTTTCCAATTTTGATATACAGCTTGAAACATTTTTATGATTGAATACAATTTTACCAACGTATAATAATTTCAATGTCTACTTTAACTGTGTTGGCTAAATAATTAATAGAAGGGAAGACAGTGCATTCTTTTAAACGACAGCGAAAATTTGTGAAAATTTTATTTCCTTTGGAGCATCCTATTTAAGTAATACCTATTATACTTTCAAAATACACTTACGAACGGAGAGATTATATGACTATAATTTGAGAATTTTATAAGGTTTAAAATTGCGTAGTTATATTATTGATCTACTTCGTTGTTGCCGGTGAATTATGATACAGATCTGTAACTATTTGCGAAAATATATACTCGTAAAGAAGTAACGTTTTCAGCAACAGCAAAAAAATAAATATATTTTCTCTTATTTTTTAGTGGTCTATTTCAATATGTTAGGATTATTTTGATACTTGTAAAATATGTAATAAATCTGTGGCAAAAATCATACTATAGGATGACTATTGCTTTAAACACATTAGTTTAAGATTTTCGAATTTGTATCCGAAAATTTTTTATATATAAATCTTGCTTTACGAGTACAAAAGCAATATGATCTGTCAAAATTTTGTGAAGCAGAGTATCGATGGGAAAAATTTTACATATGATTCTCTTTTTTAACGTATTTTTATGTTAACACTTAAAAAAGTAAAACAGCTGTTTTCATCTTACTTTGTTATTGTCTTATAGTTCATAATAGTTTTCAGACAAAGATTATTTTAAACGTCAGAATATCTATCGGTTGAATGAGATAATTTAAATTATTTTCCATTACCTTTATAAATATATATGTACATTTACATATATTAAAAATATAAATACAAAAATTAACAAATTTGCATTTTACCAATATCGAATTGAAAAATCGTCCAAATAACGATAAATTATCCAATCTGGTAATATGGCTGTAAATATTATTTCAGTATCTGTGAGCAGACATGTACTTGTGTGTGTAGGTATGTTTCATTGTGAAACAGGTTTTGAGTTTCTTTTTAAGATACTCTTGAAAATACCCAACTGTCTTAAACTTAATAGTTTTTCTCTTGATCGGGTTTTTTCAATGTGTTTAAGCAAATACTCATTACAAACATACATATGTATATAGTATGTACATGTGTGTATACATATTCGACAAAAATATTTAACTAAACAAATATTTCACATTTTTTTAAGTTTTTTTTTTTTTTTTTGGAAAATTGTTAACGCAAATGTAAACAGTTTAGATAATAAATAAAAGCAAATGATAAAAATCAGTTTGGCTGTAGCGAATTATTTATAGAGTAGCATTAGATTTCAAATCAAAACAATTTCAATTAAATAGAAATTTGTTTAAATTTTCATTGCGTATCGTTGTTGTTTATATGATCAACTGACGTAACTGTCTATAGTTTAAAAATTTCACATGGTTAATGTCTTACAAAGAACTTAATAGGTGTTATTTTAAAAAATGCAACAAAAATAAATTTAATTAATCAGTCATTCTTTGTTTATAAATATCACACGATTAAAATAAAATTTAAATGATTTCAACAATTAATTAAATTCTAAAGGATTAATATATCTTATGATTACATATTTTAATGATTGAAATAATTTTTTCGATCATACTTCCGTTTTCCCAATAAATTTTTTATTGGTGTGTTTTACATAAACCACTTTGGCAATGAATTTTTTAAGAAAGTTCTTTTTTTGAGTCTTTCTCAATAGAGTATCTCCAATAAGTTTTTTCTCAACATGTTATGGCTCTTTAATTAATTCAAACACAAAGAAATAGATAAATTATTTATATATGACTAAGACCATCATAATTATATGTTTAATTTCAGGTTTATTTAATGTATTTTAGATTTTTTGTTTTTTTTTTTTTGGACGCATATTTTCCCTTTTATCTTGCATACAAAAATATGTATATGAAAACATATGTATTTTGGAATGGAATAAAATTGTACAAAATAGTGTCACGGCAGCATCACGTTTTGTGTCTATAAAGTCCACACTTTTGACATACCCAATTGGAAGGTTGTTGTATAATTTGAGTGTTAAAAAGTGTTTTTCGAGGCTATCAAAGGGCCCATTGATCATTGATTTCAATGTGTAGTTTTTCTCAATATCCAAACTTTCTACAAATTTTAGTGCCACCATTTAACAATTAGTTGTCGCAATCTAAACTTTAAGCACATCCGTTCTCTAAAAGTTAACAAACGTGGTAAGCTCAAAATACGTTGTAAATAGTGAGCTTACCACGTGTGCATAAAGTTAAGATTACAATTTGGTACCAGGCGTGTATATTTTTTTCCTCTGTGCAAGGAAAGCTTTTACAACTATATCCTTAAAAATCATTTAAAAATTGTATACGTTTAATATTACTTACTCAATATAACCCACATTATATACATACATATCGTTACCTAAAATGCATAGCGTACGTATATAGTGTTGTCATACGTATGTATATAATTTGACAACGGATGGTATTGAAAAATTATAAACAGTTTGGTGTCAATTTGGTACCAGGCGTGTATATTTCTTTTTCCCTCTGTGAGATGATACGTTTTTATGTGCCATTTTTATGGTTGTAATGTAAAATAATGACAGCTATTATACATAATAGCTATAGTTATTCACCCCTATCGCCAATTACGTGAAATATGTTCCCTATTCACTTTTTTCATTCACTAACTTTTTTTGACGTGAAAAAATTTTCCTGTTGTGAAAATTTTTGATGAAATTTTGTAAACATTAAACATCTGCCGCATACAAAATTAACTATTGTGAATGAATTGTTCACTGCAAGTTCACGATAGCAATTTTCTCTTCGAGGGGAATGAAAATTTCAAGGGAACAAAATTTTCACTTCTTTTGACGATTATGTTTTTTTCTGAAACATGGATACATTAATTTTTAAACATTTTAACTTAAGTTCATATAATTCTTTGATAAATATAATAAAAACTATACATTAAAAAACATTGTACATATTTAATTAATTAATTTCCGGTGGATAATTATATACATATGAACGAAAAACACCAAATATTCAATATTGTTTGAAAATAACTTTTTAAAATTACATTCTTCAAACTCGTGTGTTCACAAATGGACACGTTCATAAAATAGTTTTTTTGTTCCATTCCTGCTGCGATAATTAAAATTTGAATTAAATTATGGCTAATTTATACAAAAATTTTGAAAAAAGTTTATAAAAAATCACGTTTCAACAAGATATGTATCTATGGCCGTAAGTTGACAATTGGTCATGAATTATTTTTTGTTGCAGCACAACAAAACTTGATTATTTTTGCAAAACCATCCCAAACATTTATCAAATATTACTATAAATGTTCTGTATGAGTCGGTTTAAAGGGGTCTATTAAATTGTAAATGGTATTCCTTATCTCCAGAAGGATACCAGAATTTGAGTAATTAAATCCGAAGGGGTGACAAGTCGGACCTAGGACAACGTACTAATAATAATTCAATCAACTACTCAAATTATAAACATATTAAAGCCCATTTACATTATAACACAAGTAATATGATCTGTCAAAATTTTGTGTAGAATATACTACATATAATGAAGAGAGAGAATACGAATCTTCTTTTTTTGACATTATTAAAAAAGCAACAAAGTTTCATTAGATCAGTCTCATAGTTTAAAGGTATTTTCAATAGTATATTTTTTATCTAAACATCTGAACACTAGATATTGTAAATACATTATAGGCCCGGCTTTTAATTGAGATTTATAAATAGTAGGTTTAAATAAATAAAAAATCATAATGAAATCATTTAATTCTAAATTATTATATATTATTTCTCAATCAGTTGAACATATTATTGCGTTAAAAAGTCGAAAATGCGAAATAGATTTATTTTTGTGCATAAGTCTGTAATTTAGGAAATGTGTAAAATCAAGTACACGTTTTATGTTTAATACGGTTATTATTGGAAAGTGTGTATATGAAGAGAATAAGGTGTTCGTACGTGAAAATTACTTGGTCAGTTATGTACATATATACGCATATATGAATATACATATCTACGTGCAAATACATACATATATAATAGTAATACTTAATATTTAAAACTTAAATATACAAGTATTTACTATAGATCTGCTTAAGTCTGTTTAATGTTATAAAACTATCATTTTCTATTGACAAATATGTCGTTGTTTTCACTTTTATTATTTAAATGGTCAAATAATTTTGTTTGTCTTTCCAAAAAAATATCCAATGAAGTAATAAACTAACGAATAAATATTAAATAACGCACTCGTTATTAAATATTATCCCTATTATTTATTAATACGAACTAAAAATTATTTTTGAAATCTTATGAACACCAATTGAAAATATTTCATAGAAATCTTAAAAATATAATTTCTATCGGTGTATCATTTAGAGTTGATAGTAAGACTTGCCGTTGATATACATATATGTGACATAATTTTGTTGGTCAGTTTCCAAAACTAATTGATGTCAACTGTATGACATGAACGGCGCAATAGCTTAGACTTAACATAACAAATATTATGTGTGGTCGTGTCTAAAACAGCTGACCAGAAGAATATGTCCTCTTAATATAGCAGAAAGATTTATCATATCTTTTTCATACTAAGCTTGCTTTAAGTTCTGCACCTAAAACTTAAGCTTACAGGATGCTAAAATAATTGTATACATTATATACGTACATACATAGGTACATGTTTTAATTGTAAACAATTGTTTTTTATCTTAATAACAATATGTATTTTTAATTTTTCTATTAAAATATTTTTTAGACATTTGCCGCCAAACACTCGGATGCCGAATCATTATTAAGTAACTTGAACAACAAATACTACTATTACACGAGAACAAGAGGTCTATTTAGGATATGCTATCCCAAAGAAAGACCACCCACAAGTGCAGGTAAATTATTTAATAATTAATGTATGTTTAGTAGTTTAAAGCCTATATTAATCTACGATATATAAAACAAAATTTCAATAAAATATCTTTTATAAAACATTGTTGATACAATTTTTCTATATTTATATCAACAATTTTAGTACCAACATATTTGTCGCCAATTGAAACCCATTGTTCAAATATTGATTATTTCCCTCAGATGGATGAGGATAAAAGTTATAGTGAAGATTCAACTTCAAGATTACATTTAGCTCGTTCCTGTGTGGCAATGTTCATATTAAGGTAAAGTATTATTTTTAATAATTTAATGTTTTACAATAATTTGCTCCGCTTATTTTGAGTTTTTAATTTTATTTTTTGACTTAGTCCATTTACACTAGTTTTCACATTACTAGGTATTTCTTTAAATATTTAAATAATATGTTTCTCATCTAAATTACATTTAAATTTTTACTTATAAAATATTCATTAAAACATGGGTTTAAGTAAAGAATATTTAATACATGAAATGTCCGCTTCGTTCAAGATACATTTTCAATAGCGGGTCGTGATAAATAAAAAATACGTGTAAATCATAACAACCCGATCGTCGAGATGCGTATTATTGTAATAAATATTCTTTGGTTTTAGTTTAATGCTATGTTTCCACTGGATTAAAATCTACTAGTTTTACGTAAAACTTTTCAAAGTGCTTCTATTGATCCTTCTCATTTTTGATATTCGAATTTTTGAAAAAAATCTGTCATTTTATTTTAATATATCGACAATAAAGTTAACTTTCCTTAAATTTAAATATTAAAAATGAAAAATTACATTTGTAAATGTACATATAAGTTTATTTATTAAATGTAAATTTTTTGATGAAAGCATTTAATTTTAGTGTATATTTTTTCTATTCATTTAAAGAACTCGAATATTGAATTACGCCAGTTTAACATAAATGGTGTGATTTATTCAAAAGCGATTATAAATTAATAATTTCTGTTTTATTAGATAGTAGAAAATGAAAAACATATGAATAACATATTCGCCCCAATTTATTGCATCTGCCAGTGACTTCTATAGATTCGCCTTGATAAACTAAGTGCCGGTTCACACAGAGAAACTTTCTTTGGGAAACTTGATTTTTGTGTGAGAGTAAGAGAAAGAAATATCAACCATCTCTTTCTCTCACACACAAAATCAAAAGTTTCCCAGTGTGAACCGGCACTTAATACATATAAGCATGGTAGAAAAATATTTTTCTACCATGCATATAACTGTAAAATCTTTGAATTAAACTTGAAAAATTAATACTTTTTTAAATTAAAACAGTTTTATAACAACATTTTGTGCTTTTTGGACCGGTCTTTCCGGATGCTGGAAAAGATCATCTGGTGCTATAACAGCAACATCAATACTGTTATTAGCAACATGTCTACTTGCGGCTGGTGCTATGGGCCTTTGGCATACCGTAGAATTTTTTGAAAAGGAAAAAGTTGTTGGAGAAGATTATTACCAACAATGGAACACTGTTAGTATTTTTCGTATTGGCATAAATATTTATTTCCAAATTTTTTTATTTATTTATAATTTATATATTTAAAGGTCTTAAAAGATAACACAAAAATTACTTATGACTGGTCTTACATTGTTGCATGGGCTGGAGTTGGATCCTGTCTACTATCGGCTATACTATTATCGGGTGCTGCAGTCTGCTTGAGAAGTGAGCGCGAAAAGGAAGAACAACTAAACTTACAATACCTCATGCCAGGTAATTATAAAAAAATTATATAAATAAGTTTAACTTATATCGAAGTAAACAGAAAATCCTATTTTTTGAGGCCTGCCTAAATAAATCGTGCATGATTTTAACATTTCAATATCACAAATCAAATTAATGTGATTATACGAATACTTCGATTTAAAAGATTTTTGTTTAATACGTATTTTGATTATTCCCAATGGTATAATGTAAACATTTAATTTAATTTGCTTTCCAAATACTCATCCAAAGCTTTCTTCTGAATGAGTATTTGGATTTTAACCTAGTAGCGTGATATCGCCTTAATCAAAGAAGTTCCAATTACGCTATTATAAAGCCAGTGTTTCATAATGGAACTGCGAAATAGCATTTTCCTTATAGTTATATTGTAGATCTCGGTACTTATCCATTTGTACCTTAGGAATGGATCTAAGAATTGGATAAAATGTCAATACATTAACTTTACATGAGCATGTTACTTATATTTTAGTTCTTTGTCTGTATTCATGTCATTGATTATCCGTTCCAAGGTTTAAGTAGGAAGAATGTGGGGGTAATTACTTTAATGGCTGCTAATTTTTTTAATGTTTCATAAAATGTTCAGAAGATTTAACTAAATGTTAAAAAAGTGTTTTAAACCTTGCTGAAACGATAATTTTCTCTCAAAGATTTGAATGTTAAGAAAATATAATTTTAATAGCACAATGTTTAAAAAAGTCCTATTATCTAACCAATTTTAGACTTTTTAATGGATTTTCGACACGTATTCCCGTTATCCGATTGCGCTAAAATTTAGCGTAGTTAGTTTCAAACACTAATGGGCAAAATTTAGAATGATGTTTGAGATTTTGTAAGAAATATTATTTAGTTATTTAGATTTATCGGTGACTAATTTTGTTAAAAAGTGCTATTCTAATTACGCCATTTGAGAAACATTTTTTATGCGGTTTGTGCAACCATTTTATCTATTAACATTATTCATGGAAATGGTATAAAATGTTTTCAAAAATTTTATTATATTAATTATACTTTATTATACTTTTATTTTTTTTTACTATTTTCAGTCTATTCTCAAAAACAACCACCTTACCCACCCTACGCCAATTACCCTCAACCTCAAATGTTTACCGGTCCATATTATCATGGGTCACAATATGGACCATACAACTATTAAGAAGAAATGATTATTATACACCATCAAAATCACAAATTCACATACATATGTACAAAAATGTATACATACAGTACTGAGTGTGTTTATTTTTTCTAAGCCAATTTTTTGCATCATTCCAAATATGTAGCAACTAATTAAATATATTAATGATGGTGTAAATTATTTAATACTGGATGAACAATAGAGGCCGGAAAGGAAACATCTAAATAAAAATTCTAGTGAACATCAAAATTATTTATTATAATTAGCATATCGTACATGCATATTTTTTATTGTTTATATTTAATTGTTTAAAAAGAAAAAAATCATAGATAAATCAGCATTCAACATGAAATACATATTAAATGTACGAACAAAAGACTTGAGTCAACGATATTTAAATTTTTACAACGAACCTTAAGAATATAAGAAATTATTTTGTAATTGTATATTATACATACATACGTTACTAAGTCTACTCTATAAGCTGCAATTTTAAATATATATTATATTTGTCTTCCAAGAATCAATAAAGCTCACAACTTTTTAATAAACTAATTCAAAATTTAGTATAAAATATATACATATAATTATGTACTGCATTCAATAAACAATACATAAATATTTAGATTAAGTTATATTATAATATATTAAAATATACTTCTTTTGACAAACATTTTTGTATAAAAAACACCACAAAATGCAAATAAATTCGTTTATTAATTTATTTGAGTAATGCTTCTTATTTATTCTTATGAAATTTTAATTTCCTTATGGTTTTAAGTTCTAAGAGCCAGTTTTACAGTTCACACTAAGCTACAAAATTCTACTTTGGAAGGCGTTTTCATTGTCATACATTTATGTGCGATTACAAAAGAATTAAAAAAATGTTAATTTTTCGGAAAATTTTTTCTCTGCATGAAGGTAGTCGAATAGACAGTGGAAGATTTAGTTTTTCGGAGAAAATTCCCGATTCCGTGCACCTTTCTTTCTTTGGGCCATCAATATAGATTGAGATCATGTCGTCCCTTAGGATAGTATTCGCGGTCCAATCATCATAATACCGACAAGGTATTATGGTCTTGAAGAAGAGCAGATTTAGCAGAAATGCATTTGATGTATATATCATGGGGAGTTATGTTTAGCATCGTCTCTAGACTAACCTGAGGGGTGGAGCTCAAACAGCCAGTAATTGCAAGACATGCTAATCTTTGTACCTTGTTTAGAATAGAATATCCACCGCTCTCCACCAAACAAGAGCTCCGTATGTCAAAATAGGTCTTATGACCGCGGTGTACATCCAGTGCACAATGTATGGTTTAAGACCCCATCTTTTCCCAAAGTTTTCTTACTATACATATAGCAGGCACATAATGCCTTCTTCATTCGATTCTCAGCATTAAGTTTCCACGTGAGCTTAGAGTCTAAGATTACGCTAAGATATTTGGCTTCGCTTGAGGTGTTTAAAATGGTACCATCCAAACGCGGAGCTCTGACCTGGTTGACACCCAGACCGTTTTCCTTGGTCCATGATAGTAGAACGCTGAGGGCTGAGTCCATGAGTTCACTTATTGTGGGAAGAAATTTCCCTTGAATAAGAAGCACAACGTCATCGGCATATGCGACTTCTTTGAAGCCCATCCTACTGAGTCTGAAAAGGATTTTATTTACGCAAGATTCCACAGGAGTGGAGAGATGACACCACCTTGTGGTGTGGCCCTTATCACAACATTCTTTGTCTTGCCAATACCCATATTAGAGTTAATGGCCCTACTCTTAAGTATGTTTTTTGTCCAATTTTTAATCCGCTCATCAACACCTAAGTCACCCAGTGCATCGACTATTGCGGATATGTTCACGTTGTTAAACGCACCCTCAATGTCTAAGAAAGATGCCATAGCATATTCTTTTATGTCAAGTGCCTTTTCTATAGTTCCGACAACGTCATGTAAGGTTGTCTCCACCGACCTCCCTTTCAGGTATGCGTGTTGTGCCCTACAGAAATTATCAGGAGAGATGATGTTCCTGACATGGATGTCGACCAATCTTTCCAATGTTTTCAATACAAAACAGACTGATCGGCCTATAGTCTTTGGCGGTACTATGGTTTACTTTTCCCGCTTTGGGGAGAAATATTACTGTAACCTCTCTCCATACTTTAGGAATATATCCTGTTTCCAGGCTGCTCCTAAATATCATAATTAGCCATGACATGCTGGGAATATCCCATCTGGCCCTGGAGATTTATAGTGCTTGAAGGATGACACCGCCCACGAAAATTTCTCCATACTAACAATGGGACTGACTAATTCATTTAAGTGGATTCGAGAAGCTGCGAGGTGCTTCAAAGTGGAGCCTTCATTTTCATCATCTTTGCAACCCGGAAAGTGTGTCTCCATAAGCAGTTCCAGAGTTTGGGTGCTACTTTGAGTAAAGTTACCTTCCAGGTTTCATCAGGAATCCAGGCGTACAGGGGTCTTTGGATCGTGATGCCTCCGTGGTACTCTCCAGCTCCACTCAGAAACTATTCCAATATTCTTTCTTAGCTTTTCTGGTATCCCTCTTGAAAGTATTGAAGCTTTGACGATAATCGTCCTAGCTTAACGGGTTCTGATCCCTCTTCGCTTTATTAAATAGTTTTCTATATTCTTTCCTTAGCTACATTAGTTTAGGATTCCACCATGGTTGCCGGAATTTCCTAGGTACCTGCTGCACCCTACATGAAGAATAGTAGGCTTCCCTTAAAGTCCTGGATAGATAATCTACTGAGTCGTCCAAGTCTGGTGTACCATGTAGTCCATCCATTTCTGTAGGTGGTATGGTATCAATCAGATTACTAAAACCAGTCGGTTTTCACAGGATTTCTAAAGGGGGTTTCCCTAGCCAGAGTAAGCTGTATCGTAAAGATTATTCTGTGATGATCGGATACTCTCCAATGAAGAACTCTGACTGAGTCAGTGATCTCTACCAAAGTAATATCAATGACCTGTTCCCTGATCTTATTGAAAACCGTTGGTCAATTCCCTCTATTACAAACACTTAGGTTAGAAGGTATTGAAGTAAACACTCACCCCTGTCATTAATATCCGAGCTCCCCCACATAGTATGATGGGCATTAGCATCACATCCTATGACAAGATCATGGCCCCTTGTATTACTACTAGTGTGCATACGGCACGTTAGGGCGGATTGTCTTTGTCGTAAGCTAGGTACACAGATGATATAATTAGGGTTGGTAGCCCTTGTTGTCTAATGCAACTACCGATAAATTACCAGAACTGTAATTAGAAGGAAAACTTTAAGGTCTTTCCTGACCAAAATGCAGCTTCTTATTTTACCTTCAGGGGTTTGGAGAAAAGGGCACATAGTTTCGTGATGGGCGGCTCTAACTTTACTGGCGGCAAGCCAGTGTTCTTGGATTAGGCCACGTAAATAACTTCCTTCTACATAAAGCGCAGCAAGTCGTCCGTTGCTGCTTCGGAGTGGTGCAGATTAATCTGTACCACCTTTAGGACACTTGGATTCATCACTGCGTTTCTCTGCGGGCAAGATCAACCGAAGTTGGTTGACCCCGTACTTTATGACACCTTGAGAGGAACGAAGGAGTCGGATAGATTCTGAACCAATTTTGATCCAGAGATCTTTACCTTCTCTCTTATCCTTCATGCGTCCTCGTTCAATCGTCCAGTTGTCAGTAGCAAATTCCTTATTTTGACGTTTAATTAGTGTTAGTATGGATTTGTCCTCCAGAATAGGAGGAGGTACCCACACTCTCTCCGTCGTACGAAAAGGTACTTGGTCCAATGGAACGATTTCAATCTTTGCGTTGGGCCAGGGTCCGCCAACTCATCGGCTTTCTCATTACCACACCCGATGATTTTGACACCCATTGACCATTTGGCGCCATCGAACGCAGTAAAGGAGTCATCCTCACTGCGTGCGAGTTCGTCAACTATTAAAGCATATATAATTTTAATTTCCTTTACAGAAACTCCCCAGTGGGATTTTGAGTTAACTTAAAACTAACTTATGGTTAACCACAAATGAGTCAGAGGTGACTCAAAAGCAAACCATTTTCTTTGTAAAAAACTAATCAGTTTTACTATGTAATGTCCTATGAACGAGTCAGTACTCATTCCTTTACATCAGTTTCAGTTAACCAGAAGTTACCTCATTTATAGTTTGCTTATGGCGCACAAATAAAAGTGCACTGTAAGTTAGATATAAATTGACTAACTAATAATTGATTATTTTTGAATAACGCAATAATTTAAAAATGAATTTCATATTATATTTTGAATTTATTTGCTAATTTAAAAATGCATTTATTATTATTATAATATAAAAGTCTTATACATATTTTACTTTCTAAAATACTAGTGTTTGATATATAAAAGTTATATTATATTATCATCCCACTATTGATCCTTGTTTGGAAGCATTACTTGCTTATTATTACATCCCGGAGCCTCCTTCTTTTTGCTTACGCATACTGATTGGAAATGAAGCTTTTTAACTAATTTGAGAGCATATCTCATTCCTTTTTCAGGATTTTCTTCTCCGTTGGCACGAATTGAATCTATAAAATGAAACATTCAATTATAAGTGATGAATTTAAACAAATAATAACTAAAATATGTATTTCAATTACCCATTAAAACATCATAGAGCTTTTTAAAAATTTTTAGCGAAACTTTGCCATGTACACCATCGATATTTGACGCAATGATTAAATTAAGAGAAAAAATTTCAGTCAGTGATTTATGTAATTTTCCTTTTAGTAGAGATGACATACAACGAGCCTTAAAGTTGTTTATTTGAATTATACGTATAAAAACTATTGCGATATAATAACAAAATACTTACATAAGCTTCACGATTTGTTTCATTTATATTGTTATTAATATTTGTTAAGTCATCGGCAGTCTGAATTGGGAAGACTTTTCCTAAATTTGCCTCAATTTTCTCTTTCCCTAATAATTTTTCTGTCAACACTTTTTGTGTGGCAAGTGCTTCCATTATCACAGTTTTGTTGTTGTTGTTGTAACAGTTCGACTGTGGCCGATAGTTCTTTCCTGGGGAAAAAACTTTCGGTTGATACAGTTGTCGCTGGGTTGACGATCTTTGGCCGAGTATGACTCGGGTCGTTCCGGAGCGAAGATCCAATTGTCGTGGGAGCGATCACAGTTTTGTTGAACTGTAGTGGCTATATGTGCAATAAAAACAATTAAATTTGTTAAATAACTTTAAAGTTATTTCATATGTTAATACCTGTCAACTCCTCAATGGAACTTTTTAGTTGTTTAACGGATTCTGAAAATTTAAATAAAAAATTCAATATAAATACATATAATTCATAGAACCAGTTTTTTATCCACATACCTACTAATTGGTCAAATTTTTCTTCATACTGATTTTTCCAGATTTGACAACATTGGGGTGTTTTTGGATTTTCTGTGAAATAAAACAAATTTTTAATTGATTTATATAATATGTATTTATATATTTTTCAATTACTTACCATGTGGGATTAAATTTTCACCAAATTGGTGTCTCTTAATAGTTGGATACTTGCTTTCCATTGTATGTTTATAGGTATTTTAGGAGCTTGAGTTTTGATTCTTGTTAATTTTACTTGTAATTAAGTGCATCCATGCAAAATAGGAAATAAAATTAATTTTTGGTCTTGCGGAAACCCTGCCAATTTGCATTCTATATCTTTTACTTCAACATTTTTTGGCTCATCTAAATCATTTTGATCTACTATCTTCTCCTAACGTACTATGTCTTGTGATCAATCTTACATTACTCACTGTATTTTCATCCCGACTTAAGTTCCTATTAAATGTTTGCAAATAAATATCCTTTTCTTTTTTTTATTAATCTTCTTAAATTTCTTTTGCTTCCGCCCCTCATATTTAAAAATCTTGAAGTAATTGATATTTACATATATTTTATATATAACTTACGTTACAGTTTTTATTATTCACGATTTGTAATGTTGGTTATTGTTCAATTCAATATAAAATTTTAGTTTTTTTTAATATACACGATTCCATAAAGAAAATATTGAAAATTAGTTTAATTTTTATTTTTTCAATTTTCACAATTTTATAATGAAAACTATTTCAATGTTTGTTGTATACACCAATTTTGAGTGAGCAAATAGTCAACTCGATTTTAAAGTAGTTTATAAAAATCCTACAGGGTCTTTTATATTACAAAAACTCAAATACTTATACATTTAAGGCCTTTTTCACAGAGAGAATTATATTAACTCATTTTAGGTCACACAAAATTGTTTATCAACTCTTCTAAAATAATTTTTTATGAGCAACTTTTCTAATCAGCTTCAACTCATTTTTGAGCCATTTTTAAGTGCAATTGTTTTTGTTCCATTCAAAGAAAAACAATTACATAAGAATCAATTTCAGATATCCAACTGCTTGTAATATAAGTTTGGAAACCATGATATTTTAAACACCAGGATGATCAATCAGTTCATCAGTTTTTAATCATTTTCCGTGTTTAGTTTTGACCAAATCTAGTTGTTTTGGTCAAAACTAATTGAAATAATGTAGATTTCCTATACATTTTTGACAGATCTAAACCTTCTTAATGACCAAGACATTCCATCTGGGATCAGCGTTTCAAAGTTTCCGACATATTCTGTGACTGGTATGCGATCAGCAAGAACGATGATTGTGCATAGTGTGTCCAGTATATATTGATGACGCTTTTGGCCAGTTTACCTAAAGTTATGAGCCGTTCGGCTGAAAGTGCCGCCACATTACTTAAATATGTTTCAATGGGCGGAATATCTAGCAAAGTTTAAAGAGCTTTGGTTGAAGTAGTAATCATGGCACCACTCATACCCAAGCAGCATGTTCGCTGAACTCTCTGTAGTAGTTTAAAATAAAGGGGACAAAATGCTACCTTGTGATGTACCGCGAAATACCCTTTTCTTGAGAGTTATATCGTACATCTAATCGGTCGATAGGACTTAAGTGTCGGTTTCGTGGTTTGGATGTACCCCTCCATCTGCAAAACTACCGGGAAAATGCCATCCGGCCCTACAGCTTTATAGGGTGCAAAGCACTTGATTGCATCCTTAACCATGCCAGATATAATAAAAATTTCTGTGTTAGACCCCAATAAATGAGAGTCCATTAGGAGTTTCATTATTTCCTCCATATCCTCCAGCCTCTTTTCCGTCTCATCGATAATAGCTTCCGGTTGGACATGAGTCTTTAATAGGCTTTTTATCTTCGATACGTTATTTACGCTATCTACCTGTTCACAGAAAATTTTCCAGGAATATCGTATGGCCTTTTCTTTATTATATTTTTACGCCGTGTCCGGTTAAACAGTTTGCGAAAAGTCTTCTGAAGGTTCGGGATCTCAGCTGTCCTCGAACGATTCAACTAGGGCACTTGTTTCTACTTTGCCGTCTATATCCTCTTTATTTCGACATTGAAAAGCATCCTGACCTAAACTGTTCTTTAGTGAGGTACCGAATATTGTCCAATTAATTTTAGACTTATTCAGAAACTTTATCGGCTTTGATGATGGCCGTAGTATTTTGAATCTATGTATCAATAGTCTGAAAACGAGTGCTCGTCCGAAACTCTCCAATCCTGAATTTCGTTTATAAGCTCTTCTGAACATATATTTATATCTAATACTTCTTCTCTGATTCTATTGACAACGGTAGCTTTATTACCTAAGTTTAATTTGATCAAGTTTTTATTATTATAGAAATCTATGAGGGCTTGTTGCCTGCGATTGGTGTTTGTGCTACCCCAAGCTACATGGTGGGAGTTGGCATCTCAACCTATTACAATTTTCTTATTTTTCTTTGTGGCTCTTCAATCATTTTCAGTTTACTGTCGGCGAATCGAAGGGCAGGTAAACAGATGCAAGGTATATGTTGGCATGACCTTGCTTCAGCACCGTTGCATCCGATGTGGATTATCCTGTTGAGAGGAAAAAACATAAGTTCTTGCGACATAAGATACATGTTCTCTGGCGAGAACCTGTATCAACGTAGAAAAGTTGGAAATTTACGTGATTTAATCCAGAAACATTGTTGCGGATCGTCCAAGGATTCTGGATCAAAGCTATGTATATGTGTCTTACCAATGTTTATTTTAGCCATCAGAGCGTTGGTAGCCACCTCGCACCGATGGATGTTTATATGGATAACTTCAATCATGTTCATCCATTAAACTGTCTTCCAGTGATTTGGTGATCTTTGGGTAGACTGAAGTGGTTTTGATGCAGTGGATGCTATTGGTGGCATGGCGGTGTTTTTATCAGGCCTAAACGCAATATGTAATAAAACCATCACACATTGAGCGAAAATACGTATGAAAATTTGACAGTCGTATGGCTCTCTTCATTTTTTCAAATTATTAATAAAACAAGCAACTCGCATTAGATAAAACTAAATATTTTTATAGAAACACATACAAAAAAGTGAAACAACAGCTGTTTTCATCTTACTTTGTTATTAGATGTGTTTGCGTACTTTCCAGTAAAAGTCGGGCGAGGCCGATCATATAACACCCTACATAAGTTATAAAAATAAAATGTGATTTATAGTTTTCATAATAAAGTATTTATGTTGAATTGTATCTTGTCTCAGATATACTTAAGCCATTTATTATTGAATAAAATTGTGGACATTTCAGCTAAATTTTGAAGGGGACTCTGTATAAGGACCAAATGAGGCCCTATCATTATAAAATTCTTCAGGGTCATCAATGCTAGTATATAACTTGGTTTTGCTTTTTGTTGAAATACGAGTATATTTAAAATATTTTTGTGAACTTCAGAAAAATAATGGACCAATGTTAACCATTTTCATAGGCTTCGTCTCAGATACAATAGAAGGTAATGTACCAAATTTCATTGAATTATCTTCAAAATTGCGACCTGTAGGTTGATTACAATGTTTACAAGCCCTATTCGAGGGTTCAGTTGTATGGGGGATAGGTGAAATAATAGACCGAAGTTAACCATATTCAAGAGGCTTCGTCTATGGTACAATATATCATATACCAAATTTCATTGAATTATTTTCAAAATTGCGACCAGTAGTTTGATTACAAGGTTTACATGGACGGACTGTCAGATTGGCGGACATAGCTAAATCGACACAGATAATGATTCTAAGCCAATTGGTATTGGTGGGTATAGGAGCAATATTATTGTGCGTTACAAACATTATCACAAACTCAATATACCCTCCCCAACAAAGTGGTAGGGTATAACAGATTTATAATGAATATAATTAAAATAAATCTTACTAAAAATTATTTTATAAAGTTCGTATGTTCAGGTGACGATATGTACATATCGTCACCTAAAACGCAAACGGTCCTATCTAACATTTTTAAAATTTTACAGGAGAAGCAAAAAACTATTTAAATTGAAAAGTTTGTTTCTATCAACGCGATTTATTTGTAGTGTGTGTAATAGTCAAACCTATTATTTGTTATGATAGTTGACAATGGCGTATATAAAATGGATAAATTGGACTTTTTACCTTTAATATTTAAATGTTTTTGTAGATATGGCCTTTTGTTTTCTGTCAATAAAATAGATAATTATAGTCGGAGGAGTCCAATTTTTGGTGTGAACATTTGTTTTGATGCAATGCATTAGAATCACCAATAAAATTGATTTTGAATTTTTTGTTAGTTAGGGCCGCTTACATTTCATGTAACGAAATGCATTATGTATGATGAATACATAATAACGGAATCCCACTACGATGTTGCAACTTTTTGGAATACAAATTTTATTTCGTTAATAGGGAGGAAAAAAGTACCGAAAGGGGATAAAAACGTGAAATTTGATTTTATTCAAACACAATCCTGTCTGTTCTGTAAATCGAATCCGAGTAAATTTCTCGTTTAAATACGAGTTCTCATAATTTTTCTCGTTTTAAAACCGAGTACACAAATCTAGTCGAAAGTAAATCGAATTTAATTCTATTCTAATAAATTAAATAATTATTTTTTGCGTTTTTGAATACATACAATTGTAACTTAATATAAATGCTATGGACATTTTAGACTCTTTTTCATTTAAAATATGTTTATTTTTCTGAATTTAACGTTCAAATAAAAATTAGACTTTTTAAAAATTTTACTTTTATATTATTAATTTGACTTATTATATTATTATACAATCAGGAAGCTGCGTATCCAATTTTATGTTTTTAGGTTAAATATTATAGAAAATTTAAAAAGTATTAGTAAAATAACAGAAAAGGACCAGAAAGTCTCCTTCTTCAATTTTCGTTTAATCAGGACACTGAGTGTTTAATTTTATGTTTATATATGCAATATTTTAGAAAACTCAAAAAGTACCAGTTGAAGTACGAAAAAATACCAAACGACCTCTTTTATTTACTTTCATATTAATAAGTTCAATATTCAGTGTGATCAGGTCTCATAAAATGTTGCCGCTAAATCCCATCCAAAATAATGCTAGAAAAAATGCTAAATTGATTTTAAAATGCTCAAAAATGCTAAATTTTTTAAGTGTTTTCATGAACAATTCAAATCAAATCAAATCAAAAATTCAAATCATTGTAATTTATGACAAGAAAGGAAGTATATTCTGCCGTGGTTGACCATATGATAAACTACCCCAGATATGAGTATAAAATGTGATTTATTTTTCGTAATAAATCATTTATGTTGAATTGTACCTTCTGAGAAAGGGCTAGGTAAAATAAAGGACGGACTTTAACCATTTTTAAAAGGTTTTGTCTTTGGACCAAAAAAGCATACGTGCCATCAAATTGTTTTGATAATTTCAACCTGTCAGACTTACATGGCTTAATCGATTCAGAAAATGATTCTCAGCCGATTAGTATACTCAAACATAGTATAGTGGTGTAGGGTAAAAAAATTAAGTTCCGTGGCATTAAGATAAAACAACAGAAATGCTAAAAATTATTTCAATTTTTTTTTTTTAATTTAGCAATTATGTAAAAATATTTCTGAATGTAAAAATTACATTAAAACTCTATGAATTACACTAGTTGCTCACGATATAAAACCTATATGGGTTTTTGGAAAGAAAAGTTTGATGTTTCGAGTTTTAGTTTTTTTATATAAACAATTTTATTTGTCTTCCTCAAAACACTTTAAAAATGGTTTTCATGTCACAAAAATGTTGAAAATTCCGTTGAAATAATCTTAAATCTCGGTGAATAGATGTCATGTTTATAACTCATACTTCCAAGATTTTTTCGGAAAAAAATATAAATGAGAACATATGAAATGAATTATGAGGGATATATTCAAATCCGTTAGTTTGTAATTCTGGAATAAATAGTCAATAATATTTTCAAAATTTATGTATTTTTTTTATTATAACTAAAAATTTGGTAAAAATAAAAAGAATAGAAGTAGGATAAGAAAGTCCAAATTATATATTATTATTTTTTCAATGCTCATTTTCAATAAATTAACAAGAACTCCTGAAGGATGATAAAACCTTTTTATTCTCAAAATTTTGGCGTATATGTATTAGTTTGTAAAATAGCGTTACTTACATACATATGGGAAATTCTCTTTTTTTAATATAGATTTTGGGGGTTCAAAAAAATTATGAATTTTTTTTAATAGCACATCAACGATATTTTGTGTGGACATTGTCTAACATCTTAGAAGTACAATTATCTTCTCGGGAATAATTTTTAGCAAACGCCGCCAAAGTTAACAGTTTAAAAAAATTTCCAAAATTACAGTTTTACATGAAACTCGAAAATATAAGCGTGGATATAACCCACAACGAAGGACTCAAATACAAATTAATTCAACCCAAATATTTTAAATATTCGTGGATAAATTTGCTTTTTAAGAGTTTTTTTCAATCTCTTCAAAAAATATTTTTTTATAAAACTAAGCACACATTTTTTATAGACTATTTAACATGATGTATTAATACATTAATTTACAATCATTAACTAAAAAAATTTTGCATTTATGTTTGATAGATTTATTTATGCATATTTATTATGCATATATTCGAATGCATTTTTTTAAAATTGCATTAAATCCAAATGGTTGTATTTTTTCGAACGGCTCGTAGATTTTGCTATAGACCTTATTAATTTTAATTAGCGGGAAGGGTGTGCTGCGTTTTCTGCACACGAGAAACTTTGATGGAAATATTTTTGTGGTTAGACAATAACTGCTTGTTTATAATTATTTTCTGCTTCCATTTCTGAATTTAAATGAGTAAATAATATAAAAGCCGTTAAAATGAAAATCTATATAAAGTTTGGAAATAAATTTCATACACATGACTGAACTTTTTTCAATCCATTTAATACAAAACCGTACTTTTTTCTAACGGCTTATCGATTTCGGTATAAGTATCATTGTCAGCTACCGATGAATGTTAAGTATTACCAATTTTAATTAGCGGTTTAGGTGTGCTTCGTCAAATTATATTGTAACTCAAGAAACACCACGTTTTCGGATAAAGAGAAATTTTGATGAAATTTTTATTGTAGTTAGCATATCCCTTCTTATCTACCATTAACAGCTTTTTTCATTTCTAAATTTAAATGAATTATTAATCAAAAAAACCGCAAAAATGAAAATCTGTTCGGTTAATTTAAGTTTTGTAAAGAATTTATATATTTACATGAATGAACTTTTTTACACTTTTTTAATGCAAAAACGCGGTTTTTTCGAACGGCTTATCGACTTTCGTATTAGCATCATTGTCAGCTACCGGTTTATGTATAATGTCCCCAATTTAAATTAGCAGCTTGGGTGTGCTTTATCGATTTTTGTGGTGAAAGAAACCCCGCGTATTCAGTCCACGAAAGGCCTTGATTGAATTTTTTTGATGCAAACCAATTCTTTCCATATAAAGATTGATTACTGATAAAATTCAGAATTCAGAAAAAAATTAATGATTTGCAATTTTTTGTATTCGCTCTAAAATCTAATCTGCTAATATTTTATCGCGGCTTTATGAAAAATCCCTTTTTTCGAAACGTTCACGTTTGTTTTTCCAATATTTAAGCATCTCCCGCAGTGGTACCTTCTAGAGCACATTTTGGAGATATACATCAAACGACGCGTAATTACAATGTCTACCTTTTCTCATTTATACATTTTGCATAACCGAAGAGCCGCAAATATTCTATTCAAATAAACTGGAAAATTTAAATATAGACTATAGTCATTCAACAAGTGTATATACATAGCCCTCGTAATATCAAAAAGTTGTAAAAAATACTACTTGATTTCAATCACATTTTTGAGAAATTTTAACTTTGAGTGTTTATTTCTCCAACATGGAACTACTCTCGACCACAAAATTTTATATGTGTATTCTTTCAAGTCTTGTAAATTAAAATTCGTCATCACTTAATTTTCAAAATACTAAACGAAAGAAATATTTAATGCATAAAGTTGATTTCTTAAAATCATAAACAAAAAAAGAATTTCCCATATATATTTGAAAATACTGAACGTATTTGTAGAAATATATTAAATCTCTTGAATTATTTCTAGCACCTCGAATTTAACAAAGTATTGGGATCCAGAAAAATATTTTAGAATACAACATTTTAATGTATTCGCTTATATTGGCGAAAATATAGTTTTTAAAATAGTCCCTCGATAACTTCAAATAACAAATTCTACTTTTATGTGAAATCGTAATTTATAAGTTATTTATCTTCATGAATCTTTTTGCTTTATTTTAATTCAGATTTTTCCCGGTTAAACCTATTTCCAATATAAATCTTTTCTGGTCATCTGGGAACATTTATAGAACAAAATCCATATGTAATACAATTTATGGTTGCAAAAACTTGTCTAAAATGCTAAAAATATTTTATAAAAATGCTAAATAAAATGCCAAATGCTAAATTAAAATTTTACAGCTAAATCAAAATAAAAAATGCTAAATCTAGCTGCAAAAATGCTAAAATGGTCTCACTGTCAATATTATAGAAAATTCAAAAAGTACCAGTTAAAGAACGAAAGTGCCAGAAAATACTACATTTTAAATTTTCATTCAATCAAGTCCTTGGCTGCTTGGTTTTATATGTCTAGGATCATTAAAATAGAAAACTCAAAAAGAACCAGTTGAAGAACGAAAAAGTACCAAAAGGTTCCATTTTATATGTTCTCATTTACTCATTTCATGTTCCTAGGTAGGTAGGTAGATAGGAGGATGTATACTACATCAAATCCGAAGAAATACACCTAGGCCACTATCGGGCCTGTTGTGCGCTCCTTATCATCAAAAAAAGGGAACTGAATGAATTCTTTTTCAGTGTTCATAAACTCAGTTTCCTGAACGTAATTCCTAAGAATCTTCCAATCAGTGTTAGTCAGGAATGTTATTTCTGGGAGAGCATTCAGTTAAAGCTTTCTTACAATCCTAACCCTAATTGCCTTCTGGCTATCGGTAAATATATTAAGCGCTGTGGGCGCCATATTTATTCTAATCCAATTTACGCATTCCGTTATTGCTCGTACTTCTTCCTGGAAGCTTGTGGTATGATTTGGTAAACGGTGGTATATTTCTGTTTCTGGGTCTTCAATATAGAACCCCAGGCCCACTTTGTCCCCTAATTTAGAGCCATCCGTGTAGCAACGGATTCCTACTGGTATTTGCTCTAATGTTCCGCTTGACCAAGACATTCTATCTGGGATTAGCGTTTCAAAGTTTCCGACATATTCAGTGTCTGGTATGCGATCAGGCACGTCCGATGAATGTGTATAACCTTCCAATGTGTCCAGTATACATTGATGACGTGTCCTATAACCGTTTTTGGCCAGTTCGCCTAAAGTAAAGAGCCGTTCGGCTGTAAGCGCCGCCTCATATCTTATATATGTTTCAATGGGTGGAATATCTAGCAACGTTTCCAGAGCCTTGGTTGAAGTAGTACGCATGGCACCACTTATACCCAAGCAGCATGTACGCTGAACTCCCTGTAGTAGTTTGATATTGCACTTTTTGTCTAAAGCAGTCCACCAGATTATTGAAGCATAAGCTAGAATTTGTCTAATTACACTTTTATAAAGCCAATTTGTCATAGTAGGACTAAGACCCCATTTCATGCCTATATTTCTCCTACATATCGCCCAGCACCGATGTGCCTTGTTGATCCTATCCTCTATGTTGTGTCTCCATTTTAATTTCCGGTCGAGGATTACACCTAAGTACTTAACTTTGTCTGTCACTGGTACCTTCTTGCCCAGGAAGCAAGGTTCAATTTTTGTATTTCTTGTGAAAAGACAGATTTCCGGCCTTGAGCCCAGCACCCGGTCAACATAAAATTGGTCTAGGGGTTGGATAAGAGTATCAGTGTGAACGTTATTGAAGGCGCCTTCGATGTCAATGCATACCGCCAGTGTATATAGTTTGCTATCCAAGGTTTTAAGTAGGAAGGACGTAAGACTTATCGGTCGATAAGACTTAGGTGTCGAATAGCTAGGTTTCCCTGGATTAGGTATAAATATTACCCTTGCATCCTGCCATTTAATGGGGGTATATGTGAATTTCAAGCGTGCAGTGAATATCTGAGACAGATGTACGGAAACCAGTCCCGGCTCCATCTGTAAGAGTGCCGGGAAAATGCCATCCGGCCCTGCAGCTTTATAGGGAGCGAATCTCTTGAGTGCCCCCTTTAACCATATCAGATGTAATTACAATTTCCGTGTTAGCCTCCCCTTCTTCCAATATCGGTTCATCTATGTTATTCGATATACCGGGTGGGAAATGAGAATCCATTAGGAGTTTCATTATCTCCTCCATATCCTCCAGCCTTCTGTCCGTATCATCGACCATAGATTCCGGTTGGACATGAGTTTTGGATAGGAATTTTTATACCCTTCACCTTCGTGAGAAGGGTATATATAAGTTTGTCATTCCGTTTGTAATTTCTATAATATAATTTTTCGACCCCATAAAGTATATATATTCTGGATCCTTATAGGTAGCGAAGTTGATTATGCTATGTCCGTCTGTGTGTTTGTTGAAATCAGTTTTCTGAAGATCCCAGATATCTTCGGAATCCAAATCTTCAATAATTCTATCAGACATGCTTTCGAGAAGATCGCTATTTAAAATCTGCAAAATCGGTCCATAAATACCGGAGATATGAGCAAAAACCCGAGACAACCTCTGAAAATTTCATAAAAAGACAATTTTTTTCATGCTTTGATATACGCAACAACAACAACACTGCTTATTCATTGAGTATTTCGTTTCATATGTTTGGATGACTGTGTGTTTCATTGCCTTGTGTATATTGTTTTTGTTTCTTGGTGCATTCAGTTTCGTATGTTTGGATGTCTGTTGGTTTACTGCAGGGATGGCAAATTTGGTACGATGGTACTTTTTTTGATACTATTTGATGTTCAAAAGTACCGTGATACTCCCGAGCCTTATTTGATACTCTCTTTAAAAGTTCAAATTTGAAATTCTAAGAATGTTTTGAAATCTAGTTTTAAAAGCTACTTTTTAGAAGTATGTTTTGCAAATAACCAATGCAGCTCATTTCGAATTTTTATCTTGATTGACATTATATGAATATTAATCTAATTAAATTCCATTGTTAATATTATATGAGAAAATTACCAAAAATTTCAATTTTGAAAAACTATTTGACTTTAAAACTAATTATTTCCAAATGATAGAAGCTCGAAGGACTCAATTTCTATCTAATATAAAACGATATGTTTTGAAATTAAGAATTCAACCATAGATTCTAAGAGAAATTTTTTGTGAAAATTATTTGGACTTTAAAGCAAATTATTGTTTCATGTCATGGATGGTCTTATGTATGGTCTCATGTGTAGAATTTGATATGACTATTGATTTTTTAACAAATGAACACCTATGTACATCGAATTTTAATTTAAAAACACATATGTATATTAGGGTGGCCTCAAAATGGAAATTGCTGATGTTCCCACCGAAAATGAAAATTTAGTTTATTCTAAGATTCCACTTCTCAAAATTTTTGTCCTGACGTCAATATTTGGTGAGCTGGATCAAAGGATAAAAAGGTCCTTTTTAGGGTTTTTATGTTATTTTTTCACATTTTTGACAAATAAACCATATCCAAATTTAGTATCATATGTATATAACACCAAAATGATTTCAAATGTCGTAATTTTTCGGAAAAATTTTAAGTTTTTCATACTTTTACATAGAAATATATAATGTAATTAATTGAAATTATTATGTATATTATAAACCTCACCTCACCTTAATTTCACCGAAATGGTTTTTTCTGTTTTTTTAAATTCTTTATGTTTTGTATTTTATCTTAATATTTTAAACTCTATTTTGTCCCAGGTATTCTGTTAGCTATATTTATCTAACATACTTAATATGTACATCAGCATATGCATAATTTCATTAGCTTTACAATGCTATATAACACTTTATGGTTTCATTCTATTATCAATCAAATTTTCAGTTTAACTATTTACCAGTGTCGATTTTTCCTAAATGTTGATTTTTCGAATATCGAATAACCCGGTTTTTTAACTTTTTAAAAGCCGGTTTCGAATACTTTTATTTGCTTTGTATTCAAACATTACTTCAATTAAATTTTGAAATAAATAATAATACAGCCTGTCTAAACTTTTAAATATTCGAGTCAAGAAACTAGAGTATATTTTTCTAAAGCACCTTTGGTTAAACTTTTTTGATTTTCCTAATTAATTAAAAAAATTTATTTGTAAATTTGATTGGAATAACTGTTGGATAAAATTTTATCAATCTTAAGATTATATTCCAATTACAATAATTAAATTGTCGCTGAAATATTATAGCAGTGTTGGAATGCCTATGAAAATTTACTAAACAGGGACTTTAGAATAAACTAGGATTATGATTCTTCCCAATTTTTTACATTAAAGAAATAATGTTTATTTTAAAAAATCAGTTCGGGTCATAATTTTTTTTCAAATTAAACTAGATGTTTTTATGTATAATAAAAATCCGTTTTCTCTGAATTTGAAAAATATCAACCGGTTTTTTTCAAATGTCAACTATTCGAACTACTCGAAAACCGGTTTTTGGAAAATGTCGAATAATCGATCACCCTACGGTATATATAATACCTTTTCTACTTCTGTTGTTGATTATTTAAAAATGTCTAAATATGTGAAGGTGTATTTAAAAAATTAACAACTTTCAGCAAAAAAAAATATTTTAGTACTCTAAGATCCAAAAAAGTACCCTCTGAAATATTTTTTGATACTGAAACAAAATCTCATTTTCCATCCCTGGTTTACTGCCTTGGGTATTTTGTTTTTTTGTGTGTTTATTTCGTTTAGCGTTGTTGTTGTTCGTTTTGCTATTGCTATAATAATGATATAAACGGGAAAATGAAATAAATTAAAATTTTATAGAGTTGATATTTTTTAAATACACTGTGGATAAGATTCGGCACAGCCGAATATAGCACTCTTACTTGTTTTTTTTTTATTGATAACGCTTTGAATTATCATGTTAACTCCCACTCATTAATTCTAGACTCTTTATTGTCCCTCTTGATTGACCCTGTAAATATTTTTATTAGCGGAAAATTTTCAACAAACTATTTATTATAATATGAACAGTGGGACGTAATGTAAATAAGTACGTTAAATTCTGTTTCCACACTAGCTAAGTTTTAGATCAATTAAATAACTTCTTCAGTTCTAGTTCAGTTTTAGTTCTGTTCTAGTTTATCTTCGATACGTCATTTACGCTATCTACCTGTTCACAGAAAAGTTTCCAGGAGTCTCGTTTGGCTTTACGAACAATTTTCTTATATTCACCAAGTTTACTACGATACTCATCCCAGTATACTGCGGTCTTTTTACGCCGTGCCCGGTTAAATTGCGAAGAGTCTTACCAAGGTTCCGGATCTCCCCGGTTACCCAGGTTTTCTCCTGGGCAGATCTTCAATCTCGCAGAGGGCAACTGTCCTCGAACGATTCAACCAAGGCACTTGTGAGCATTTCTACTTTGGCAAATATGTCTTCTTTATTTCGACATTGAAAAGTGTCCTGACATAAACGGCTCTTTAGTAACCCCGTGTCTATATTAGACAAATATTTATCACGGCACTTGACAAAACGTCGACAGAAAAATTGTCAGTTTTTTGTTTATGTTAATACGTAGGGGTAACAAAACGATGATTTTATCACGACAACTCACAGATAATTTTATTGAAATAATGCTATATTTTATAAAAACAATTAAAATTAAACGCAAATTTTGTAAATAAACACTAATTTCACTAAAACTAATGTTAAAAATCAATTTTAATTGCACAAAAACAAAATTCTAAACAAATTTTACAATAAAATGACGTTTGTTATCATGACAACGTTGTCTAAACAATTGTTTAGACAACACTGTCATAACGGCGTTATAACGCTAATAAATGCCGTCTGTACCTGCTAATTTTTTATTATAATAACAATTTGACGTTTAGCATAATAAATATTTGTCTAATATAGACATGGGGTAAGGAACCGAATATTGTCCAATTAGTTTTAGACTTATTCCGAAACTTCATCGGCTTTGGTGGCGGCCGCAGTGGAACTAATATACATTGGGTATAACTCTCCAATTTTGACAAAACCCGCGCGATTTTTTTCAAATAATTTTTCACTTTTTTAAATAATTTAAGAATTTTTTTGTCACAGTCTCTCTTTACTATTTTTAAACTTAAATATCATCCCCATTTATTAAGATATTAGCACATATCTATACATCAAAAGAAAGCTTGAAATCTTTTCTACAATTTTCTCGATATTTATCGGTACCATTATATCGATGGATTTATGAAATAACGGCACTTTCATCAAAAAACTCTATATAAAAAATACTTTTTGTGGAATTTATTCTTAAAGGGTTAATAAATGCGGTCATATTATGTATCTTTGAAAAGGTATTTCAAAGCTCTTTCTAACGATATATATATTGTCAGGATCGGTTAATAATTAGAGAAGATATCGAATATATATAAATTTAACTTTGATGGTCTATAACTCCAAAACTATACATTTGTTGACCAAAAGACATATATCACAAGTCATAGAATTGAAAGCTTTATATGTGGTATAAATTTTTTCATAATCGGAGAGTTATACCTATAATATATTTAAGCTAATATATTTGTACTACCCCAAGCTACATGGTGGGAGTTGGCATCACAACCTATTACAATTTTCTTATTTTTCATTTGTGCCTCTTCTACCAGTTTCATCAGCTCCGACGTTGGTGGTAGTGTCGGAGAATCGAAAGGCAGGTAAACAGATGCAAGGTATATGTTGCCACGACCTTGCTTCAGCACTGTTGCATACGATGTGGATAATCCTGTTGAGAGGAGAAAACATAAGTTCTTGTGAGATAAGATACATGTTCTCGGTCGAGACCCTGTATCAGCGTAGAAAAGTTGGAAATTTACGTGATTTAATCCAGAAACCTTGTTGCGAATCGTGCAAGGTTCCTGGATTAAAACTATATGTATATTTTAGCCATCAGAGCGTTGGTAGCTGTCTCGCTCCGATGGAGGTTTATTTGGATAACCTCAATCATTGTCATCCATTTAAACTGTCTTCCAGCGAGTTAGATAGTCCAGATATTCTTTTCTTAGTAATAGGTAGTTTAGCTATGCTATCACTTACCTGTTTCACCATTTGCTCTACTTCATCCTTTTTGGGATTTGCTATAATGGTGTTGTTATTATCATCTGAGGATTCAGAGTCGGCTGAGGTAGCTTAGAGCTCTTACCGAGTACATCCTTCTCTTTCACCCCTATGTTTTTGCCAATGGCTTGCTGTACACTCGACGCATTGTCCGCCACAGAGGCTAAGGTACCCACCTCCGTAGTTGTATTTTGCTCACGATTGCAGGATGACGACGACATGTAATTCGCGAGTGGATCAACACTTGCCGCCGGTACTGGGTTATTTAGGCCCTGCACCGTAACTTTCATCTTTTTATTTTTATTTCCATGTTGTTTTTTTCAGTTTTTTGGTCCGCGGGGAATATAATATTCCCAGGTGGTGGACAATCTGCCCTCCCTTAGCTTGAGTCAAACTAAAGCTGTGGGAGAACAGATGGTCCATCACCACCCCCTATCCGCCACCCGGGACGCGCTCGGTAGGAAAAACGGGAAAACTCCCCGTTTATGTTCCTAAGTTCAATAAAATAAGTAGTATATAAAACAAAAATGTATCAAAAAGTCCCCTTTATATGTTATCATTTACTGGCTCTACATGCTTATTTATGTTTCTAGGTTCATTATTATACAAAATTCAAAAAGTACCTTTTAGTGAACGGAAAAGTACTAAAAATTCCCCTTTTCTAGATTCTCATTACATTCGGGCTTCATGTTTCTAGAAACAATATTATAAATAACACAAAAAGAACCTTTTGAAGAACGAAAAAGTACTAAAAAGTTCCCTTTTATATGTTCTCACATATAATTTCATGCTTAATTCATGTTTTTAGGTTCAATATTATAGAAAATTCAAAAGGTACCTTTTGAAGAACGAAAAAGTACCAAGAAGTCCCCTTTTATATGTTCTCACCTACTCCGGGCTCCACATGCTTGAGTTCATGTTTCTAGGATCAATATTATAAAAAACACAAAAAGTTCCTTTTGTTCTCACCTACTCCGGGCTCCACATGCTTGAGTTCATGTTTCTAGGATCAATATTATAAAAAACACAAAAAGTACCTTTTGAAGAACGAAAAAGTACCAAAAAGTTCCCTTTTATATGTTCTCACTTCCTCCGGGCTCTACATGCTTAATTTCATGTTTCTAGGTTTAATATTATAGAAAATTCAAAAAGGTCCTTTTGAAGAAAAAAAGTATAGATTCTCATTTACTCCAGGCTCCATGTTTCTAGGTTCAATTTAATAGAAAACTCAAAAAAGTACCTGTCGATGTACGATAACTTACCAATAAGTCTCCTTTTATAGATTCTCATTTACTCCAGGCTCCATGTTTCTAGGTTCAATTTAATAGAAAACTCAAAAAAGTACCTGTCGATGTACGATAACTTACCAATAAGTCTCCTTTTATAGATTCTCATTTACTCCGGGCTCTACATGCTTAAATATGCTTTTACCCCTTTTGGTACTTTTTTCCTCCCCATTAACGAAATCAAAATTCTATTCCAAAAATATGTATTCATATGTATAAGTTAATAAACCAAAAACAATGATACCCGTTAATAAAACAACCTTTTGATAAAACAGCAAACCCTAACAGCTGTTTTTGATTGTTGTGTGGTGAGTTTCTGTAAAAACGTAAACAAATGAAACAAAAACAAATTACTAGACATATTTATTTTGTGCTAAGAAAAATTTATGTATTTTAATAATGTTTTATAGCCAGTGCAAGTGTTCTTGGTGTACACCATCTACCCCAATAATAATCCCGGTTTCATTAGAATCAAGTATTTTTAAAACGGCCATATATAATGTGCAATTCATTCTATATTCCATGACTGGTTGAAAGAGTCACGGAATCCATCGGAGATCAACCTAAAAAATGAAAAAGGGGTGGCTTTAACTTCTTGTTCCGTTCATATGGGACAAGATTCGAGCCTCATCGTATCAGTTCGCCAGATACCTCATTTGTGTATATTGCAGGGTCCTGGTACCCAACACAGCCTTATTGTAAACGGTCTCATAATAATACTTAGATCTTTTCTTCATTCTACGACTATGCAAGAATACAGCTATGACATATTAATGCTTTAAGTGCAGCATGACTATCAACCTAAAATCTTACCAGAGACCGGCGAACAATGTGATTCCCTATTAGTTCCGTCACTTTCAAGATCGCTAAATCACCACTTGGAAGACACAACCCATCAGGGAGTCAAGGAACATTTTACACCGTTTGTAACACATTGAAATATTGTTCTAATATCCATAACAGTATATGCTGGGATCTAATTACAGTCTAAGATTGAGTTTGTTATTGAAAATGGACAATATCGGTATACGATAAACTCATCAGGGAGCCAAGGAACTTTTACACCGACATATTGGTCTAAAATCCATAAAAGTATAGACTAGGATCTTAGCCAATATTTGCCAAAATATTTTTAGTTGATGGAGTTTATTATTGAGCTTCAATATTCCAGTATAGCGAAGAAGAACGACAAAAACAAGTTTTATAGGAACTAAAATCTTTTTGCCAAATTTTATGAGGATCAGGAAATTATTTTACAAGATTTATATGATCCAAAACCTTTCTGGGTTGGTTCAAAATTGACCCTACCCCCATATAAGTTCCCCTTCAGAAAAAGACATTAACTGTAATAAAAATACCAATATAGCAAAGAAATTCCACATAAACAAGGAGTCAACATCGTTTTGTCAAATTTAAGGGGATCGGTCCATAATTTAACCTATCCCCGATATAAGGTCCACCTCGGGAAATTACTACCACTCATAACTGGCTTAAAAAAATAGCTATAAAATTCGACAACAACTTTTATATGAAACAAAATTTATCTGTTGAATTTTGTAAGGGTCGGTACACAGTTGACCCTACCTAAAACCTCAAACAGATTATGCCATCCGATTTCTACACTTCCAACTTAAAGTTCTATATATGTTTTTATCGTGCACAAGATATTCCGATAGCAGTTATATATAATTTTCTATATACTTCCATAATAAAATTTTTTGTAAAAAAAAAGTTTGTTGTTGTAGTACACACCCTAGCACGATGAAATCAGGAAAAAAATATATGCCATCCGATTTCTACACTTCCAACTTAAAGTTATATATAATTTTCTATATATTTCCATAATAAAACTATGTAAAAAAAAGTTTGTTGTTGTAGTACACACCCTAGAACAATGAAATCCGGAAAAAAATGTATGCCATCCGATTTCTACACTTCCAACTTAAAGTTCTATATAGGTTTTTATCGTGCACAAGATCGTCCGATAGCAGTTATATATCATTTTATATATACTTCCATAATAACATTTTTTGTAAAAAAAGTTTGTTGTTGTAGAACACACCCTAGAACGATGAAATCCGGAAAATAATGTATGTCGTCCGATTTCTACACTTCCAACTTAAAGTTCTATATAGGTTTTAATCGTGCACAAGATCGTCCGATAGCAGTTATATATCATTTTATATATACGGCCATAGTAACATTTTTTGTAAAAAAAAGTTTGTTGTTGTAGTACACACCCTAGAACGATGAAATCCGGAAAAAAATGTATGTCATCCGATTTCTACACTTCCAACTTAAAGTTCTATATAGGTTTTTATCGTGCACAAGATCGTCCGATAGCAGTTATATATCAATTTATATATGCTTCCATAATAACATTTTTGTAAAAAAAAAGTTTGTTGTTGTAGTAGGTCTTTATCGTGCACAAGATCGTCCGATAGCAGTTATATATCAATTTATATATACTTCCATAATAACATTTTTTGTAAAAAAAAAGTTTGTTGTTGTAGTACACACCCTAGAACGATGAAATCCGGAAAATAATGTATGTCGTCCGATTTCTACACTTCCAACTTAAAGTTCTATATAGGTCTTTATCGTGCACAAGATCGTCCGATAGCAGTTATATATCAATTTATATATACTTCCATAATAACATTTTTTGTAAAAAAAAAGTTTGTTGTTGTAGTACACACCCTAGAACGATGAAATCCGGAAAAAGATGTATGCCATCCGATTTCTACACTTCCAACTTAAAGTTCTATATAGGTTTTTATCATGCACAAGATCGTTCGATAGCAGTTATATATCATTTTATATATACGGCCATAGTAACATTTTTTATAAAAAAAAGTTTGTTGTAGTAGTACACACCCTAGAACGATGAAATCCGGAAAAAAGTGTATGCCATCCGATTTCTACACTTTCAACTTAAAGTTCTATATAGGTTTTTATCGTGCACAAGATCGTCCGATAGCATTTATATATTATTTTCTATATATGACCATAGTACATATTATTTTTTTAATGTTTTTTATTAAAAGGCATTCTGTAACGATATAATCCCAAATATATTTATATTTTATCAGATTTGTTTTTTTCCACATTTATATACATATTTTAATTGATCAAAAATATTTTTTTTAAAGTAAATCATGAAAATCAATTTTTTTGAATCTTTTCCACGTGCATAAACACATATTGAAAATGTAAATATTGAAAACGAGTTTTTGCGTCTTTTCCACGTGCACAAACACATATTTGTAAACAAAAAAAACTCACCACACCAAAAAAATGTTTACTTTGATAAAACAGCTGTTGCGGTTTGTTTTATTTTTCGTCGGGTTGTTTTCTTTATGTGCGTAAAACAATGTTCTATGAAAAAAGTACTTTTTAAATGAACGACGATAAGCTTTAAACTGTTTTTGTATCTTTTATAGAGAGTTAAATTTTTATTTTTTTTTTAATTTTTCTCCATCCCTGCATAATTTCTCACACAACTTTTGTACTTGCTCTATTTTATTGTTACAAACTAGCTAATACCCCTATCGAAATTAAATACATAATCAAAAAATTATTTATTTAGTTATTAAATAATGAAATTTTTCTTAAATATATTTTCTTCATTTGATGAAAATATATTTTATTTAAATTCTGAAATAATACATTAATGATCTTTTACTTTTATTCTTAAAAAATATTTTCTATTCTAATGCCTTGGGATACACAATAATTTTTGTTTTACCCTCTAGAAAATTCTAACTACAATAGTTTTCCAGATTAACAATGTGTTACATATGAGAGTTGCCAAGCAAATTATTGCAAGTTTGCCAATTTCTATGCATCGCCAATTTCTATCTATGAAAAATTTGAATTATCTAACAGTTTTTAAGATATACGAAATTTTGTTTTTAACTCATATATGTGGTGTCAAGCCCCCCATTGAAAGTCCGGCCGTTATTCTCTAAATGTTCACTTGAATCTTAAAGTTCTTCATGTAAAATTTAAAGATTCTAGCTGTAATAGATTCTTAGATATACGAATTTTTCTATTTAATACATGTGGGGGCTTCAAGCTCCACAGATGAAGGTCCGCCATTTTTTCTCCAAAATGTTCAGATGAATATTAAAGTAATTTGTGCAATATTTGAAGAATCTCAGTTAAACGAAATTTTGTATTTAATTCATATGGGAGGTACTATGTACCCCATTAGAAGTCCGCCCGTTATACTCTAAATGTTGAGATGACTGTCAAAGTTCTTCAAGTAAAATTTAAAGATTCTAGCTCTAATAGTTTCTCAGATATACGAATTTTTCTATTTTATTCAGATGAAAGTCCACTATTTTTCCTTAAAAATGTTCAGATGAATTTCTTCGTGCAAAATTTTAAGAATTTAGTTCTTTTAGATTCCCAGATAAACGAATTGGTGTATTTAATTAATATGGGAGGTGCCGCTGGGTAGTCCGCCAATTTATTACCCAAAATATTGACATGGATGTTAAAGTTATTCGTTCAAAATTTTAAGATTCTAAGGGCCAATCTTTAGGTGAATGATTAGCGATTAAATTAAAATTAATCCTCGAAAGATGTTTTTGAGTACTCAATTAGTTAATTTTGTTTGCAAGTTTAAGCGCCCAATGGAGGTGGTTTAATCTTAAGCACGAAATGCAAATGTGTAAACAGCTGATGCAAAAAAATTAATAAAACTTTTATAAATATAAACATTAAAATGTTCTATTTATGGATTAGTATAAACTATGGACACTTCAAAATACATTTTTTTGTTTTTAATTTAAGTTTTCATTAATTTTCATATTAAATTTGCAATTGTCTTCTTCTTTTTTATAAAATATGCATTGTTTTGATAACAAACAGTGACATTTTCTGTTGTTTTGTATGGTAAGTTTAATCTTGTACTCAAAAACATCAAAGGTGATTAACATAAGATTAAATTTATTTTTAGAGGTACTTTTTCATTCTCCAACTGGTACTTTTTGAGTTTTGTAAGATATTGAAATCGAAACATGAAATTAATAATTAAGGGACTTTTCGAAACTTTTTCGTTCTACAAAGGTACTTTTTGAGTTTTCTATAAAATTTTACCTAGAAACATGAAATTAAGCAAGTAGAGTCCGGAGTAAATGAGAATCTATAAAATGGGACTTATTGGTACTTCATCGTACTTCGATTGGTACTTTTTGACTTAGAACTTAGAAACATGAAATTAAGCACGTGAGAATCTATAAAAGTGGACTTTTTGGTACTTTTTCGTTCTTCAAAAGGAACTTTTTGAATTTTCTATAATATTAAACCTAGAAACATGTAACCATGTAGAGCCCCGATTAAGTGAGAACCTGGTTCTTCAAAAGGTACATTTTAAGTTTTTATATAATAATGAACCTAGAAACGTGAAATTAAGCATGTAGAGCCCGGATTAAGTGAGGTCCTATAAAAGGGGACTTTTTGGTACTTTTTCGTTCTTCAAAGGGTACTTTTTGAGTTTTCTATTAAATTGAACATAGAAACATGAAATTATGCACGTAGAGCCGGGAGTAAATGAGAATCTATAAAATGGCACTTTTTGGTACTTTTTCGTTCTTTGACTGGTACTTTTTGAGCTTGCTACAAAATTTGAACCTCGAAACATGAAATTAAGCACTTAGAGCCTAGAGTAAATGAGAATCTATAAAAGGGGAACTTTATCGTACTTCGACTGGCACTTTTTGAGTTTTACATAAAATTAAACATAGAAACATAAAAATAAATATGTAGAGACCGGAGTAATCTATAAAAAGGGACTTTTTAGTACTTTTTCGTTCTTCGACTGGTACTTTTTGAATTTTTTATAATATTGAACCTAGAAACATGAAATTAAGAATGTACAGCCCGGATTAAGTGATAACATATAAAAGGGGACTTTTTGGTACTTTTTCGTTTTTCGACTGGTACTATTTGAATTTTCTATTATAATGAGCCTAAAAACATAAAAGTAAGCAATCAGGGACTTGAGTGAATGAAAATTTAAACTGGAGTATTTCTGGTAATTTTTCGTTCTTTAACTGGTACTTTTTGAATTTTCTAAAATATTGAATATATAAACATAAAATTAAACACGCAGTATTCTAATTGAACGAAAATTTATCTCGCTTACGTCCATTTTACAAAAAGGGCACGATATCAATCGAAATCTCTATAGGCCATAATTGACCCTGCCGCCTTAAATGAATGATTTTAACGTTTTCTACGTACTTTGTTGGAACGAAAATATGTAATGTAAATATGTATATGAAATCTTCTTCAGAAAATGACTTAAACGCACATAAATGCCCAGCAAAAAAAGTGTGGAAAAAGATGTAGAATTTTCATCACAACTAGTAACCCGAAGTGCTTCAAATTCAGGTGAAAAACCTATGAATTTTATATTAGCGTGTCATTGGAGGGATGTTGTTCTTTTTTGACAACTTTGAACTACATCTAATCTTATCTTTAGAAGCTGTAAAAATCAGATATTTGTATGTCAAAAATAAACCACATTCTTTCAATGAAACGCTTATGTAAATTTCATTGGTTTTTCATCAAAATTTGAAGTACTTCGAATATGTTGTTTGTAGTGACTTTTCTACAACTCTTTTCTCATTTTTAACTGTGTTTTAATTTGTAAGTATATGTTTGGTTTATAAAAGCGAAAAGTAAAACATTTTTAGGAACCGAAACTTACATTTATGAAAAATAAAATTTTGAGGATCGGTCCGCCAATATAACCCTCTTACAGAAAATCAGTTTATAGCTAATACATCATTCTAAAAGTTATCATTATGATAGATTTATGGTAGAATTAAAAAAAAATACTTTAAATTATAGAGAACTTTGTCCATAATTGACCCAATTCCACATTTAAGTCTCTAATCCGAAAATCACGGTGACGTTCTTATTAATCTAATGATCAAAGTCCATATATATATGTATATGACCACTTCCGAAACTTGCTTTTTTGCGACAAATGATTTGCCGACTATAACACTTACTCCTTACTTATTTTAATCATAAAGAAATTACCGCTAAAATAGGAATAGTCTGCCTTTAGAGTTGCGAGTTTTCATACACTCTAATAATGTTTTCAAAGTGAAACTTTTGGAATATTTTTCAATCTCTTTGTGATCCCTTCAAATGATGTTGTTCTGGAAGAACTTTAACATCCATGTAAACATTTTGGGTAATAAATTAGGGGACTACCAATGAGGGAGCGGAACCTCCCATATGAATAAAATACAAAAATTCGTTTATCTGGGAAACTAATAGAACTAAATTCTTCAAATTTTGCACGAAGAACTTTAATACAACATTTTGGAGAAAAAAGGGCGGACTTTCATCTGGGGGGCTTGGAGCTCCCATATGAATTAAATAGAAAAATTCGTATATCTGAGAAACTATTAGAGCTAGAATCTTCAAATTTTACTGAAGAACATTTAGAGAAATTGCAATAAATTGCGTGGAATCTCCCATATGTAACAAATTGTATATCTGGAAAACCATTGTAGTTAGAATCATCAAAATCGTTAACTGGATTTCTTATTTATATTGCTTTTAGGGTAGCACAGCACATTGGGTATAGCTAGTAAATAAACAAATAAAATACCTTTGTTTTTACATTTTATATGGAGGATAGGGTTAAATATCGGCAGATCCTCGTAAAACTTGGAGAAAGGATTTGCTTTTAATTTTTAAGAATTTTTTATTCATCCCTGCATAATTGCTCACACAACTTTTGAGCTTGATCTGTTTTGTTGTTATAAACAATATATTTGCTTCCAAAATCCCACTTTCTGATCTCTCGGATTCCGTTTTTATTTAAAATCGTTGAAAATTTAAAAACTAAACGTAGTTGAAAACTTAGCCGGCTTACAGTCGATTTTAAGCCGCCGCCGACATATTAAGTGTCAGTCGCCGCCGCCGTTAATATTTGTCGGCGCAGGGCTCTGTATGGCTACTAAATTGATTGTATATTTTATAGTGAAAAAATGTAAAAAATACTAAAATCTGTGCGTAAAATTTATATTTTGATGGAAAATACTTTAATAAAAAACAAGTAATAATAAAAAATAAAAATAGTTATTTATATAATACGAAATATTTTTGTTTTTAAACCAAATCTCTAATATTTGTGTATATACATATGTATGTATGTGGCTGGCTTGCTTTAAAGAATTTGTCAGTGTATGCTGCGGAAAATAATAAAATAATTCTTTGTTTGCTATTGAAAATTTAATTACAACGCGAAATTTTTAACAAAAAAATCATGATTTTTCCAATTGGAAAACTTTTGTGAGAATTTATATACATATAATATATATGTCTATATATATACATATACGAATTTTACCGACAACAGTGCGTAAAATTATAATGGGCGTGAATTGTTGTAGAACATCCTGTCAGTACAATAAACAAGAACAAAATTAACCCTTAAGAATTTACAAACATTTCGTTTTACGAGAAGTATAAAGTTGCATCATATATATTACAAACACATCCACGAACACTTGTATTTGAAAAAAATAGTATATGAAACTCATTTACATCCCTAAATAACTAAAATCGTAAATATCTCGTATTATTATTAGACATCATATTATAATTAATTTAAACGACTTTGCAGAAATACAATTTTATGAATATTTTTTTAATACTACATATGTTCCTATATAAAATACCGTGGAAAAATATATTGCTTAACAGGCAATCGTCCGGAATAAAGGATATTTTGTATGTCCTGCGTATGCTTGATACCGGCATTCTTTCATACCTTTAAATCAACCGGGAGGAAACATACTTTTTATACTAAATACGTTAAAAATCTGAAATACCTACTATAATTGCTACAATAAGAAATATATTTCGCAATTAGTTTGACTAAATTCTTGACAGATTTTTGAATTGAATCTGAATATTTACAACAAAGCAAAGGAAAAATTAAACCTTTGACGAGCTGCCCCTTGATGGTATTTGTAGAACACGATAGAAGTTTGTTGCGAAAATTCGTCGAACGGAATACACTAAAATTACGTACTACGACTTATATTAAAAGTTTTTATGTTTGAAATTAGAAAATTTGGCGATTTTGAGATAATTTCAACAGTATTGAAATTTATTTATTACATGATATTAAACTTATATAATTTAGCAAAAGGTATTTCAGCTATTAAAGTATTATTTAATTCCAAAATTTAGTTAAAAATTGCTTTAATGCAATCGTTTGAAGTTTCTTTGAGAATATTGAGACCATTGTTTTGCAGATATGGTTGGTTTGAAGTCTTCTTAGATTGGGACAAGTATTAAGATGATTTTTAACTCATATCAAGTGGTTTCAATCCGAAATAGTTTTTCGTTTTGTTTTTCTGAAGAAGGAAAAATACGGAATGGAATTCTGTGACAGGCCTCATTATAAATAATATTTTGTGAATAGTCATGATTTTAAAAAAATTAGAAAGTGTAATAGTACAAATTTTCGAACTTTATTTGAAATATTTATACCTATTTATTGCAACATTTAAGGCTACTCAGTTACGGGAACTGTTTTCAATGGCTTTAACTATTGTTACTGTCTTAATTCCGAAGGTACCCTTTATAGTGATCGACCCAGAATCACTTTTTGAGATGAATAAACCATGTCCATCCGGCTTGCTGATTGTAAACCTTGGTCGCAAGGTACAGACTGCAATTTTCATGATTTGTTTTATTAAATTGGAACATGGTTAGCAAGTTAACTATGTCCCTTTTTATAGATTTAAATTCAATCAGGACGCTGCGTGTTTCATTCTATGGTTTTAGAGTTAATAATAAAAAGGATTACAATAGTACCAATTGAAGATCGAAAAAGTACAAAAATGTTCCATTTTATATGTTATCATCAAGACAAGGATTTTCATACACTAAAAATATTTTCTTGTGAAATTTAAATAAAATATCATATGATTTTATTTAAAAATTAGCGCATTTATGTAGAATTTTTCTTTAATTCCGTTATATTTAATACATTTTTTTATGAAGAACTTATTATCCGAAAGAGCGTTCACATGTGGGATGGTGTCGAAAATTGTCCGGTCCTAATTTATTAGTGATAGGATGTATTTTTGAATAACTTATATTTATTTCGAGTTTTATCGTGGGGTGCGTTTTTAATGAATTATGGACGTTAAAGTCATTTTTTGAAGGATATTTTGTAAGGGGGTTAGGGTGAGAAAGATGTGTATATAAGATCGTCAAGTTATTTTTTTATATGGACACACAGATGGTCAGACTCAGAAAGTGATTCTGAGCCGATATTTTAAGGTGGGTATAGGACCAATATTTTGGACGTTAAAAGTGATCAGCACAAACGCTCCACTATAATGTAGATTTAAAAAAATAGAACTATGCAAAATTTTATTTCATAGTTTCACATTTTCATAGTTGTTCTTAAGTAAATATCAAATTTATTGTAAATATATGTAATCAAAGAAATCCAAACACATTTTTGCTAGAAAAATTAAAAAATATGCAATAAAAACTTCAGAAATATGCAAAATATAAGCAACTTAAAGCAAAATATGCAATTTATGCGTTTATAACAAAATATGCAAAAATATGCAACAATAAATCGATGCCATTTTGTAGCAAATTCTTTGATTCGAAAAGAAAAATATATAAAAGTTATTTTGAGTTACTGACTACAAACATGCATTTGCATAGAAATCCTTGCCGTGGTTATTATTTACTCCGGGCCCTACATGATTAATTTTATGTTTCTATGTTCAATATTATAGAAAATTCAAATAGTATAATAATGAATAACAAACAATACCCTTTTAATGTTATCATTTACTCCGGGTCATACATGCTTAATACATGTTTCTAGACAATAAAAACATACAGCTTCATTCTTGCTGTTTTATTTTTAAAAGCAAGGTTCCGGTAGGTTGATGGTTAGCGTTCTAGTCTGGTAGACCGGTAGGTTAGTGGTTATCGTTCTAGTCTGGTAGACCGGAGGTGGTGGTTTCGAGTCCCACCTGGTTTTTCCCATAAACCAAAAATCAAAAAAAGTTAGTGTTATTTCTAAGCTTTATTGCACCTAATTTATTGATAACACTCTATATATTATGAATCTTACAATTTTTGGCAAGATTTTTGTGTCCGTTGAAAGTGGAGGTATGTTCATATTGCATATATTGTGGTTGCAAAGTCATATAAGAAAACTTAAGTTTAATTAAAAAATTGTTCGTGCTATTGTGGCAGAAGTCTCCAAAAATCCTGCAAACATTAAATTTTAACTTATTTTCTACCAGAATAAATGACAAAAACCGCACAAATTTAAGCGCATTAAAAAATCCCTAAATAATATTTTTTTACTTTTTCAAAACAGAGTTTCTTAAAAAATAATTTTTGACGTAGACTTTTAGTTATTTGGCCCTCATCTATCTGCCCACAACTTATTATACATCAAATTGTAGATTTTTTATCCCTCTTTAAATTAAACAATATTGTGATCGCGGGTTTTTGCATATTTTCGTATATGGATGTGATTTACATAGTCATCCTACCAAAAATAAAAAGTAAAATATGTAAAATTAAATTTGAAATTGATGCTGAAAAGTTTGAGGGACAGCCGGAAAACTTGTCGAGGAGTATCCTAGGTAAATTAGTGTTCATTAGTGGAAAAATTAGTGTTCAGTATATGAAGCCTAAAAGTTCCTTAACAGTATTCCGAAAGTGAAATTTCTAAAATAGTTGCGAAATTTTAAATCACATTTTTTAATAAAAAAGTTTAAATTAACAAATATGGCAATACAAACCTATACCAGTATATGTGGAGGGCAGTTTAAAAGGTTCTTAACAGGATTCCGAAAGTCAAATTTCTGAAATAGTTTTGGAATTTTAAACAAGTTTTTTTGATAAAAAGTTTAATTAATTTTGTATCGTATATGACACATGTGCATATTTTGTAAATATCGTCAACTAATACGCAGAGGGCTTTATCTAACATTTTTAAAACTTTACAAAAAAAAAGCAAAAAACTATTTCAATTGAAAAGTTTGTGTGTCTACTCTATGGTTTGAGTCATTCAGTGCGATTGTTTCATTGTCTTTAATACAAAATCAAATTTGTGATTTATTTCAAATTTGTATATTATTATTATCTTATATAACACCGTCCAACACCATTTTTCACACACGAACCAAACCACATACATACGAAAGCACATAATTTATGTGGTATAACTGCGTACTCAGTTTTTCATTTTCTGATCGTTTGCCCTTTTTAAAGGACTTTAAAATTTGAGGTACATACAATTTTCAAAAAATTTTATAAAATATTTTTAGCCACCCTATAATAACAATATGGGTATCAAACTAAAGAGGACAGTTGCAGTATTTATATCTCGTATTTTGTTTTATTTTTTAAGAATAAAAAGATGTAAAAAATATCCTTATAAAAGTTTATCCTTTATTATCCTTGAAATTTTATACAAAATTGTTCAACAAAAAATATTCATAATAAAGACATTAGAATGGAGTACAAAAGTCTGAAATTTGGTCTTCATAGCTAAATTTTTTTAATTTTTATAATTTTTTTAAATATCTCAATAAATAAATTAATAAAATTTTCCCCTCTGAAAATTTCACAGCCTTTTTTTTGTTAAAATATTATGTAGAAAAATGAGAAATTTGATATTGTGGAACCGAGTTTCTTTATCTCTATGATAAAAAGTTAAAAAAGTGGAAACTTTGAAGAATATGAAAGGATAAAAATCGATTATGGATATCTTGCATTTTTTATCCTTTCATGTTAAAACTACCTTCTGGGGAAGTATATTTTCCTTTTTAATTTTACACAATTATTCCGAACTCTATAGTTATTCTAAATTCTATATATCTTTTAAAAATATTTTTGACCTCCCAATAATGTTTTCAAAGTAGTTTATTATATAGTTTTCATTAAAAATACAAAAGGGCGAAGGTATATCATGTGCAATTAGTAAACCACGATATACATAAATACATAAATATTTAAACAAGTAGGAAAGTATAACCGGACTGGGCCGACCATATGATACCCTACACCAGTTGTGAGTTTATTTAAAATGTGATTTACTTTAGCAAAAAAATATTTATGTTGAATTTTATTTCAATTGCAACATATTGAAAAAAAAGTCAAATATAGATTAAAGGCCTGCACCAGACAACAATAATGCGATAATTTGTTAAAAAATATCGTATGCGCCATCATAAGCACACGAAATTTTTTAACAAATTGTCGCATTATTGTTGTCTTGTACAGGCCTTTAATAGGGATATTATAAAACTAAGAGGAGAGATTTATGTCTACATATATAAACGTTTTTTATGTAGCTTTTTATCGTGATATTAATGTTTATAAGTCAATTATGGAAGTTTGAGCAATATTTTACTATTATAATTTATATTTATAATAATATTGCGCTTATCATATTATCCTGAAGTGGATTTTAGAGTTCGGAACATGCATTTTTTAATCACTAAACCGTCATAATCACACAAAAAAAAAAAAAGTTTTATATATTTTAAGGCCTGTTATCTCAACCGCCGGTTATCGTTTAAATGGTAGATATTCTGCCTGAAGACTGTCAATTTAACGTTATTTCCAAAAATTAACAGACATTGAGATAAGAACTCCATTAAGCAAGAGATACCACAATAATAAATTTACAAAATATTTTCAACAAACGTATTTTTTAATTTGAATATAACTTAAATTTAAAATTTGTTTACAAAAAACTAATAAAGATAATAGTAATTTTGTCATATTTTTTTCTAATAAAACTGACTATAAAAAATATGGATATTAAAGGATTAAAATTTTAAAGGACATTTTTTTTTTTGTTTTTTTATTCTATCATTTTAAAACTATTCGTAAAAATACTGTTGTTCCTGTGGATACCCATATTGACCCACTACACCGAACCAAATTTTAGCTAAATATAATTATACTTACTCTTCCTTTCAAACTTTAAAGTCCTTTTAAAGGAAGAAACGATCAGAAAATAAAAAACCGAAAATGTAGTATAACTATATCAAGTATGTAGTTTCGAACGTATATGGTCTTGCTCATGTGTGCAACAAATTTTCCCAATTTGTTGTACGGTGTAATGAATGAAAATCGAGGAAAACATGTTTAGAAACATTCTTTTGAAATAAAATTCTTATTTTCCTCATATATAAGATCCTTAGTAATCATTTGATGTTTTTTAAATTATTATAGGCTGAAGATAGTTCATCATTAATATGGATTCTTCGACGAAAATCAAGGATTCTTGTTGCAATTCTTCAGCAACTGCTTCGGTGATAGCTAGCATCTGTAGTAGTGATAGTTTTAGTATTTTCCCGCCACATCATCATGACTTGGCAAGTGCCAATAGTATTGAATTAAATGCAGCTGCTTCGTTGAGCGATGACTCTGGTGTACCACTAACTACAAATAGTTCAATATCTAGTGGTGATTCATATCGATTGGGATTGTGTAAATTTGATATAGAAGTATGGTGTTTCAGCAGTTTTTGTGATATGAGAATTTGTTTAATTAATTTCTTTACTTTTTAGATTGTTGAGAGTGATGGTGAAGTGTCGCAATTCGATTCACTGGATAATTGCTCTGAAGGGGGCATGAGCGCTGAAAATTTCAATACTTTAAAAAAGGGGCCTCTAGCTCCAATAGATCCACCTCCAGAATTTCAAGATTCTCCGCAAACAACACTTGTGCGGTCTATGACAAAAAATCGAGTTGGTAGCTTAAGGCGTTGGACATCATCGCAGTCGTCTTTTGAACATTTAAAGGATCATGGTAGTGGCGAAACCACAAATATAAGCATTGCAACATTAGGTAATACTAGCAATTGTGATGATGATGGGAACGTCGATAAGGATAATTATACTTTAGAAGATGATAAAATATCGAAGGAATTATATGCCGTTAATAAGCACTTGTACTCAAGTGACTCAATTCTTAATTCACATACAGATAACATTTATGACGAACCGAATAATATACTAAGCTCATCACTTGGCAATAGCGTTGACGTTTTGGAATCAGATTCGCCATCACAATCACTTCCACCGCCCCCGCCTCCAGTATCTATAGTCAAAATAAAACAAACATTGTGCCCCTACTTTCAGGATCATACGCGGTATTTCAAAGCCATCCCATCGGAACAGGATAATATAACAACTGCGGCTCAGCGTTTTAATATACCAGGTCTTTCCGAAATACATGATTATGATCTCTATTATGGAATTAAGCGAAATACATATCAACAATACGATAATAGTCTACAACGAAAAGTCATGTATAGTCCATTAAGTAACTCACATCATTGCCACAATCATATCTACCATGGTGGTAAGTATATTATGCTTAATTAAAACACTTACTTTGTCTGACTTATCCATTTTCATTCAAGGTATGAGTAGTAACCGACCCAACTCACGAAACTCTTTGAATAGCCGTCTTTCAAGCTCTCACAATTCTTTGAGTGTATCTTCGGCGAATAAACCCGACGATTCCATATTTATTACGCAGGCAATGTCACATGATGCTCTTTTAACTAGAGAGATTTCCGATTTTTATAATGTTCCAATCGACTCTGATATTTATGCTTTGCCCGTTGATATGATTAGGTCTGAAAAAGAACGATTCAAACACAATCACAGACACAACACATCCGACTGCGTTGTTCATGAAACCAAAGAAATGGTGCTACAGAACAGTTGTAATAAACATAATATTGTCAAGTGTCATCACCAGACGAAATCAAATCGTAAAAATAGGAACAAAAGAAAAAAACGATCTACTTCAAATTGCATGGACAACAATGGAGAATGCAGTGATCAGGCGCCAAGTCACATATCAACTAGCACAGCATCAAGGTATACCTCGACATTTATCTCTACATCTAGTATTCAGGACGACACTAATATCAGCGAACCATTGCATATGACATTAGACGAAGTCAAACAGTTTTATCACACATTGTACTCGGACACAAAACCAACTGCAGACGCAGGCGGTTGCAGTAGCGGAGGCGGTGGAACGGCAATTCGACACATTAAAAATGTAAATCATCATGCCGCTGCTAAATCGTCCAACGAAACTATTTGGAGCGGGTCGACTGCACGTTCGCGTAGTAGTAATTCTACTCTGGCCCAAAATAGAACTGATAAAAATGTCTCTTCACATTTCAACAAAAACAATATTGTTTCTCAGAAACATTTCGCTTCAGACACTGAGGCAATTCATAGTATTAATAATAACAACAGTTTGACTGCTATAAATAATCACAATAATCAAAACCAAAATCAGAATCAATCTCCCATAACTAAAGCTTACCATTATCAGGACAAGGATCAATCAATGCACAATACACAATCAATTATTAAGGCAAACATTATAGCGCCTAGTGAAAAGAAGTCGCAATTCACATTAAATTTAAAACAAAAATTTTGTAGCATTTTCCGTTTTCGAAAAAATCATAATCGTTGTAGTAGTAGAAATGTTGCCAACGAGGGCGATGAGAATAATACAAATAGCGAAAAGGGAACCCACATCTCTTCTAAATCAACAGATGATAAACGTAAAAAATTCCAATCAAGAGCTCTTCCACCTCTACCAAAAAAAGGTAAGCTATTGAACTAATTTTTATACCCTTCACCTTCGTGAGAAGGGTATATATAAGTTTGTCATTCCGTTTGTTATTTATATAATATAATTTTCTGTCCTTCTGTCTGTCTGTGTGTTTATTGAAATCAGTTTTCAGAAGACGCCATAACGACGCAAAATAATTTAGATATTCGCAAAAAAACTGATTTTAGCGCACACGATATTTATGGTGACTTCTAATATTTGCATTTATCTATCTAAAATTCCACGCCAAATCCTTATTTTTTACATTATTATTATTATTATTATTATTATTATTCGTTTATTTAGTAGTGTTTTAAATACTTTATCTTATATCTATAATAATGATGTTACAATTAGAATTAAATACTCTGATATACATTATTTTTTACAAAGGATACAATATTTCTTTTAAAAACATTAAGATTTCTTTAATTTTTTACATTAATTGGTAACATATTAAACAATTGTAGTCCTTTGTAGAATAGGCATCTCTTCATGGCATTATTTGTTGCTTTGTTTATTCGGAAGTCCATTGCATTACGTAGACTGTAAGGTTGTATTTCATTGACGTACTTAAGTTGCTCTGTCAAGTATTCTGGGGCGTTTCCTGTTTTCATCTTGTGTATAAACGTTAACGTATTTAGTTGAAGTCTCTGTCTTATAACCATTTCAGTGTATCAAGCATTAATTGTGTTGATGTGAATCTATTACATTTAAATATCGATCTCATTGCTTTATTTTGAAGTTTTTGCAGTCTTTCCAATTGTGTATTTGTGCAGCATGTATATAAGATAGTTGAACCAAATTCGAAATGTGGTTTTATCATTGTATTATATATATTTATCGCTGTTATTGTAGATATTTTGTTGCGTATTCTTCTAAAGAAACCAATCTTTTTTCCAATTTTATGGCATATATATTCTAAATGTTCTTTTAAGTTCATGTTTTTATCTATTATAAAACCTAAATATTTTATTTTATCCACCTTTTCAATTATTTTATCATTTATTGTAAAGGTTGAGTTAGTGTTCATGTTTATTTCCATTATTTTTGTTTTATATTCATTGAGTTTAAGTTTATTCATTTTCAACCATTTATTAATATTTATCATATCATTAAATCATTTTGACACTGTTCATCTGATTCAACCTCACTAAAAATTAATGTATCATCCGCGTATTGCACTATTTCACATTTACGAAGTATCTTAGGCATATCATTTATGTATATAATAAATAAGAGAGCTCCTAAAATCGATCCTTGTGGTACTCCATATTCATTGTTAATTTCTTTTGAAATACTATTATTCACTTTCGTTATTTGTTTTCTATTCGTTAGATATGACTTAACCCAACTTAATTCTTCATTTTGTATACCATATCTGTGCATTTTTTGTAGTAGGATGTCTCTATCTATGGTTTCAAAAGCCCTTTTAAAATCAAGAAAAATTGCCATAATTTTTTTTATTTTTGTCAATGTTTTTCCATGAATACTTTTTTCGAAATCCAGACTGTCATTTGATTCTAAATAGTCTTCAAGTTGCATTTTAACAATTTTCTCAAGAACTTTTTCACATAATTTTAAAGTATTAATGGGACGAAATTCTTCACATTTACTAGTTTTTGCTATCTTTTCTATTGGTGTTACCATTGAGGTTTTCCAATTTTCAGGGAAAACTCCAGTTGCCATTGATGTATTTACTATATTTAGCATGATATTTCCGATTATATTCCAATTGTCCAGTATCATACGACTATTTACTTTATTATAATCAGGTTTATTTTTTAAGGTTTTACATATGTTTTTAATTTCTGTAATAGATATTGCACGGAATTTAAATCTTGTATTTATCTCATCTATTTGATTTTCATATTGCACATATTCTATATTATCTTTGATTTCATTTATACTGTTTACAAAATAATTATTAAATTGGTAAGCTATATCACAGTTATTCTTATATTCTATATTATTAAATATCACAGTTTTTATCACAGATTGGTTTTCCTTTAGAACTAAGTTTTTAATGTTTTTCACATTTGTTTCTGGTCTCTAGCTTTATTAATTTGTTTACCAAACCATTTATTATTTATTTTTTGCTCATTCACTTTCTTATTTATTGATAGCTTTTTAATTGCCTTTTCTACAGTTTCATCAAAATGATTCACATTTACATTAAGTTCATGTCTTTTATCAAATATTATTTTTCCAGCTATTTCATTTCGAAATCTGCGTTTGTTATATATAAAAATCTCTAATTCTCTACCGGTTATGTGTTCAGTTTTCTCCTCTTTAATTTTAATTTCAATTATTTCGTGATCAGATATTTTGTTTATTTGACTATTATTTGTTTCTATATTTATTATATTTGTTATGATATAATCAATTAATGTTTTTGATCTATTTGTAATTCTTGTGTATTCCGTTACTATTTGTTTTAGGCCATTATCGTTGATTATATGTTCCAATGTGTTCTTATATGTACTTTCTTTAGTCCAATCAATATTAAAAACTCCAGCGACAATTATATCTGTATTTTTTTCGTTTAGTTCTTCTATTGTTTCTTCAAATGCTTCGTAGAATTCTACTTCTATAATATTTAATATTATACGCACTTATCCAGTATTTTGAATCGCAAACCTTTTCTTGTAGTAGTTTAACTTGCCAATCTTTATTAAAATATATGATTAATCCCCCTGTTCGTGTAGAGTTTGATAGCGTAGCATATTGTTGATATCCTTCTATTTGTATTTCACTTTCATGTATTTTGTCCGTTAGATGCGTTTCCGTTAGTATTATAAAATCAAAGTTCTCCGTATTTGCTATTACCTCCAGCTGGTCGAAATTATTGGTTAGGCCTTGAATATTTGTATACATTCCTTTTATTATCTTTGGTTGTTAATCTATTAGTCCCATTCTTCTCTTATTTAAGTTTAGTTTATTTTGATATACTGGACATTCTCTACTTATTGTTGCATGGTTCTCATCAAGTCCCAGATTTAGCCGTTTATTACTTCTAATACAGTTTATACATTTGTTAATATATTCCTCGTTACAATCTTTTTTTTTACTGCCCTAATATTCTAGTTCTTAAGAATCTGTCATAACATATGTGCCTTTTTTTTAACAAAATGGTGGAACAAGTAACCATAGATTTAGGCGATACTTTATATATTTCAGGATTCAATAATAACATAAATTTTTCTGATTATGAGAATTTGGGCGAAAAAATAAATCGATTTTTACTAAAAATAAGAAATTTCCGAAATATTTTAATTTTTCTTATTTTTTTTAGAACCTATAGAAGAAACTCGTGAAATATCTGATGACAAATCCAATAACAAAGAACAGAAAAAAACCGAAAATCGATCATTTCATTTTACATCAAGCATTGAGAAAGTTAAAGATGTAAGTATAAAACTCACTATTGACTAAGTGAATGCAATTATTACATCGAAATAAACGATTATTTTTACAAGAAAAATTTTGCATAAAAAATTTTTAAATATTAACCTAATCTTCAATCATCGCTATCTAAAGTTTTTCCAGATTATGGAAATCCCATTATTATGTTTGTTATGCTGTTAATTGTTAGAGGCTCAATTCAAATTCTTTAGACTGTGGCTATCATGTTAGGTCGTTATCTTAAATAAACAATGTGTCTCCTGGTTCACTCCTAAATACTTCCTGAGTAGACAAATAAGAAGAGTCCATATAGCGTTCTGCAGTTAACATGAGAATTTTTTTTAAAGATAAATATTATTAATATTTTGACATCAGCGCCAGTCTCTTTATTTGAAATTTGCAATAGATCATTTAAATTTAACGCACAAGCAATGGAAGCTCATATTACAATTAAAATAAACTATTTTAGCTCTATTGAACACATTTGTTCATGGTGTGACCAAAAGGAAGGCTTAAAAGTACGATATACTAAAAATGCACTAAAACTTCTAGGAGATTTTTTTGTTGATATGAGGAGAATGTAAAAATTGAGAAAAAACTTTGAATATACATACATTCATAGATACTTTAACTGGTTCTTATCTGCCTATTCAGAAAATATTTAAGAGCAATCTGAACTGAGCTAAACCCAAGATTTAGAAAGCATATATTTACATATTTGTGGAATCAAATGTACTAACAAACGCATCTCATTTAAATTTCCATTTTTTTTATTATTTCTCACATAAAGGATCTTAAAACATATTTTCTTTCAGGACAGTTTCGATTTTTTAATAAAATTGAAAATTTCAATATTATTATCTTTTCAAGTATGGCTGGTACTGGGGTCCACTATCCAGTGAAGCAGCGGAAAAAGTTTTATCAAATGAGCCAGATGGGAGTTTTATAGTACGCGACAGCTCCGATGATCATTACATATTTTCTCTTAGTTTTAAACTAAACAACTGCGTCCGGCATGTTCGAATTGAACAAGATCAAGGTTTGTATTATCAAATTTAATTTTGTCAGTGATACAATTTATTAATTTAATATGCTTATTTTATGATATAAGGCACATTTTCTTTTGGATCATATGCAAAATTCAAATCTCAAACAATAACCGAATTTATTGAAAAAGCTGTAGAACACTCTCGTAGTGGCAGGTAAAGGATAACCAATATGAAACAACATACAACAAATATATTAAATATATATTTTTTCAGATATTTATTCTTTTTACATCGAAGGCCAGAACATGGACCAATGCGTGTGCAATTGACAAATCCGGTATCTAGATTTAAACATGTGCAAAGTTTACAACATATGTGCAGGTAATGTTTTATTTATAAATTGTATTTATAAAGTACAAAAAATTCAAATGTATTTTCCTTTAAGATTTGTTATATTAAAAGCTGTGGTAAGAAAGGACTTAATACAAACATTGCCATTGCCAAGAAGACTTTTAGACTATCTTAATTATAAGCATTGTTATTCAGAACAAGTTGAAAGTGATAGTTCCAATTCTCAGGTATGGATTAACAATCAAAGTTGTTTATTAATAATTACATTTTTCTCTTTTTTAATTAGATTTCCGGAGAAGGCTCCTTGTAGACTTGTTCAACATTATTGTTTTAAATGTTATCATCTTATTTTAAATATAGGAGTAGTTACCATATTATACACGATAGTTAGAATTACAGTGCATAACAAACAAAACAAACAATTAACCGATTGTCTCTTAGTATTGGATTATGTTAATAATAAAATTATTGCTGCTCACAAAGTATTTGTACTCGGTGCTATAATATAAGATATGTAAAATTAAACGTAATATGAATAATACTAGTAGTAATTACAGAATTTTGACTGAATTGCAAATAAAATATAAAAATACATCTATATTTGAATACAGTATTTAAGTTAAGTAAAAGAATACAAAAACAAATCCGAAAACAAAACAAAAATATGTATAACTGAAACAATTTTTATAATCTCGAAAATATTTTATAAGTTTACCCATATTGATTGAATAATTTGGATTTAAAAATGTAAAACATTTTCCAAAAAGCAAACAAAATCTTTAACTTATATCAGGTTATAATTTTGAAATTATGTTCATATGTATATATTAGTTTAAACGTCACACTTTCTCGCCTGTATACATAAAGTTATCAATTAATATTAAAATATTTGAGAAATCTCGTAGGAATTTATGGAGAATAGATATGAAAATATTATATTTTATTATCTGGATTACACTTATACTCTGGACATACTTTATTTAAAATTGACATCATTAAAGAATTAGGACAAATTCTCCAAAATATTACAAAAAATGTGATTTTCCCGATATCCGCCAAGTTCAATTCGCAGAAACAGCTAAACTCTAAGAGCGGGTTTTTGAGTTGGCAATCAAATGTCAATTAATAATCAGATTAGTTAATCTAAAAACAAATTTAATCTGATGTTAATCCCCTTTGAGGTTTTTGTGTACAAGATTAATCTTCGCAGTGTTGCCATACAAAACAACAGAAAACGTCACTGTTTGTTATCAAAACAATGCATGTTTCATAAAAAAGAAGAAGATAATTGTAAATTTAATAGAAAAATTAATGAAAATTTAAATCAAAAAATGTATTTATACTTATCAATAAATCAAACATTTTAAGTTTATTTTTATAAAAAAAATATGATTTTTTTGCATTAGCTGTTTACACTTTTGCATTTCTTGCTCAAGTTTAAACTACCTCCATTGGGTGCTTAAACTAGCAAACAAAATAAACTAACTGAGTACTCAAAAACAGATTGGCCCTAAAAGAGGTACTGATGTATTTTTACAGTTTTATTATTTTATCTGTTGTCCATAAATCCCTATGAGATCTCCCAAAAATTTTAAAATTTGTTTAACAGAATTAAAAAAATCAAGTAAGAGTGCTACATTCGGCTGTGCCGAATATTATATACCCTTCACCATAGTGTTAAATTTAAGATTTTTCTTCATTTATTCCCAAAAATTTCCATTTCGTTCAGAAATGCTTTCCCATCTCTGTGACAAAGAAATAAATTCAAAACAACAAATACTAAACGTTGTTGTTGTTTCAGCGGTTTGCTGTTTATTATAAAGAAGCAAACACAACGTACACACAAACAAGCACAATCTGAACGTTGTTGTTGTTTTCATGCGTCTGCATGTACAAAATAAAAAAATTTCGACGAAATTTTCAGAGGTTGTCTCAGATTTTTGCTCATATCTCCGTTATTTATGAACCGATTTTGCTGATTTTAAATAGAAAACATCTCTTTTAAATAAGAAACATGTCAGTTAGAATTATTGAAAACTGAGATCCCTAAGGCAGACAGAAATGGCTTAATCGACTCCGCTATGTATAAGGATCCAGAATATATATATATACTTTATAGGGTCGGAAAATTATATTGTAGAAATTACAAACGGAATGACAAAAATAGAAATCGGAAATTTTAAACGGCTGATATCAGCCTGTGATATTTGCGTTTATGAGTGAATTTTGACCATCAAGTCATTTTCTGAAGGGGTCTTAGTATGGGGGATAGGGACAAATGAGGCCTGATCATTACGAAAATCAGCAGTAACATTAAGACTTATATAAAACTAAGTTTTGCAAATTTTTGAAGTGATACAAGAAAATTTAACATATTTTTAGCTCAAAAGGCCTATTCGGAGGGTACGGTTGTATAGGGACGAAATAATGGGACGATTTGGTTAAAATTCAAATCCAAATTTCATCAAATCTTAAAAACTTCGACCTGTAGAGTGCGGACGGACATAACGGACAATCGACTCAGAAAGTGATACTTTAAGGTGCAGGACCAATATTATTGGGTATTACAAACATCAGCACAAACGCATAATACCCTCCTCACTATAGTGGTGTAGGGTATAAGAATGAAACTAACTAATTTATACTAATCGTGTAAACACAAAAAATATAAATCATACAACTTTTTTGTCATACGGATGGAATTTCATTAGACTTTACGTACGTAAAGTGTGATCGTGTGAAGAAAGAAAAAAATTTAAATCATCAGATTAGTTACCCAGCAAAAAAAGAAATTCCAAAGAAACGAAAATAAGTAGAATTTACTCCATGGAAGTACTAAAAAAGACCTGAAGAAGTGATGATTTTAACACAGACTTGTCATAGGAGGGATGTCCTTTTTATTTTATTTCAAATTCACTACTTCTGAAGTCAATCTCAAGAAGTAATTTTAATTCTCTTTTTTGGAAGTTATTCGGAAGTGAAATTGTAGTATTATAGAATACAACTAATTTGACTTAAATAATATTAACATTAATTAGGGTAATAGAAACATTTAATACAAAAGCCCAAATATAACATATTTTATCTCATAAAAATGTAAGAACAAAAAATATATCTTCAACAATGAAAAAATAAACTTATTTCCGCTTCTTCGGAAGTCTTTAAACATCACTTCCTCAGAAGGTACAAAACTTCAATTAGTGCTACTTTTGAAGTGGTGATAAATGTTATTCTTTTGGAAGTACTTCGTTTTATTTTTGCTGGGCAATTTAACAATAAATTTATTCTAATACCCCGTTCACATGATGCAATTATTCGTAATTCACGCTATCATTCATCATTCAACCCCCAATTACATACTGAATAACATGATTGATTGGCCATACAAAATTTCAGCTGCGAATTACACAAGCTGTACCTACGTAATTCAAACTGAATTACGAATGAATGAGTGTCATCTCTAATTTTTATCGCGTATTTATCATAATCAGCTGTTTGTTTTCATTGGATGGAGACAAATAAAATCACAAAAAATGCAAATAGAAAATATATAACTTAATTTGTTAAAATAATGTAACAAACGTATTTTTGTATCATACACATACACACTAATATTCCAAAAAAATACAAAATAATGAATGAAAAAAAAAACTGTCAAAACGAATTACGAATGTGTCGAAGAAACGTGTTAATTAGCTATCGTCATTCAGAGGCCGAATTAAGTAATTCAACTGGTCGTGTGAACATGGTATAATGTTAATCCCCTTTGATGTTTTTGAGTAAAAATTTAAACTTCTCAGCATTGCCATAAAAAACAACAGCAAACGTCCGTTCCCACGACAATTGGATCTTCTTTCCGGAACGACCCGAGTCATACTCGGCCAATGATTGTCAACCCAACGACAGCTGTATCAACCGACAGTTTTTTTCTCAGGAAAGAACTATCGGCCACAGTCGAACTTTTACAACAACAACTTAAAACGTCATTGTTTGCTATCAAAATGCATTTTTTATAAAAAGAAGACAATTGTAAGTGTAATATGAAAATTAACGAAAACTTGATTAAAAATAAAAAAATATATACATTTTGAAGTCTCCATAATTTATACTAATCAAGAACTAAAACATTTTAATGTTTATTTTTATAAAAACGTTATTTTTTTTTTGCAGCAACTCAAGTTGCATTTCTTGCTCAAGTTTAAACCACCTACATATGTATATTGGGCGCTTAAACTAGCAAACAAAATTAGCTGTATACTCAAATACAACTTTCGAGGATTGATTATAATCCCAGCAAAAAAGAACTTCCAAAGAAGTGAATAAGAAGTAAAATTAACTCCATGGATGTACTGAAAAAAACCTGAAGAAGTGATGATTTTAACACAGGCTTGTCATAGGAAGGATGTCCATCTTATTTGATTCCAAAGTCACTACTTCTGAAGTCATTCTTAAGAAATAATTTTTATGATCTTTTTATGGAAGTTATTCGGAAGTGAAATTGTATTATGGAACAACTATTTCAGTGTACTATATTCATAGAACAAAACAAAAATAATATTTAAAACAAACAACAACAATACAAAACATTTCTTAAAATGTGTAAAATTAGTAAAAATAAACAAAATTTATTTGATTAAAATATTGTACACATTCGTAATTTTAGACTGTCGTGCGTCGTTGTCATTATCGTTTAACGGGAATCAAGGCGTCCTTTATTCCTCCACCTTCGAGAGTTTTACGTTTCAAACCGCATTGGCCAAACGTGTGACATCGTATAACTATACATTTTTATGTTGTTTTTCAAAATATATTTTTTCATAATTTTATTTTTTTTTTGTAAAATTATTTTATTTTTGTTTATATTTTAGGGTTAATACCGAACACCTTATTAGGTACTACATGAAAAATACTGAAAATTTCAGAAATGAAATCCTAAAATTATTGCCTACAATTTTCTGTTGTGATAGAAAAAGTTTATTAATTTTTAGACGTTTTTGAACGAAAACTTTCTAATGATTTATAATGTTCGTGTGATAACTAAAATATTTTAGAAAAGCAGACTGTAATACATAAAAACAAACTTCCATCTTAAATCTTGCCAGAAAAAGCTTTGACTTTTTTTAAACTTTCCTAATATATTGTTTGAGAACAGTTTCAAAAGAGTGAAGAGTAACTGTAATTTTAGAAGTTTTAACAAAAAAGTAGTATGTTTCTATTTTATTTTTAATTTTTATTACGTTTTGAAATAAATTTATAGCCCATTCAGACCGAGTCGAAATTAAGTAATTTGGGCTCGAAATTATAAATGAAATCTTTCTTGTTCAGACCGGTGTTTTTGACACTTGACGGATTTGGCTTGCAAATTTTGCGTAAAATTACACTTATTTAAGTTTCAAATAATGTGTTGATCACTTTTATTACAAATTTTGCACAAATTCTATTAAATTATATTGTTTATATCTGGTTTTCCAATTTTTATAATTTTTTTGTTTTGTAACACAGGGTGGTTCATTGGGATTTCAAGTTAATTTCAATGAAATTAAGAAAAATTACTTGATTTCAAATCAACAAAATGTAGGGGAAATTACTTAATTTCGAGTAGATTTCGATCGAATCCCCAAATTACTTAATTTCGTTTAGTCTGAATGGGCTATTACATATATACATAAATTGCTACTGTACTAGATATTCCATTACTGATAGTTTTTCGTGTAAAATTGTAGGGCTCTAGCTGTTCCCATATATACGAATTTTAAGTGTTTAAAACATAACCACTTCTGCTAGTCACCCATTTTTTCCATTATTTATGTACATTGACAGTAAGTGCCGGTTCACAATAAGCAACATTAGTTGGGCAAATTTGATTATTAATTTAATCTTTCAAATGTCTTTCAAATTATTGAATTTGGAAAACAAATTGTATAGACATTTTTGAAAAAGAAATTAAAATGGCTTATTTAAACTAATTACACTCAGTCATGTTTTTAACACAATGAGTTTAAAAACAACCGATTTGAAATGTTTTTCAGCCTACAAAAATATTTTTTAAAATAAAGAATATCACTTTAATTATACTGAATTCAAGATTTTGTTTTGAACATTACTTTTTGTTCTAGCTGTGTTCATTAAAAAAATTACGGAAAAATCATTCATCATCATCATGTTTTATAATTAAACATCTCGAATTGAGATTCTTTTGAACATGAAAAAATGAAGTAATTTGAAGTATTTTTTAAATATGAAGCGTTTCAAAAAACATGAATGTGTGAACTTAGTATAAGAAAATCCGAATTTTGAGCTATGCCAGTTTTATATTAAATAATATATTTATAAAACTAAAGTTTTTAATTCAATAACAATTTAATTTATATTCATCAATATGGGTTAAATTTAAGAGGCAATAAACAAAACTGTTACACGTGTTTTACAAATACTTACATACATATGCACACATTACATAAATGATCATATACCTATAAGAAAACATTTTCGAAATTCATTATTTAGTGTCAAATAATCTGAAAAAGCATTAAAACAAAACCTACGGCCAAATAAATATTATGATTTAATCATAAACATATACATAAAACTATGTCTATTAATATTGCATGAAAATAAAAAATGAGTACTGAATAAATCTTCTCGATGTTTACAAATTTAAATGGTTTAAAATTAATCGTAGATATAGGGCATTGGTGGCCAGAAAGATAATTTTTAAAATGCATATGTGTAGCCTAAAATATGAAAGAGAACATAAATGAAAATATGTGTGCTTTGCACTGATGTTTGTACTTATTTGTGTTATTCATATTATTTGTATTAAAAATTAACAACAGAAGGAATGTATACATCGATGTATGTATGTATGTATTGAAGAAACGATGTATTGATGCATATATTGATGTAAGAATGTATTAATGCATATGTTGATGTATTTATGTACATACCCAGCAAAAAAAGTGTGGAAAAAGATGTAGAATTTTCATCACAACTAGTAACCCGAAGTGCTTCAAATTCGGGTGTAAAACCTATGAATTTTACATTAGCGTGTCATTGGAGGGATGTTGTTCATTTTTGGCAGCTTTGAACTACATCTGATCTTATTTTTAGAAGCAGTAAAAATCCGATATTTGGATGTCAAAAATTAAACACATTCTCTTAATGACACGCTTATGTAAATTTCACTACTCTTTCACCAAATCTTGATGTACTTTAAATATGTTATTTGTAATGACTTTTCCACATCTCTTTCCTCACTTTTAACTGGGGTTTCATTTGTAAGGAAATATTTGGTTTATAAAAGTGAAAAATATGTAATCGCATTTTAAGATGTGATTAAGATGTAGTTTGTAAAGTATGACATCAATTATTTTTTGCTGGGTATGTATGTATGTCCGTCTATAAGTGTTCAAATGATTAACCGTTAATCGATAAAATTTTGGCGATTAATTGCTTGAATAAATGAATACAAATATAATTGTAAATAATTATTTACATAATAAATCTATCTATCAAAAGCATTTATACAAACATTTATTTGTAACGGCAACTAAATTAAATTGTTTTTGTTTTGTGTATAGTTTGTTTTGTTGCTGAGAACATTCGTATTGCATGTGTATGAGTGAGAATAACACAATGCCCGCAGGAGCATGTTTGGCCGCCAATTATATAGGGTATCGCGATGATAAAGTGTCAAGATCAGATTCCGATAATAAGTCATATGCAAACATTGTTTACCACGGCAATACTGTAATGTATAAGTCGGTTAGTGGCGGTTCACACAGGAAGACTTTTTTGGGAAACTTTTGATTTTGTGTGTGAGAGAAGGAGATGGTTGATATTTCTCTGCAGTACGACGAACTAGTTCGACAACGGCGATATCAACAGCCACTAAGAACTACCACTAGTGAATTTTCAACATGGGATGTCATTGCTAGTGGCCGATTGGCACCTTTAGCATTACATGTAATATTTATAAACCGGTTAACCAAAAACCGTTAGCATATTTCGGTTTTTCGCAAACCGGGTTTTTTAAAACATTGGTTTTTGGTTAACCGGGCTATCCGGTTTTTAAGTCTCGGTTAACCGGTTTAAAAAAAATTTAATTTTTAGTACAAAATTGTGTTTTTTTTTTTATTTTTTATTGCAATTCGCATTTTTAAAAATTTTGGATAGATAATTCTAAAAAATATTTGTAACACTCAAAAATATTGATCCTACACCCTCCTTAAAGTATACCAATCGGCTCAGAATAACTTCCTGAGTCGATTAAGCTATGTCCGTCCGTCTGTCTGTATGTCTGTCCATGTAAACCTTGTGCGCACGCTACAGGTCGCAATTCTTAGGATAATTTGATGAAATTTGGCGCGTACGCCTCATTTAGCCCAAGGGGAAACATTACTAAAAATGGTTGAAATCGGTCCATTATTTCACCTAGCCCCCATACAACCGAACCACCCGAATAGGGCTTTTGAGCCCATAATTATATTAAATATTCTAGTCAGTGTTGCGAGAACTCCCCCAGAATAAAGTGCAAAATGACGGTCAAAAAAGTGCAAATTCGTTGAAAAAAGTGCTAAATTCAAATCAAGCTTTTAAAAATCCATTAAGCCATGTTTACCCGTCTGTGCGGGTGGCTGTCCAGGTATAATGTACAGGTCGCAATTTTTGAAATAATTCAACGAAAATGCAAAAGACTATTTCAAATTGGTCCATAGTTTGACCTTGCCTATATAAATATCCCTTTACAAAATCGGTAAGGGGTAATTTAAAAAAAATCGAACAAAAAAGTAGGATTTTGAACATGACCCTTCCCTGATTTCGTTGAAATTCGGTACACACATTCTTCATGTAAATACGGAATTTAAAGTTCTCCAAAATTTTCAAATTCGTTACGGTCCAGATTTTATCGATGTTTAAATTTCATATTTTTTTTAATTTTTTTCAACAAGCATTAAATTTTACATCGTATATTTTCTGAACTGTTTATCCGATTTTAATCGTTTTAGTTCCCAATGAAAGCCTATATCTTGTAGCTTGATAATATTCAAGATATTTAAAAATTTAATGTTTTATTTGATGATGAACACAAAAAAGTTTAAGAATTTGAAACAAAAATTAAATTGTTTATGAACAAAAAATTAAAATTTTTTAAATTTGTATGGAAATGATGTGGATTATTTTACTAAAAGTTGATTTACTTGAGATCCCCTCATTGTCCCATTCTGAAATTTTTATATTTTAAAGGACGTTGTTTGATGTCATCATCCTTAAGCGACATGGCCACACATCAAATTTGTTGACTCAAACTGTAAATTTTCGATTGTGTTAGTAAAAAAAACTCACACCACATATATACACGTGAGTTTTTTCACTAACACAATTAAGAAACTTACCGTTTGAGTCAACAAATTAGGAACTAAAACGATAAATATTTTATAAAATTTAATGCTTGTTGAAAAAAATTTGAACTTTGAACCTTGATAAAATCTAAACCGTAATGAATTTTGAAATTTTGAAGAACTTTAAACTTCGTATTGATACAAAGAATGTGTGTACCAAGTTTTATCAAAATCGGAAAGGGTAAGGTACAAAACCTGTTCGAAAATTTGTTTAATGCCCCTAAGAATAAGTATATACATATACATATATATGTATATGTATATTAAATAACTAATAACACTAGATAACAACGATTTTGTTTAGGATATAAAACCTATATGGTTTTCTTTGTTTAGGACGTCTAAGACCAGAAAAAGTATGTATTTAAAAAATCTAGGACGTCAAATCTTTTAATTATTCATTAAAAAAATGATAAAAAGAGTGTTAAATTCGGAAGAAAAAATTTTATATTTATAGTTTTAGTCATGGTAGAAAAATATTAGAAGGTAGTTTCGATTTGATATTTTTTACGAGAATGGAGATTTTTGAAGTTAATTTTATTTGTAAATATTTAAAGAAAGCATTGCCACATTTAGGAAAAGTGTAAAATATTTCAAGAAATTTTTAAACAAACATGTGTAATTTAAAATTCTAATTTTTCTAAAGCCACTAATTATGCATTTCCAAAGCAACTTTAAACAAGTACAATATGTACATATGTACTTGAATTGAAGACCAAAACTAAACAATTTGTTGTTTCTTTTTCTATAATACTTTTTAATCATTTTAAGTACAACAGGCATCAATTAAGTCGAATCATACACATACATATAGCCACAATCAAAACATGTGTTATAACTAAGAGAAGAAGGTACATATGTATATTATCCGGGGATTATCTAAATTTCGTTCATATAATAGACCAATCACATTAATTTTGAGATTCATAAATATCAGTGTTCTGGGAGGACATTAGTATGGGGACTGAATAAGCTGCATCAACAGAGAATATGATTATACATCTAATGTATAAAAAAAGAATCAATCTTTTAAGTAAAAGAACACATCCACCAACAAAAATTACATTACTTGAAGAAGAAACTCGATCTGCAATTCATATTCCCATTATTTCAGTTCTGTATTATAGCCATGATCAAGGTACGTGTAGCCAGTTTACCCTGCCCATGATATTATAGATTTGAATGGCTTTGGGAAGCTTTCCCTTTGAGCAGCCCCGAACAAAAATGCTTCTAGCTCTCACAACAATTAATTTGAATGGCTGCGATAAACCTCCATCAGCAGCTTTTCAGCCTTTTTTCACAATTTGATAATGTATATTTTCTTTGAAAATTATTTGTTTTTTAACAAAATATATGTATACAATTTGTTAATTTTGTTGGAAATATTTTTTTTATATATTTTTATTTGAATTATAAGAAAATTCGTACAAATTATTACAGATATGGTAGCATTATTTTAAACATAAACTTCAAATCTCCTTTATTGTCAGATGGTTAGTCAGGGTGACATTAAGACAAATTGAAACTACCTTCTAATATTTTTCTATCATGGTTTTAGTTATTTTTTATATAAACAATTTTATGGGTCATATCCACAACACTTTAGCAAAGGTATTCTTATTGCAAAAATATAGAAAATTCAGTTGAAATAATCTTAAATCTCAGGTTTATTACTCATACTTCTAAGAGCTTTTAGGAAACAATATAAATGTTAATGTGACAAATGAATTATGAGGGTTATATTCAAATACGCAAGTTTGTAATTTCTCCTCTATATAAATCCTTTCAGAAAATAAATTTATTCTCAATAAATTATTAAAACATTTTAGTATTATGATACATTCGAAAATATGATTTGTTTTAAAACATCCTTCTTAGAGCTCGGTCCATGATCCAAACCATTAAGATCCTATTCCGAAAATAAAATCGATACACGATATAAAATTTGAGCATAAATCTAATAAATGAGCAAATCTTGGTAAAACATCTTGTGTTGGTGCGTATGTAATATTCGGCATTCCTGAACTTTTACCTGTTTTTATATGTTCATACATTTTTATTTTATTGTATATTTTAAATTTTAATGATTTTTTTTCAAAAAAATGTTTTTGGAAGATATTAGCCGTTTTAGCATGTAGTCACTACATTGTTAACAAAACAACGCTCTTTTAGCTTATTTTTTCAAATATTTGTGACGATTATTGCATAATAATATTTAAAATAATTCACTTAGTTTAATTTATAGTGCAAATTATAAATTACAATAAACATATACAAAAAGTTTTCGTGAGAATTTCTTAAAATTTCAAAACTAAATTTTTGCAGTTCTCTAGAGAAATTAAACTTTAAGGTTCTTTAATTATAAAAAAGTGCAAAATAGAAGAAAAAATGCCAAAAATGCACTTTTAATGCTAAAAACTTCTAGCAAAAGACGAAAAAGTGCTAAAAAGCATCTAGCACTTTTTTCTAAAAAATAAGTGCAGCCGACGAAAAAAAGTGCTAGAATTGCACTTTAAATGCCGTTATGGCAACACTGATTCTAGTATTTCAACAAAAATTGGCAAAACTTAGTTTTACATAACTCTAAATGATACAGCCGATTTTCGTAATGATCGGGCCTCATTTGACCCTAGCCCGCATCACAGAAAATGAATGTTCACAATTCACTTATAAACACTAGTATCACAATGAAATGCGGTACAAATGACTTTTATATAAACATAAATCCTGATTCGATAAAGCTATGTCCGTCTTTGTGGCCATATATTCCTTGTGTATACGCTACAGCTCGCAATTTTCAAGATAATTAGTTTAAAATTAACACATATTCTTCTCAGGATCCAATGAGGAAGTCTGTAGAAAATGATTGAATTCGGTCCATTATTTCACCTAGCCATCATACAACAGTACAAACAAACCCAAAACGCCCTCCCACAAAGGGCTTTGGAGCTCACAATTATGTTAAATGTTTTAGTACCGGGTTAAAACTGGGTTTTCCAAAAGTCGGTTTTTTTTATAAACACTAATTACATGTTTCCATTAATCTCATTAGTTTAAATGCTCACACAAGAAAGGAAAAAACTAAAAATTAAAAATGAATTTTGAAACTGGGGTTGAACTTTGTGTATTTCGTTTTGTAGTTAGATACTATTGTAATTTTTTGCAAAGATTTTAATTTTCATGTTTTAATAACAAAAATATCAAGTTTATTGGAAAACTGTGCTTGTCAAATTGCCAAAAAGTTAGGAATTTGCCACCGAAGAGTGCTACAAGTGCGAAAAAGAAAAAATATAAGCACACCAGAAGTTAAGAAAAATCGATCGTGCTTGCTTTCGGAGAAAAATGTCAAAACCATGGAGCGTTTATTGACATCCAAACAGGTAAAAACACCAAAAAATCTGTCGAAAAATTTATGATCATCTTGTGTAAAACAGGGTGAATACAAGAAATTTAAAAATTTCTTATTAAATTTTAATGAGTGCAAAATTAGATACTTTGACTTTATTCATAAATATGTTTTAATCTTTAGATTAATATTTAATTAACATGAATTTAATTTTGTTTTATTTTTATATTGTTTTACTGAATATTTTGAATAAAAAACTTCATTATTTTTCTTTTATTTTATGGGTTTTATTGCATTTTTAAGTTTTATTTGCTAAATATGTAACCAGATTTGCTCGCCACTGTAAATCTATCGATTTTGTGATCTCGCAAAAGTTTTAAAAAATTTTAAAAAGTGAAGAAAACTAAGTTTTTAAATAAGTTTTCTGGGTCAATTGTGATTAAATGTCTTTGTTGTCTCCTCCCTTGATAAAATAAGAAAATCTTTTGCTCCGGCATACGTTCCAAATCAGATTCAACAATTTTTAGCACGACCAATTACTTATCACAAAAAGCACGTTTTATTCGCAAAATTTGTCTTCCCAATAGTTATAGTCATAGAGTATAGTTTCTACTATTTATTTATGTACCCTTAAGAAGTCATGAATAACGGAAGATTATAAACTATTAAAATTAATAAAATTAAACCATAATAAATAATATATATGAAAATAGTTTTCAACAGACGTTTATCAGAATAGCCAGGCCATTTTCTTATATTTATCCGACATTTATCAGACTTTCTTATACTTGATCAGACTTTTGGTCGAACTGTCTAACATTTTATCAGACATTTATCTGTCATCTATCAGACTTTCTTATATTTGATCAGACTTTTGTACGAAATGTCGAAAGAATATCAGACATTTGTCAGACTTCAATCAGATTTGTCGAAAATTCCTTCAGAATTTCCCCCGGAATTTACATCAGATTTCGTACCTCTGCACATTTTTCCGAATTTCCTCAGACAAAGAGTTCCGAATTCCGAGCAACCTTTCATACGATTTTCGTAACGAATTCTGGCGGCAACTTGTGCAGACTGTCGGTGCGAATTCGGCAAAAATTGTTTAGTGAGAACTTACACATTGCAGTTTGTGACGCGAATGTATTTTTATGTAGACACATAGAAAAAGGAACAGATATTTCCATTCTGCTTTGTTATTGTGTAATACCAATAGTGTCATAATATTTGTAATGTCCTTATTAAAATACGAATGGAATTTCATTTGATTTTTCATACATTAAGTCTCATAGCAAAGAATAATAAGAAGTTGGACTATGACATTGTTTTACAACAATAACATTTCCTTCTCTTCACAGACGAGTTCTGTGTAAATTCAACACACTTGTGAGAACTCAATTCTCTCACAATACTTCAAAACTTTTTCGCGAAAATACCGGGATAATAGGACTTGAACGACGTTTTTTCACAAACACATAGGTTAGGTTAGGTTAAGAAGGGTTATACACCGTAAAAACGGTGTATATCCACTTGGAGACCATAAGGTCCATTGTGATTCCCTTCAAGAAGTGAAGATTCAAAACAGAGAAGCCAAAACACTACCACAACACAAGAATGAAAGAAAATAGAAAAGAAAATAGGTAGAGAGTGGAGATTCAAAAACAGAGAAGCCAAAAACGCTACCACAACACAAGAATGAAAGAAAATGGTAAAGAGGTCATATTTATAGATAATTAAATAACAGATAAGTAAATAATTATATGTATATAAAAAAGAAAATCCATGTCCCCCTATAAAGCCCAGTCGTCTCTACTTCCTCCTCATCCTCGCATAACCTGCAATAGTCCGGTACACTACTGTCCCACTTACTAACAAAGGTTCTAACTGAGCAGTGTCCAGTTAGAATCCCTATCAGAACCCTTAGACTGCGTCTGTCCAGTCCTATAAGTATTTTGGTAGCACCCATATCAAGTTTTGGCCACAGGGCCTTTGATATTTTGCAATCCAATCTACTATTCCAGGACTGGTTAATGATATCACGTATTCTTTCGAATATCAACCTATTATAGTGACAAATGGGTGGTTTAACCATCCTTTCCCTATCATCTATATCAAGGTTCGAACCTAATCTAGCTAGTTCGTCCGCAACCTCATTACCATGCACATTACAGTGCCCTGGCACCCAACACAATCTAATGACAAACAGTCTCATAATGTCCCTAAGGGCATTTCTGCAATCTACAACTAGGTGCGAGTGTACCGTGTGACAATCCAATGCTCTAAGAGCAGCTTGACTATCAACATAAATTGTCACAACTGACCCCGGATCGATATGATTCCGAATCAGTTCCGTCGCTTTCCAGATCGCTAGGATCTCTGCTTGGAAGACACTACATTCGTCAGGGAGTCTGAATGACCGTTTTATGTTGATATCAGCGATATAGACACCGGCACCCGTGCCGGTATCCATCTTGGACCCGTCAGTGAAAACTGCACACCCTCCAAACAGTCTATCGGATACAAGCCAATCATCCCTAGTTGAAAATTCTATCAAAGGTGTTTCCCCGAAGTCTAGAGTCGTAATATCATAATCCCTAATTCCGTGAAGGGAATTACCCTGATCAAGCAGACCTACTTCGTACAAAATTTTTGTATGATTGTCGCGCGAGGGTTTCACTAACGAAGACTCGTAGAGTCTTAGTAGATTCCTAGCCGCCACACCCGCTACAAAATGTTCTGTAGGTGACAGGTTCTGAATGATGTCCAAGGCCGCTTGCGGAGTACTTCTAATGGCACCAGTAATGCCAATGGAGGCACATCTTTGAGCTTTATTGAGCAACTTCCTGTAACTGTCCTTTCTCAATGTCTCCCACCAGACAATGCAACCATAAGTTAGAATAGGCCTGACAACTGATGTGTAAATCCAATTTACCATATCTGGTTGCAGACCCCAATTCTTCCCTATGGAATTCTTGCATGTGTAGTAGGCATTGAGACCCTTTTTCATTCTTTCCTGAGTATTTTGCTTCCATGACAGCTTGCTATCAAGGAAGATCCCTAAATACTTAGCTCCTCTAGATAAACCTAATTCGACGCCATCTAACTTTGGCAATCTGAAATTGTCTACCTTATACCTCCTGGTAAATAGTACCAGTTCCGTTTTACAAGGATTAACACCCAGTCCCTTATCCTTCGCCCATAGCGAGAGTTCACCTAATGCATTCTCCATGATGTCACTGATCGTGGATAGAAATTTTCCTTTGACCAGTATCACCACGTCGTCCGCATAGGCAACTATCTTCCTACCCTTAGATTCAAATAGCCTTAGGATACCGTTAACCGCTAGTAGCCACAGAAGAGGAGATAAAACACCTCCCTGTGGTGTCCCCCTGGTAACCCTTCTCCTAATGCAATGATCCCCTAGGGTCGAGTTAATAATTCTACTGCTAAGCATACAGACTATCCAACTCACCAGGAAGTCCTGAACTCCGAGCCCTATAAGCGAATCTCTAATAGCCTCAATCCTTATATTATTGAAGGCTCCCTCAATGTCCAAAAACGCAGCCAGAGTATAATACCTATTCTTCAAGCCGTGCTCAACACAACTTACCACCTCATGCAGTGCACTCTCAACAGATTTACCCTTAAGGTAGGCATGTTGAGCGCCACTAATGAGGCGAGTATCAATATTGTTCCTTAGATGTAGATCTATCAGTCTCTCAAGTGTCTTCAAAAGAAAAGAAGACAGGCTGATAGGTCTAAAATCCTTTGGCTTTGAGTGGCTTACCTTACCGGCCTTGGGTATGAAAATAACCCTAACCTCCCTCCACCTCTTTGGTAAATACCTACTACCAAGGCATCTCTTAAAAATCTTCATCAGAAGAGATATAGCGTCCTGAGGCAAGTTCTTTAGTAGAGCTGGAAATATACCATCCGGCCCCGGTGACTTGAAGGGGTCGAATGAATTAACCGCCCATACTAGCTTTTCCCTAGTGACTATCTCCTCTATGCAACTGTAGGTGCTACTTGGCGCCACAGACTCGAAGTCCCGTTGGTCGTCAACCACATCTTCAGTTGCAAGATAACCCGGAAAATGTGTTTCCATTAGCAGAGCTAGGGTCTCAGAGCTGGACTCAGTCCATGAGTTATCACTCCTTTGGATATACCCTATGACCCTTGGGTCCTTAGATAATATCCGTCGGAATCTTGATAACTCGTTGACATTGTCTATGGATTCACAGTACTGGGACCATGAAATCCTTTTAGCCCTTTTGAGATCAGCCTTATACTTATTGAAACACATTTTATAGTTGTTCCAGTCAATTGCTCGACCTCTAAGCTTGGCCCTATTGAACAATTTCCTAACAGTCGACCTTTGAAGTCTAAGTTCCTTGGTCCACCACTTAGGTTGCTCTCTTTTGCCCGGGAAAGTAACCGGACAAGATAGCTCATAGCTTCCCTTAAGTAGGTCTGTGAACTCGTTCACAACCCCCTCTAAATCAGTTGGCAACAAATCGCACAAGTCCCGTTGTGCCAATACAGACTCTACCCTATCATTAAAGGTTCCCCAATTTGTTTTCCTAGGATCCTTAAAAGGTGGACTCCTAGCCAAGACAAAATCCAGTGTGAAGGTAATGCGACTGTGGTCCGAGAATGAAAAGTCCGTTGCAACCTTCCAATCCCTAACGAGATCTTCTAAACGGTTAATTAAAGTTAAATCTATAACTGCCTCCCTATCCTTGTTCCTGAACGTCGGCGTATCGCCCTTGTTACAGATGATGAGATTATTATCAGTTATAAAGTCAAATATTAACTCACCTCTTTTGTTGATATCCTTGCTGCCCCATTGGCAATGATGAGCATTAGCATCACAGCCCATTACAAGGATCGCACTTTTTCTTTTCGCATATGCCGTCAGCTCACGCACCTCAGAGCCGGGTGGGTCAGTCGCCTCGTACGGCATATACACCGAAGCCAGTGTGAGCGTACGCCTACCTTTGGCTTCTCTGTTTATTACGGTTATGTCACCGCTCCTAAAAGAATGAGAAATGAGAAAACCTAATTCATTCTTTGCCAGGATACAAGTCCTTACCTTGTCCTCGGAAGACGGGACAAATAAGGTGTAACCTTTGACCCTTAAACCAAGAACCTTATTGTTGTTAATCCAAGGTTCTTGGATAAGGGCCACGTCCGTCTGTGAATCGATGAGGAAGGTTACTAAATCGGCTGAAGCTGCTTCACAGTGATGCAGGTTTATCTGCACCACTAGCAACTTCTTTGGTTCTGTCATGTTTTGGGTACCGGAACCTGACAGTGCCAAGACCAAATTTAGCAACCCCCCCCATCTCATCCAGGACTTCTAAGGACTTACGATCCACTGCGAATCGAAAGTCCTTGCCAGTATTCTCCTTACAAACCAGTGAGTTCACATGTCTCCATTGGTCTGTAAGAAGTCTACCATTCTGTTTGGCCAATACTGCCAGTATGGTTTGCACCGTTCTTACGGGTGGTGGAATCCACACTGTTACTATTGACCGTAGTGGCAGTTCGGAAGCTTGTATCACCTCAAGCTTTGCTGCTGGGTTAATGTCGCTACATTTGCCAATTGCCGATTTTAAGAATTCCAAGGAGTTCTTGTTTCCGCAATTGACAACCTTCACGCCCTTAACCCAGTCTGCACCATTGAAGGATACATCCTCCGACTCACCCTCAAAGATGGCGATCTCATCAATCAGCCTACCTTCAATTGATTGCCAGAAATCGGTACTGATCCTCCCATCTGGATCATTCCGATCAATGACTGCCACTTGAAGGCATACATCTAGGCTGGTTGACTTCTTCACCTTCTTACTGGATGAAGAGGGTTGATCATCACCAAATCTGGCTCTCTTAATTGTCTCCTTACGGGGACCTTTAGGAGCGCCAGCCGGGGATGGACCAGACCTCATCTTTGTGCTAGGTGACTTTGACACCACTGGTTTGGAGGGTCGGTAACTACCGGAGCCCTTTCCCTTACTGACGTTCTTGCGGAGGTCAGTAGGAGAGCGGGCCGGAAGTTTACCGGTCCTCTTTACCTTACCTGGTGTCGTGTCCACCTTGCTAGGGTTTTTGGGTGGTAGACCTTTGACTTCCGCAGCTCGCTCCGAAGACATGAGCGCATTGGTTTCCGGGATACCACCCTCTTTGCCTTTCGGCAGACTGCAGGTTGATGTTGCTATCGACCCATCACTCTTTTGAGTGTTAGTCGGGTTGATTGCAGCATCCACCTGTTGTCTCCAGGGAGTGGACCAACCCAGAACGTCACCAACGGGGCCGTATATTCTCTCGAATTTAGCGACGCTTTGTCGGTGCCTTCTGAGCAGGAGCCTCTCCCTTGACGAGAACTTTGAAGAATCAGCCTTTGCCTTCTTAGACAGAAAGGCGAGAGACCTCAAAGTCCCGTTCCTAGCCTTCTCCTCCTTCGTTCGGCCTGTATAATTAATATCTCGTGGAGGGGCACTTGGCTTCTCCTCCACGGCTACTTGCCGAACGACCTGTGGACGGTCTTCTCCCAAATGTCCCCTTTGGATCCTCTTGGCCTCTTTAGCAGGGGATGTTATCTTAACAGTCTGACTGTCAGCAAGCTCTTCGTCAGACAGAGATAAATTCCCCAGCTTCTGTGTGGCACTAGTTTCACCAAAGGAGTCACTTGACACCTCCAGAAGACCCTCCACGTCTAAGTCGGTCAGTACCTGTCCTTCATGCTCAACAATTCTGGCATGGAGGTCAGTAAGGGTAACGTCACCGTCCTCCCATGTACTGTCCAACTCCCCATTATCCTCGTTGACCGTGACGTCCGGATTGTCTCTCCCTAACAGGTCGACCACCCCTTCCGTCGTGTCCCTACTCTCATCCTTTTTTGTTTCTATCTTTGGTTCTTCTATTTTGAATCCCACGAGTATGCACGTACAGACGGACGATCCACGCAGTGACGGCGTACGTGGACTAGGCAACTACGTTACAACAGCGCTTTACCATGACGCTGAGGGGAGCTGTTAGCAACTAGCCTCTTTATGCACTGGCTAGCCATCCAGGCCCTCGGCACTGCTACCACTCACCTTGACCTTAAAAGTGCCTATATAACGCTATGTCTAACGGTAAAGCCCTTACTGCTCAAAGAGCCAAATCGAATAACATAGCGTATCATCTATGTCATGATAGAAGGAAGTAGGATTGACAGACACATACCACACTCACTATCTTGACAAGATGAGTAACCTTTAGTTATACACTTCTTTGAAACCATAACTTCCTGTGGCTGGATACCGAAGCATTAGTCCACAGATAACCAGATAAGAAACCATTGACAGCTGTCAAAAAAGTAAATTCGAACCGTATGGTTTTGTTTACATTTTTTTTACCATTTTTGAGTTCCGCCATTAGGTAAAATTTTAGAGCAAAAGAAAAAATAAAATGTATTAAAAAATCGATGAGTGTGTGAGATGAGCTGTATGATTGTTTTCATCGCTCGTTTGAAAAAAAAAAATAGCAAAAAATGTAAACATCGAAGAAATTGTATGTGAAGAAGAATTGCAAAAAAATAAGATTAAAAAGAAAACAATTATTTTATTAAATATTTGCTTAGATTCTAATTAAAAGTGTACTGGATTTGTTTTTTAATTATTCCTTAATGTTCTTTCATTATAAAACATTTTTCAATACACTATCAACACCACAAACAAATTTTTTGACTTGCATGTACAGTAAAACCCGTTTATTTGATTTCAACGCATATTTTTTGAAGTTCGATATAAAAAAGGATAAATGTATAAAATATTATTCATGGGACTAAATAGTAATTCGTTTTAACCAAGAATTCTTTATAAAATATGTTTTTGTATCAAAATAGTTATCAAAATTCCGGTAATTAAGATGAGTTCGTAAAGAGCAAGAAAAAGTTATAAATGGGTTTGACTGTAATGCAATTTGTTTTTTATATTTGAAAAAAATTAAGTGTAAGGTGAAGAGAGATGGAAATATATCTTTATATATTTGTCCCTCTTTTAAATCTACCGTGGTTCATTTTACATTTTCTTTTGTTGATTTTTCGTAAATTTTTTTTTGTTTGCCTCCTCCATATTGCTAAAATCAGCTGATTCCAGTCTATGAGTAGTCTATGCATTAGTCACAGTAAGCTCTAGTCACGATGTGTACTTAAGCCCTTGCATCACGACAAGATAGTTACCCTTGGCGAAGGAAACACATAACTATTTTTTAATTTTTTACACAATTTTATCGCATTTAACAATCCGAAATATTTTTATTTTTCACAAACTAAAAATTTTTTTTTTTTTTAATTTTTTTCACAATTAATTTTTGTGTGTTGAAATTAAAATTGACAAAACAAAGTTGTATATTTTGGTATTGAAAATGAAAAAAATTATTTAAAATAAAGTTATTTTTTTGCAAAAAAATAGATTTTAAGTCCGAAAAATATATTTATTAAATGTTTACTGATTAGATGTGGGCAAAATAAATTAAAAAAAATCTGCGAATGTAGAAATTTAAATGTTATTTATTTTTCCTAAAATTTTTATGTACGATTTTATGCAAGTATGTATGTTTGGAAAGTGTAGTGAAAGTGGTTGGAGCTCCAATACTAATACAAAAATTCTACCAATACATACTTAGAGTTAGGTACCGAATGACAACTCCTTTACGTACCAACTGACAAGCCCCAATTTCTTTATATTCTTTGTCTCATAGTCTAAAGCTACTTTTAAAAACATTTAAAGTAGATTTGCGTAAACCCTTTTAAGGTGTTTCCACAGAGCTTACTCGTTTTGATGTTCGAATTTTTGAACAAATTCAGATAATTTTCTAAACATCACAAATGATTAATCATGGCTGTAAATGCTTACATTTATCTATTAAATGTCACTAATTAAAAATTTATAAGTTGTTCTGTAGCATAAAACATGTATCGCTTATGCCGACAGAATATTGAAAAAGAAATTAAAAATAATATCATATTACAAAGTCGATACTTTAAATATTTTACTGATCATGGCTTTGTTTGCATGTATTTCTTGCGTTCAATGTTCTGTCCAATTGTTACACTCTCCACTTTATGAATAATGCTGTGTAAGCAATTAATTACTATATAATCTAAGAACTTTTTCAATAAAGACACACTTCGTTTAACACAATTTAAAATTGGCAAACAAACACAATTTAATTTAGCTCTTGCGAAGAACTAAGATTTAACGTAAACATCTTTTAATTAGCATAGTTCTATATGGCGATCCTGCCGGCCTTTTTGGAGTGCTAAAAATAATAAGCACCCAAAAAGAATAAAAAGACCTTGGGAGTGCTGTTTTAAAGCACCTAAAGGCAATTATTTTGGAGTGCCAGAAAATAAAAGGGCACCCAAATAAAAAATTGTGGTTCCTGGCGGACAGCTAAGTCTCCGTCAGAAGTCTGTACGGCCAAGGTACAGAATGGGTACACCAGGCCCAAGAGCCATAACACTAGAAACCAGCAGAAAACCTAACAAAGATACCACCAACAACGAAACCAAAACGAAGGGGTGGTTTTAAGACAAGGTTAAGAAGAGAAAGGGCAGTCCTAATCCGACCACCTCCTTGGAACCAGGCGTCGGCCATGTGGGAAAAGATCGATAGAATCGATCTTCTATTAAAAACAAAACATTAAAAAAATAAATAATAATAATATTCAATATTGTGCATTCAGTTGCACATTTAGGTCAGTAGGCGTTAACCGCCATTTGACAAATATTTTTTACTTTATACATATAAATAATTTTAAGAATAATGAATAATAAAAATAATATATAGAATATTTAAGTTTTCAAGCTCAATTGAAATTTTTTAAGGTCCTTTGTAATGGGAAAACACCAATCCAAAATAGAAAACCCTTCGGCCAATGTGGTCAATGAAGTAGAGGTAGTACAGGGAAATACAAATCTTGAATTAATTGAATGTTGTTTAATAATAACAACTGTTTTAATAGGTTTAAATACATTGTTGCGTCTTTACGCCTTACGTAATAAAAGATTAAAGAAGAAATATACAATCCGAGCTAACGATTTGAATAGAGTATAGATGGAGTGGTCGGATATAGTAAAAAGGGTTAGAATAATTAGAGATGAATTTGACCGATCTTACAAATGTTTGAATATTGACAGACCAACTCTTGAAGAAACAATTCACCAACATATGCAAACTTTGCTACGTTGTTTTGAGGATATAAGAGTAATACTTAACGTAAATTATAACAGACTAACTAAAGCACATCAAACTGCAGCAGAAGGATTTTTTCTCGATTTAAAAGAAAGAGTTTTTAAAGTTGCAATTAGAAAAGATATAAAAATTGACTTACCAGAAAATTTGCATGAAGAGGTATTTATAAAACCTAGTTTTTCACAGCAAGAATCAAAAACAGATAAAACAATGCCGCAAACAGTAGTGGAATTTTTGAATTCAGCCTCAAGGCTAATTACAGATTTTGATGGAAAATCTGAAAACTTACGATCTTTTCTGGATTCACTGGCTTTGGTCGACTCAATAAAGGGAAGCCACGAATCCACAGCAGTGTCTCTTATAAAAACTGAACTAAAAGGAACTGCTAGAAATTTAATTGGCAATGAAGCGACCATGAAGTACTGTTAAGGGAGAATCGGTGGAAGTATTACCAGCAAAAATAAGCAAAAATAAGAAAAAATAATAAAACAGCAAATGCATATTGTACAGAGATAGAAAATCTTACAAAATCATTAGAAAACGCGTATATATCGGATGGCTTGTCTTGCGAATTAGCAAGCAAATATTCGACGCAGGTTGCCGTAAAGGCACTTACTAAAAACTGCACAATTGATAAAGTAAAAATTATCATGGAAGCAGGTCAATTTAACAGTATGAACGAAGCTGTTAGTAAGTTTGTAAACAGTTGTACCGAGGCAACAGGTCAACAAAACGCCATACTATATTATGGACAAAGACAGAGTAATTATGATAGGAAAAGAAATTACAATGGAAGTAACAATAAGTAATAAGTAACAAAATAACGGCTTTAGAAATCCGAACATAAATGGATTTAGAAATGATAATAACAATTATAATAACAGAAACAGAAATAGATTGCAGCGAGGTAACAACCGCGACAATTTTGTGAGAGCAGCCAATCTATCTGAAAGCGATTCGGAAAACCAGAACGCTCCCCTAGGATCAGAACAGTAAATAAAAAAGTGTACAATCTTAACCTCAACTTAAGCATTTTCATAAAACTACAGATTAATCAAACTAAAGAATTAATAACATTGCTAGTAGACACAGGTGCAGACATATCTTTGCTAAAACACCAGTATGCCTTTAAAAAATTAAATACTAAACATATAACAACATTAAGTGGAATAGGTGAAGGCAAAATTAGATCCCTTGGTACTATATTTTTTGATCTAAGATACAAGCAGTTTTTGATTCCTCATCACTTTCACGTAGTGAAAGATGAATTCCCGATACCATGTGACGGTATTATAGGAATGGATTTCATTAAAAAATATAACTGCATTCTTGAATTTAGCCAAGATCATGATTCTTTTATTTTAAGGCCTGAAAACATTCCACAGCAGATAGAAGTACCAATTATATCTGCTCACAGCGATATTACTTTGCCAGCCAGAGCAGAGGTCGTTCGTCAAGTGAAATTCACTCATGCTGAACAAGAAATATTGGTTCCAAATCAGGAGCCCCAAGAAGGTGTATTTATAGCTAACACATTGGTTAAAACTGACAAAGCCTTTATTAGGATTTTAAATACCAATAATTACCCTGTAGTATTAAAGCAATCTAATATAAACAATGGACAAAGAAGATCAGAAATAATGAAAATTTTTAAGGAAACAATTTCCAAAACAATTTGAAAAAACATTAACTAATCTTTGTTCTGATTATAGTGATATTTTTGGATTAGAAACGGAAACTATAAGAATAAACAATTTTTATGAACAAAAGTTGAGAGTAAAAGACACAACTCCGATATATATAAAAAATTATCGTATACCACATGTACACAAGAAGAGATAGATAGACAAGTTAAAAAACTTATAGATAATAAAATTATTGAACCATCTCATTCTGAATATAATAGTCCAATACTATTGGTTCCAAAGAAATCTCTTCCTAATTCCGATAAAAAGAGATGGAGACTAGTGGTCGATTATAGGCAAATAAATAAAAAACTCGTAGCGGATAAATACCCATTACCAAGAATTGATGATATTTTGGATCAACTTGGCAGAGCAAAATATTTTTCCTGTTTGGATTTAATGTCAGGTTTTCATCAAATAGGTCGAGAAAGAGATTCTAGAGATCTTACGTCTTTTTCAACTAGTAATGGATCATACAGATTTACTAGATTACCTTATGGTTTAAAAATAGCCCCAAATTCATTCCAAAGAATGATGACAATTGCTTTCAGCGGTCTAAAGCCTGACCAAGCTTTCTTGTATATGGACGATCTAGTAGTACTAGGTTGTTCCGAAAAGCACATGCTTTCGAATTTAACAAATGTGTTTGAGTTATGTAGGAAATATAATCTCAAGTTGCATCCTGAGAAATGTACGTTCTTCAGGAAAGAGGTAACATATCTGGGACATAAATGTACGGATAAAGGAATACTCCCAGACGATAGCAAATATAGCGCAGTTGAAAACTATCCAACACCAAAAAACGCTGACGAGGCAAGACGATTTGTAGCCTTTTGCAACTATTCAAGACATTTGAAACGGTTGAGTTCAAATGGACTGAGGCTTGTGATTTGACTTTTAAACATCTAAAAAAGGCATTAAGGAGTCCAACATTGCTTCAGTATCCAGATTTTTCAAAAGAATTTTGTATAACAACGGACGCAAGCAAACAAGCTTGTGGTGCCGTTCTAACACAAGAACACAATGGAAAGCACCTTCCAGTCGCATATGCTTCAAAAGTATTTACAAAGGGCGAAAGCAATAAATCAACTATAGAACAGGAGTTAACAGCTATACACTGGGCTATTATGCATTTTAGACCGTACATATATGGAAAACATTTCTTAATCCGCACTGATCACAGACCATTATCTTATTTATTTTCTATGAAAAATCCAAGTTCAAAATTAACAAGAATGAGACTTGATTTAGAGGAATATGATTTTACAGTTGAATATCTTAGGGGAAAAGATAATTATGTTGCTGACGCATTATCACGTATAACCATAAATGATTTGAAAGAAATGAACAATAAAAATAACAACGTATACAAAATAACAACACGATCAATGGCAAAAGAGTCACTTGAAAAATCTCCAGTTATATTAAACAAAAAGCATTTAGAAAATAAACATGAGAAGCCCAATGTATTTAACCCAATTATGAATTCTGACGTCAGAAAATTTTGCAGGCTAAAAATTGACCCACATACATTTTATATTAAACGTGGTAAATCGAAACTTGCATGTATGAAAATAAATGAATTGTTTATCAATGGGAAGTTTGATTTAGGACGAAGAAGTGGCCGGTAAACTAAAAATTAATAAATTACAAGTGGCACCTAGTGAGAAAATTTTCGAATTTGTATCTATTAATGAATTTAAGGAAATGGGCAATAAATTATTAAAAGTATTGAAAGTAGCGCTACTTAATAAGGTTATCCACGTAACAAATGCTAAGTTAATAACAGAGATAATGAAACAATATCATGATGATCCAGCGGAGGGCGGACATTCTGGTGTTTCAAGAACTCTTAATAATATAAAAAGATATTATTTCTGGAAGAACATGACTCGTGATATTACGAAATATGTTAAAGTGTGCCAAAAATGCCAGTCGGCTAAAATTACAAAACACACAAAAATGCCATTGACTTTGACAAATACACCAGCTAAAACATTTGATACGGTAATAGTGGACACTATAGGTCCACTACCAAAATCATATAACGGAAATTCATATGCTGTCACAATAATATGCGACATGACAAAATATCTTGTAACGGTACCTATTCAAGATAAAAGCGCAAAATCAGTTGCGAAAGCCATATTTGAACATTTTATTCTTACTTATGGACCGATGAAGACGTTCATTACGGACATGGGTACAGAATGCAAAAATTCGGTGCTTAATGAATTATGCAACCTTTTGAAGATAGAAAATATTACATCGACTGCTCATCATCACCAGACGCTAGGAACTATAGAAAGAAGTCATAGAACCTTCAACGAATATGTAAGATCATACATATCCGTTGACAAAAGCGATTGGGATGAATGGCTCAGGTATTTCACTTACTGTTTCAATACCACGCCATCTACGGTGCATGACTATTGCCCTTATGTGTTAGTTTTCGGTAAGATTCCTAATGGGTTTCAACAATTTGATAAGGTTCATACAATATCACCTTTATATAATGTAGAAGATTATGCTAAGGAAGTTAGATATAGGTTAGAAATAGCACATAAGAGAGCACGAGAAATAATTGATAGGTATAAGTTAAAACAGAAATTAAATTATGATAAGACATTGTTAGATTATAAATTAAAAGTGGGAGATTTAGTTTTAGTTAAAAATGAAGTAGGTCACAAATTAGATCCACAATATAAAGGACCTTACGAAATTAAAAACATAGACTTAAGAAATAATGTAACTATAGTAGATAAGAAAAATAAAAAAGAGCAAATAGTTCATAAGAATAGACTTAAGATTTTCAACAAATAATATAATTAACATTATCCTTAGTAACATATGCGCATGTGTTTAAGTAATAAATAAGATGTTTATTCCCATATTTGTAATAAAATTAATTATTAAGATTATAGTAATAATTTGTTAAAGAATGTCCATACATTTAAAAAGGGTATTAACATTCTTCCGTAAAAGGGAGGTGTAGCATAAAACATGTATAGCTTATGCCGACAGAATATTGAAAAAGCAATTAAAAATAATATCATATTACAAAGTCGATAAAACAGTCAATACTTTAAATATTTTACTGATCGTGGCTTTGTTTGCATGTATTTCTTGCGTTCAATGTTCTGTCCAATTGTTACACTATCCACTTTATGAATAATGCTGTGTAAGCAATTAATTACTATATAATCTAAGAACTTTTTGCTAGTGTCGACCAGGTCTATATATACTTCCACTCATGATAGAAAAATATTAGAAGGTAGTTTCAATTTGTCTTAATGTCACCCTGACTAACCATCTGACAATAAAGGAGATTTGAAGTTTATGTTTAAAATAATGCTACCATATCTGTAATAATTTGTACGACTTTTCTTATATTTCAAATAAAAATATATAAAAAAAATATTTCCAACAAAATTAACAAATTGTATACATATATTTTGTTAAAAAACAAATAATTTTCAAAGAAAATATACATTATCAAATTGTGAAAAAAGGCTGAAAAGCTGCTGATGGAGGTTTATCGCAGCCATTCAAATTAATTGTTGCGAGAGCTAGAAGCATTTTTGTTCGGGGCTGCTCAAAGGGAAAGCTTCCCAAAGCCATTCAAATCTATAATATCATGGGCAGGGTAAACTGGCTACACGTGCCTTGATCATGGCTATAATACAGAACTGAAATAATGGGAATATGAATTGCAGATCGAGTTTCTTCTTCAAGTAATGTAATTTTTGTTGGTGGATGTGTTCTTTTACTTAAAAGATTCATTCTTTTTTTATACATTAGATGTATAATCATATTCTCTGTTGATGCAGCTTATTCAGTCCCCATACTAATGTCCTCCCAGAACACTGATATTTATGAATCTCAAAATTAGGCTTGCCAGACCTACTGTTTTCAGCAGTACGCGTACTTCTTTTTAGTAATTGTACTGTTAACTGCATAACCCCTAAAGAAGTACGCAAATGTACTTCTTTTTAGTATTTGTACTTCTTTTTATACTTCTTTTTTGAATATAACCATAATTTTATAGATGTAATCATGACCATATACAAATATTCTATAGAATCGCTATTTAAGGACTTCAGAGATACATAGTTTGAAAGTGGATTTACTAAGCTCAGAAAGGCAAATTCAACTATAAGAGGTTTCGATGCATTTGTCATGCATAAAATAGAGCGTTTATTCAAAATACTTTAAAGTTGTCAAATTTTGATTAAGATATCACTGTAATGAAATTTTTTAATGAATTTTCGGCATAAAAAAAGACTGCAAATGTGAAGGACATGTTTGAATGTTAAAATGTAATGCATAATGCTCCGTCGTGTAGGTACCTATTCGATAGCTTTATCCAGTTCCGCTGTGGAACGATTTTTAAAAAACTATACTGCCATTCTTATTTTTCGTAGCAGGGTGGCTAATTTTTCGAAAATTAGGTATCTGAGGATGTTTGAAGAATGACAAATTTAAATAACAGAGTAAAAGTTGTAACGTTTTTGTAACAGTTAGAGATAAAGAATTTTTATATTTTACTGGAAATTTTTTCTTTAAAATTTACGGAATTTTACAGAAACAATTTTTTAAAGAAAATATATAAATTAATAGCACACTAATATTAAAAAAATGATTTGTAATTGGATTAATTTTATTGTCATAAATTAGTTTTATATAAATTTTTTTGTGAAAAATCATAGCAACCAATGTCAATATAGCGTTTTTAGAACAATTTAATTTAATTTTTTTGAAAATAAACAATTGTACTTTTTTTTATTTAATTGTACTGCTTTTTTAAATGTACGTTTTTCGTTGATTTCAAATCTGGCAAGCCTACTCAAAATTAATGTGATTGGTCTATTATATGAACGAAATTTAGATAATCCCCGGATAATATATGTACCTTCTTCTCTTAATTATAACACATGTTTTGATTGTGGCTATATGTGTATGATTCGGCTTAATTGATGCTTGTACTTAAAATGATTAAAAAGTATTATAGAAAAAGAAACAACAAATTGTTTAGTTTTGGTCTTCAATTCAAGTACATATGTACATATAGTACTTGTTTGAAGTTGCTTTGGAAATGCATAATTAGTGGCTTTAGAAAAATTAGAATTTTAAATTACACATGTTTGTTTAAAAATTTCTTGAAATATTTTACACTTTTCCTAAATGTGGCAATGCTTTCTTTAAATATTTACAAATAAAATTAACTTCAAAAATCTCCATTCTCGTAAAAAATATCAAATCGAAACTACCTTCTAATATTTTTCTACCATGCTTCCACTAGATTTGCTCATTGGTAACGGTATTACCTCCGTCTATATTAGATATATTTTTATTATGCTAAACGTCAAATTGTTGTCCAGATAAAAACTTATCAGCTTATGATAATATTAGCGTTCTAGCATTGTTAAGACAAAGTTGTCAAAACAATTGCTTAGATAACTTTATCTTGCTAACAAGCGTCATTTAATTATAAAATGTTTATAGAATTTTGTTTTTGTGCAATTAAACTTAGTTTTTAAATAAGTTTTAGTTAAATTAGTGTTTAGTTGCAAAATGTACATTTAATTTTTATAAAATAAAGCACTATTTCAGTAAAATTATCTGTGGTTTGTCGTGACAAAAGCAGCAATTTGTTTCCCCTATGCATTGATAGCAACAAAATTGGCATTTGTTCTGCCGACGTTTTGTTAGGTGCTGTGATAAATATTTGTCAAATATAGACACAGTGTAAAATCGAAATGACGCATGTTTGTACTTTCTCTCTTCGAAAAGTCGACTATCTTCGACAAGAACAATCGATTTTGCATATATAAGTCGAAAAAATCTATAAAAAACTATTTTTTACTTATTTATTTTATTTTGTTACTGACGGACTTAATTGGAACATCCATATAATCGTTGTCTTCTACGACGACAATAATTATATTATTGTTACTAACATTCATAATAATAAAATCAGTCTATATATTATATATAAAACAGTTAATTTGTCTGAAAATCAGAAAAAGTCGAAATTTTAAAAATCGCTAGTCAAAAAGTCGACTTTCCATGAATTACAATGTCGATTTCAACTTTAGAACCAAATATGGCAACCCAGCAATGCTACATTATTGTCAACTTTTTAACTTAAAAAAGCACTAAACTTAATATAAAAACGCGTATTTTACTTGAGTATTGCCATGTTACAATAAAAAAGTATTTTTAAGACTCTGTTCATAACCAAATAATTATTTATTAAATGTTTTAAAACAATTTTTTTATGAAAATACATATTTCGACTACCTCGCTTGACTCTTAAACTCCATTTTAAAAATATCATATTTTACTGATGGCTCTCTGATGCAATCATTTTATAATATACTGAGTCCCAGTATTGACAAGGCAAATTTTGAACTTGTGAAGAAAGAAATTTTATGCTAATTCTAAAAGTTGCTGTGTATTGGCTCAATAATTTTTCAAATCAAAATGTTTAAAAGCACTAAAAACAGTGCTATAAGCACCAACTTGACAGTGCAGTCGATGATGTGGGAAAAAACGTTAAAACACTTTTTTCCAATAAAGGGAAATAATCGCTAAGTTATCATTACTTTTCAATAATAGTGACACAGCTTTTACAAAATTATCAAAAAGAAAAAAAAAAAAAACTATAATACTTCTGTGAAAATAAATACATATAAAATCTATTGATTCATAATTTATTGATTAAACAAATATGTCGGGTTTTGATGACAATCCATTTGGCGAACCAACTGTAGATAATCCGTTTGCGGTAAGAAATGTAATTACCATATTATTTAGCTAACGTTTCAAATAGAAAACAAAAAGAGAAAATTAGTAAAAGAAATAATGTATTTTTTCATATTGACTCACATTCCTTATCTTAATTTGGAGACATATTGTATTGTGTTGAGTATAAAGAATAATATATAATTTTTGTTTCCTATATTATATTTTGTCTAGGATCCAGCCATTCAACAAGCGACGCGTACAACGACAAATGTACAGAATTCTTTAGAGGATTATAATCCGTTTGAGCAAGAACAAAGTAAACCACAGCTTCAAATAAATTCAACAAACAATGCAGCAGTGGTTCAGCCTCTATCACAAAACATTCCGCCTACTCAACAGCGCGTTGCAACCACAGCCACACCTAGTACCAGTGTGCAAATAACCACAGAGGAATTGAAGGTAATGTGATCTCTAAATCGAAATTTGTTTCAACAATCTAATATTATAAGGCTTTTTGTTTGATGTTTGAAGATGATAATAACATACATATGAATGTATGTTATTATCATTGTGGAAAACAAATAATGTATTTCAATATTATTGACAAATATTTGTACGCTTGCAGTACAAAACATTTAATTCTTGTTTGCTGTCTAATAGCTTTGTAATTGATTTTATTGTATGCGAATTTCGGAAATATTTTACATATTAAGTTGATATGAACATCGAAATTAGTTTTAAAATCGATGTACATATCGTCACCTGAAACGCAAACGGTTCTAACTAACCAAAAATTCAAAATCGATTTCATTATTGATTCTAATGTATTGGATCAAAACAAATGTCCAAACCAAAAATTGGACTCTTCCGACCATAATTATCGATTTTATTAACAAAAAAACAATATGCCCTATCTACGAAAACATTTAAATATTAAAGGTAAAAAGTTCAATTTATCCATTTTTATATACGCCATTGTTAGCTATCATAACAAAAGATAGGTTTCACTATTAAACAATTTGTTTATTTATTACAATCAGAGATGGGGGTAGTGCACTAATTTTTAACTATCACTAATTATTAGTGGTAGTTCAAAATTATTCACTACTTTTATTTATGTTTAGTGATGAATTGAAAAATATAAGCCTCATTCAATAATAGTGATAGTGATATTTAAAATTTTTAACTAAAAATATTTTAAAAATAGTTAAAATATTTGTTTTTACCGCCTAGTGAAATAATTTTTTCTACACTAAATTATTAGTTCAAAAAATATTCCTGCACTATTTTAATTCAACAGAGAAATGTTTCACTCATTTGAAAGTTTAAGTTAATAGGACAGTCTAGAAATGGTTTAAGTCAACCACGAATATTATTAATGAGTAAAACGTTCATTATTTACAAAGGTTCCAAGCTATTGCCTAAAAAACATCCAGCAACAACATCATTTTGGCAACTGGCAAAGCAGATGACGTGGCAATCGAGGTACAAAATTAACCAATTAATTTAATTCTCCGAGGAGAGTTTACCACTCCGCTAAAGAAAAAAATCGTTATACTTGAGCAGAAGAAGGCAAAAGTTTTGGAATTTAGGTGTTTATTTTTAAAGCATGAGATTTTGTTGGGGTAACTGCTTATGTAGGGTCTGTCATAGTGCCATCGCTAACAAAATCTGTATTTTCCATTTTAATAGATGTATCTTTTAAAAAATTTAATCATTTATTGTCTTACAAATTCTTTCATTTTCATAAAAAAATAGTGCAAAGAAAATTTGTGAAGCCTTTTGTTAGTGACTGTTCAAATTTTTAACTATTTGAGTGTAGTGCTTTTTTCTACACTACCACTCAATTGAGTTATAGTTAAAAAAATAACATTATCACTAAAAAATATTAGTGCTAAAAATATAAGCTTCACTACCACTAAGCTCCTAAAAATTAGTGAAAAATATATTTTTTGAAATAATATTTAGTGCTAGTTAAATATTGATTTAACTAATAATTTAGTGCACTACCCCCATCTCTGATTACAATAAATCGCAAAATGTTAAGGAATAGTTTCGTACCTATACAAATAAATACTCTCAATAAAAACACTAAAACTTGTAAAGTGAAGTCATATAAAATCGTATTTTAAGTTAAAAAGTTGTATTATTTATTTAAATAGCACTTCCATATTGCAAACGCTTCTAAATCTTTGTTTGGTAGTAGATGCGTTGTTACATTCAATGTTTTAGCCAAACCATAGATTCATGCACAAATTTTTAAAATGGAAACTCAGTTTTTTAATGTTTTTCATACAAATTTTTAAATATTGATTGTTTGTTTCTTTCAACATAAAAAAATAAAATTATGAACATGAACTTTCTATTTTTCCCTAATTGTAAATCTTTATAAGTATCGAAGTCGGTCTGCGTAATCGGACCCATTTTTTAGTTGTTCGTTTTCAAATGTCCGTCTATCTGTCCCTATGTAAGTTGAAATCAGTTATCAGAAGACCCCAAACATTTGCGAGATCAGAGATTCTATCAGACAAGCTTTTTTCAAATAAATACTATTATACGATGTACAAAATAATAGGCTGTTAAAAGGGAAATATATTGGTTTTGATAAATGTATATCTCCTAAAAGTTATTATTTTCAGTACTAAATGCTTCGTAGTTTGGCACAAAATTTTTAGTAATACGTACGAATTATTTTAGTCACAGAATTTCGTTCCGATCGATAGTTAATAAATTTATTAAAACTTTAAGCAAGTTTTAATCCTACTTTTCAAATTTGAAGGTTTTTTTTTTTTGTTTCTTTATGATTTTTGTATTGAAAATTATCGTAAAATTAGAAAAAGGGTTTAATTAAAAAATATTTCGTTTGATACTAGAAATTTTGCGTTTACCTTTAAATTGTTGATGTTTTTATTTATTGCTGAATATTTTTAAAGAACAAGTAAGATTTTTATATTCGGCTATGCCGAATCGTATATACCCACCATCAAATCATATAACACGAAACCTATCATATATACTTTATTTATACTTATGAATCGATGCTTTTGTTTTTGTCTTTTATTAGATTTATTATGTTGAATTTTATAATCGGTATTAATATGAACATCAGGGTGAATTTAGAATAATTTTTGTCCAATTTTAGAGACGCCAAGAGGAACTTGATCGCAAAGCAGCTGAATTGGACAGACGTGAACAGCAATTGCAGGGAAATATACCCCAGCTAAACAATTGGCCACCATTACCAGATAATTTTTGCGTAAAGCCTTGTTTTTATCAAGATTTTAACTTGGAAATACCTCCTGAGTTTCAGAGACTTGTTAAACATTTATATTATACATGGATGTGTAAGTTACGATTGTAATTTTAATATTTTTTATTAGTATTTTAAATAAGTAAAAAAAAATCAATGTCATAATTTTGCAGTTTATACACTAACTATGTGCGTCAATATCATTGGTGGACTAATAATTTTATTGCATAGTAAAGAGTTTACGAATTTTGGCCTTGCGATTTTTTATACATTGCTATTTACGCCTGCTTCGTATATTTGCTGGTGCGTGAGAAACTTTTATACGAATTTAATATGTAATTAAAACTAATAATATTAATTAATTATCTATTTGTTTCATTTTTACAGGTTCAGACCAGCCTACAAAGCTTTTCGCAATGATTCAAGTTTTAATTTTATGGTATTCTTTTTTGTTTACTTCTTTCAAACAATTTTCTCGGTTTTCCAAGCAATAGGATTTCCTGGTACTGGTTATTGTGGTTTCATAGTTGCCATATCCGAGTTTGATACATCGGCCGCAGGCATCATCGTAGGCTTGCTGTTGCTTTGTATTGCATTCTGTTTCGCTATTACGGCAGCTGCTAACATAATGATGATAACAAAGGTGAGATTTAAATACTTAAATATATATTGGACGAGGACGCGTAAAGTGATTTTTCTCTCAAAGGTTGATATGATTGAGAAAATAATATTAGCTTAAATTAAAAAAAAAATAAATAAACGCGAACCACTGATATAACTTTGATAAATTTTTATTGTTAAAATATACAACTACTGACAAGTGCTTAAATTCCTTTGCCTATTTATTACCGATTATTCTAAACCCGATTATTTTAAAATTTTCTACAAATGATTTGCTTAAAAAATGTTATCTATACATTATTATTTAATTTTTGGATATATTTTTCAGATACATTCGATATATCGTAGTTCTGGAGCTAGTATGGCAAAAGCTCAGGCAGAATTTGCAACCGAATTTATGCGCAATCAACACGTTCAGCAAGCTGCATCTTCCGCCGTTAATACCGCTGTAAATTCTCAATTCAACAATCGTCGATACTAATCTGAATATTGATAAATAACAATACGCATTGGATGGACTGTATTAAAATAAAACTAGCTAACATCTCAACATTAATGGCGCGATCCGCAAATATAATGTGCAAAACGAGCAGATTACTATTTAATACACATAATATACGTACATGCAGATTTAAACTAGCAGTTTTCAAAACGTGAACATGTATTTGCTTATTTATTGACTTTGTTTATATTTATATTTTCAAACACCTAAATACAAACTATAATTATGAAATGCGAGAATATTTGAATATTTTCAAAACGAGATTTGTTAAAATATTATTTGTTCTATTGTATTTTTTAAATTATTCTTCGGCACGAGGAATATCAATGTGTACGTCCACTTATTTACATTAAACATAAAACATATAACTTACACAATTCAAAATGTATAATCATATAAAACTTAACTTTTGAAATAAAAGAAAAAAAAAAAAAACAATTAATAATAATCATATAGATAACGGTTAGAATATTTGTAGTCTCATATTCCTTTAAAACTGTTCCTAAACAGTACTTTCTTAACACATTTACTATATATAATATTATTTTCCCCTTTTTTGTTATTACTTACATAAATACCATTATGTAATAAAAAATAATTTTATTATTAGATGTATATATTTATGCTCGATTTGTTTTATTTGGTTTTATTCAAAAATTACTAATTCTTTGGACTCAACGGATATTCCGTATTTATGTATGCTCATCATATGCTATTAAAATCAAATTATACCCTTATGGGTAAAATATGCATAAAAACATGCATTTGTATGTTTTGGCTTCCCTGATGATCATTGTATAAATATTTCTACAATACATAATTGAAAAAATAATTGTATATGTATGAACATTAGGTTTAGGTTAAGAAGGTTCCCAACTATTTAAATCTGAGATTCTGTATTCTAGGACAGTGGCAATAATAAGAAGGTTCCCAACTATTTAAACCTGAGATTCTGTATTCCAGGACAGTGGCAAAATAAGTGTTCAGTTCCTCAGCATATATGTTTCATTCCATGAGCAAACAAAAAATAGTAATTAGTAAACTTGTGTTGTTATTAAATTTTTTTCAAAAAAATAAATTGGTCATAGGAACAAAAACCAGACCAGCTAGTAAAAAGGTTTCCATAGAACAAGGGAGAATGGTTTTAAATCAGACCATAAACTGGGCCTCTTAAAGAGAGTCTTGGCCAGAAATAACCCAACCAAAAATGGTGTATTGAGCCATTGGAAGTCCCGGATTCGAATATATTCTGCCTCTCAAAATTTGTGAGGCAATTTCCCGACCAATGAAGAGCGCGACTTTGCCAGAGACACTTAAACTAGGGTCTGCCGATTGCAGTCCCCCAAAATGGACTTCAACCGAGCCCGGAACTGTTTGTATCGGTGTTTTAATGCCCGTGTTCTGTAACTTTCGAGTCGAGATAAAAAACATTGAAATATTAGAATCGATTCGAAAGTTACAGAACACAGGCACTGGTTGTCATAGTGCATTTATAAGTAATTTTTTAAATGTTATTTTTAACTAGTATCAGAACATGAACACAAATGCATACATATGATCAATTTGAGCTAAATTAGTTTCAGAAGTAATTAATTCTTCGATTATTCCTAAATAAAACTAAAGATTTTTGAAAATATTCCTAATCATTTAAAAATCTTTGGATTAAAATTATTTGTATACAGTATTATTTCCTTACAGGATATTTGGATGCTGCTGTGTCGACCTTCATTGTCGACCTTCATTGTCACATCATACTCCTCAAGGAGAGCAGCTTCGGACAAGATCATAACGCGATCCATAATGCTAGGAAACAATAAAGGTTAACAAATATTTTTAAAAAGATTCACTGGCCAAAACGACCAGTTTGGTTATTGGTCGCTTTATAACCCGTTTTCGGTACATATGTCCGCTCTTCCCATTTTCCAAAAAGTGGGTGTCATTTGCTCATTTCGGATAACTACTAAATATCCGGTTATTATATCGCGTTCCAGATACTTCCACTTCCAGAGAAGTACTGAGTCAAGGCCTTTACTTTTTGTTTCCTTGAAATATTTCTCGAAAATATCGGGGTAAGAAAAATAAAAACACAAATTAAGGCCTAACTATAATATGCTTACATAAACTGAAGTTAGCTTAAGCAACTTTGCGAACACATATAAAACGTATGTGACAAACTATAATGCACTTAAGAGAGTTTCGTTAAGTTTCGTCAAATTTTATTTGTTTAAGCAAAGAGCGATACTGACAGCACATTCAGTACGGAATCAATTGTTTGTTTATTGTACACAAAGAAAACAAGTAAGAAATTATAGTCGGGCGTGGCCGACCATATGATACCCTACACCAATTGCGAATATTAAATGTGATTAATTTCAATAATAAAGCATTTCTGTTAATCTTATATAGGTTCCAAATAATGTCTGTTCATGTTCGATTGTATGCTGAATAGGAGAAATAAAAGACCGATTTCAATCATTTTCAACAGCCATCGTCAGTGGATCCAGAAAATAGTATGTGACCCATTTTAACAAATTATATTCAAAATTGCGATCTGTTGCGTGCACACAAGGTTTATACGGTCACAAAGACGGACATAGCTTAATAAGGACAAATATTTTTGAGTGTTACAAACATCACCACATTGTGCCTACTTTTGGATAGATAGTAGTATATTAGACGTAGTTTAAAGATAAACGGCCGAAATCGGAAGGTCCGGATGTATGGGGGCTAAGGCAGAAATTGAGCCGATCCTTATAAAATGTGTTATTGGGAATTATCTATATACATATATAAAAATGAATGTGTGTTTGTTTTTTTTTTTTGTTTGTGGGTTTATATGTTTGAACGTTATAGACTACTAAACGGCTAAACCGATTTTCTTCAAATTTTCACAGCACATTCCTGTATGTGTGGCAATAGGCTACTTTCTATTTCCGATCATGGCGAAAAATGACAGTGTTATTTACACTATCGGACAAAATAAAGTGCAAAAGTGCTCATGCTACATTATTTAATCGAAAAATCTGTTAAATGATTATTAAATATGATTTTTTTTTAAATTCATTTAGTTTATATACAATGCTACAAAAATAACAATAAAACAAATTTATTCCACCTAAAATTTTTCTGTATAACATTTAAAATTAAAGTAAATTCACTTTTTTGTCGGACAAAATAAAGTGTAAATTTTCTATATATCATTATTTTAATTTTATGTATATCAAAATTTTTTATCTATTTTAGTTCTGACTTGAATATCTGGATCTACTCAAGCCATTTTTGTATTTTTTTACCATTATTATTCGCAATCGCTTTCACTTTCCCTTGCTTTGCCCCATACTATTATTTTCAAAAGAAATCCGTTTTTGTTCGCTATTTCAGCGGAATTTTTTGATCAATTGTGGTCAAATATTGATCTATTAGATTAAGGGCGATGCTCTGAGTAGGTCATTCAAAATTTTCAGTGTTTTTTTTCTTACAATATTGTTTTTAACTTTAGTAGTGTGTCTGAAGTCATGAATCGTTTGAGGCATTAAGTCTCCAAAACCCATTTTTACGGCATTTAATTCAAAATTTTTATTAAATACGCTCGTGAATTGCTCATTTATTATTGCTTACTCCATTTTCACTAAGATTCCCGCTTTTAAAGTTGAATAATGTAACGATACCGATAACCCTCCACCATAATGTTTAAAACTTGGGGTATTGTTTTTAAAATTTTGTATATTGAAGGGCTTAAATCACACTCATTGTCGACATTTTAAAATTTTCGGTAGAAATTGGGACTCATCTGACCAACTACGCAAATTTGAGCTAAAAAATACGAAATTAAATATTAAAATCGAAAAAAATGTTCATGCTTTTAAATATGTTGGTGAAAGATTGAAGGTATGGGTCAGTTGACTCTTCGTATGTGTCCAATTTTTAACGTTAGGTGTGGGGAACCTAGGTGAAATTTATTCAAAAAGCTCCAATGAACACTATGTGAGCATATTACAGTCAAATCTTAAGATCAGTGCCTTCGAAATGGACTTGGGCAACTTTATATTTCGGCAAGATAATAAGCTTAAGCACTTGATAAAGTTAAAAAATAACATTACTGTAGGAAAAATCGCTGAAAAATTTAAATAAGTTGCTCAGAGCACCGCCCTAAATCCAATAGATTAATTTTGGACCACAATTGATCAAAAAATTCCGATGAAATAGTGACCAAAAACGGATTTCTTTTGAAAATTATCATATGGGGAAAGCAAGGGGAAGGGAAGGCGATTGCGAATAATAATGGAGAACAAAATTACCAAAATGGCTTAAGTAGATACATATATTAAAATCAGAACTAAAATAGATAAAAAATTTTGATATACAAGAAATTTAAATAATGATATATAAAATTTACACTTTATTTTGTCCGACAAAAAAGTGAATTTATTTTAATTTTAGATGTTATACAGAAAAATTTTAAGTACAATAATTTAGTTTTATTGTTATTTTTGTAGCATTGTATATAAACTAAATGATTTTGAAAAAAAATTCCATATTCAATAATCATTTAACCGATTTTTCGCTCAAGAATATAGCATGAGTACTTTTGCACTTTATTTTGTCCGATAGTGTATAATTATATTAAACTTAGTTGTTCCAATTTTTGGGAAGATAGTAGTATATTTATAGTAGTTATGAGCTAAAAGGCCCAAATCGGTAGGTCCGGTTGTATGGGGGCTAGGGCAAAAATCTATTTGTGGCAAATTTCATCATGATACTAGTGTTTATAAGTGAATTGTGGACATTCAAGTCATTTTCTGAAGGGAATTTTGTATGGGGGATAGGGTCAAATAATGCCCGATCATTATAAAAATCGACAGTGTTATTTATAATTATATCAAACTTAGTTGTGCCGATTTTTGGAGAGATAGTAGTATATTTAACAAAGTTATGAGCTAAAAGGCCCAAATCGGAAGGTCCGGTTATATGGGGGCTAGGGTAAAACTTGGTCCGATCCCTATAAAATTTATTGTTGGGAATTATGTTTATATAAAACTCATTTGTGCCAAATTTCATCGTGATACTAGTGTTTATAAGTGAATTGTGAACATTCAAGTCATTTTCTGAGGGGGACTTTGTATGGGGGCTAGGGTCAAATAATGCCCGATCTTTACGAAAATCACTATAATTATTAAGACATATATAAAACTAAATTTGTCCCATTTTTGTAGATATAGTGGATCATTTAACATAATTATCAGGTCAAAAGCCCTATTCGGGGGGTCCGGTTGTATGGGGGCTAGGTGAAATAATGGGCCGATTTCAACCATTTTCAATAGCGTTCGTCCTTCGACCAAGAGAAGTGCATGTTCCAAATTTCATCAAATTATCTCAAAAATTGCGACCTGTAGAGTGCGCACAAGGTTTACATGGACACACAGACAGACAGACGGACGGACAGACGGACATAGCTTAATCGACTCAGGAAGTGATTCTGAGCCGATTGGTATACTTTAAGGTGGGTGTAAGACCAATATTTTTGGGTGTTACAAACATCAGAACAAACGCATAATACCCTCCCCACTATAGTGGTGTAGGGTATAAAAATAAAATTGTCATGAAAATTAATTTTTTTTCAATAAAATATTATGAAATATGTACTTTTTTTATTACGTGTGGCACATAAATGAGCAAATGGAGCTATAATGTTTTGAATACACGTAAGTACATTATAGCCACCTAAAAGTTTTCTTGGATTTTCTTAAGCACTTGAGAGACTTTTCGTTCGATTTTGTCATTAACTTAAGCTTGCTTATTCACATTATAGTTGGGCCTTTAGTTTTTCTTTAATAATAAAAAAAATAGGGTTTTATTTGGGGATTTTAACACGGGGTTTTAGTTTTTGTACGTACCGTACGCCAGGGGTTTACAAGAGTAAGTGAGTATTACAATTTTAAAGAAAGAGAGAAAGGGGGTAAAAAGCGCCAAAGAATTAAAAACATAGAATGGCCAGTGAACAGTAACTGGCCATATACACTGTGCGCATAAACATCCCGCCCCCCTTGCAATACTGCAACAAGGAAGGCTTAGGATACTGCGGGGTAAGATAAGCTGAAAACAGAGTAAAATAAAATGTATGTAGGTATATAAACAAAAAAAGGTAAACTTTTTTTTTTTTCAAAACAACAATTCATTTTTTAAATTCATTGTAACAAAAATAAATAAAAAGGGGTATATTAAACAACGCGCCCTGACATTACGTTGTTAACAATGATTGCCGGGGTATGTTGTTGTTGCTGCTGATATGGCAGTGGTTGTTGTTGATATTGTTGGGGTTGTTGTTGGTACTGTTGCTGTTGTGGATGCTGTGTGCAGCAATGATGTTGTTGTTGGGGTGTGCCGGCCTGTTTTTTGGTACCACGGCTTTTGTTCCTCCTTTTTTTCCTTGGGACTGCCTTGGGTTGGATGTTGATGGGCCTCGGGTTTAGCCCCTTTTTTCGACCTTTGATGCCGTTGAAGGAGGGTATGGTGCTCTGACATGTACTCGATGCACCGCTCTCTGCTAGTGCATTTAACCTTCATGTGGGAATGAGCCAGGCAGTTGAAACAATATCGGTACTTCACCGTTTCCCACCGCTCCCCCACCGACATCTTCCTAAATTTCGGGCACTTCCTCAAGGCATGCTCCTTTTTGAATATACGGCAGTCCCGAAGGATCTCATCACGGGAAGTTTTCTTGTCCCTAGATGTGCTGGGGGCCTCAATGGGTTTGCGGTGGACTTCTAGACGGCGATTTACGGTCGACATCTTACTAGGGGCAAAATAAATAGAGAGAAGAAAAAAAGAGAGAAAAATACAAATTAGTCAATTTCTGACTTTGGCAAGAGAACAAGCTTCACTATGGGGCGGGTAAAAATGCCCGAAGCTGTTCTCACGTCCGCTGTGCGGACCTTGCTGTCATGGCCTACATGGGTTTTCTCTATCCTACCTAAACGCCATTCATTCGGGGGTAAATTATCCTGACGGATCACAACTAAATCTGCTATTTTGTAGTCCCTTTGCGGATATTTCCACTTAATTCGCCGATGGAGTTCTTTGAGGTATTCCTCTTTCCATCGTTGAGCAAACTGAAGATGGAGCACTTTTTTTTTGCCATCTATTGGCAATACTCAATGAGAGATCGGAATGATCGGGTTCAGGGGGTGCCAAAAGAGGTGCTCCTATCAGAAAATGACCTGGGGTTAAAGGGACTAAATCGAAGGGATCATCGCTCATTGCAGTTGAGGGTCTTGAGTTTAGATAAGCTTCTATACGGGTTGACATTGTTGAAAACTCTTCAAAGCTAAATTTTTGCATTCCAAATTCCCATAAGCCGCCCATATGAGGAGCCCCAGGGGGTATAAAATGCCATTCAACTGGCTGAAAACTATTTCGTACAAGTAGTTTTTCTCTTAATTGGGGTAAAAACTGTTTTCGGTCTACTTCGAGTAAATTAGCAGCACCGACAAACGCAGTTCCGTTGTCCGAGTATATGTGAGCAGGACAACATCGACTGGAGAAAAAACGGGCAAAAGCACCAAGAAATGTTTCGGTCGACATATCACCGGTTGCCTCTAAATGAATCGCTTTTATGGCGAAGCAAACAAAAACGTGTACATAACCTTTCGTTATTCGGCAACCTCTACCAATGTAGGATTTTATGTCGAACGGACCTGCGAAATCTAAACCGGTATGGGTAATATCCCTGTCTGGGATATTATGTCGTAAGGTTAAATTTAAATATTTTGTGGCCAGTACTCTCGCGGCTGTCTGAACCACGAGGGACCATGCCACCATAGGGGTTTTTCAACTAAATCTCGAGCAAGACTTCCACGACTTGCGAGATCTGCAGGGTTATCTTTGGAATCAACATGAAACCAATTCTCGTTACCAACTTTCTTTACGATTAGGGCAACTCTGTTTTTGACAAAGGTTGGCCAATGGCGCGGGGGTTTTTTGAGCCAAGATGAAACTATAGTAGAATCAGTCCACAGATAAATCTTTCTCTGTCTAGATTTAATTGACTACACAAGGATTCTACCATATTCGCCATCAAAGCCGCTCCACAAAGTTTTAAACGGGGTAATGTTTCAGACTTAACAGGAGCTACCTTCGTCTTTGTAGAGAGTAAATGTGAAGTGATTTCATTCGAAGAAATACTTCGAACGTAAAGAGCAGCGCCATAAGCCTTTTCTGACGCATCAGAAAATGCATGAAGTTCAATATCATAACTCGGGTGAAAATTAACCCATCTTGGAATGTTAATTTTCTCAATATTCGGGTAATCATTTAAAAATGAGTGCCATTGCACAAGGGTTAAGGGTTTTAAACATTCATCCCAATCTGTATTGTCTTACCATATTTGTTGCATTATAATTTTAGCAACAATGATTTTTGGGGATAGCCAACCGGCGGGGTCAAATAGCTTAGCTATTTCTGACAAGACAGCACGTTTTGTCACAATATCCCGGCGTGGCTGCGATATGAGTCGGAAGTAGAAACTGTCAGTTTCTGAATTCCATCGCAAGCCTAGGGTTTTTGTTGTACTAGCATCTGAAAATTTTAAGAAGTCTGCATCAAGCAGATTCTCACGGGGTAAATCTTCTAAGAGACGTATGTGATTGGCAGTCCATTTTCTCAAAACGAAACCAGCCGATTCAAGAACATGGGTAAGTTCAATACGTCTCCTAAAAGCGTCATCTAGCTCATGAGAGCCAGCAAGTACGTCGTCGACATACATTTGGGTTTTCAAAATTTCAGATGTTAACGGACTTAGGGGTTCACAATCGTTGACCAATTGTAAAAGAATGTGACAGTATTTAGCTCACTTCCACGACTTGCGAGATCTACAGGGTTATCTTTGGAATCATCATGAAACCAGCACGTTTAGTCACAATATCCCGGCGTGGCTGCGATATGAGTCGGAAGTAGAAACTGTAAGTTTCTGCATTCCATCGCAAGCCTAGGGTTTTTGTTGTACTAGCATCTGAAAATTTTAAGAAGTCTGCATCAAGCAGATTCTCACGGGGTAAATCTTCTAAGAGACGTATGTGATTGGCAGTCCATTTTCTCAAAACGAAACCAGCCGATTCAAGAACATGGGTAAGTTCAATACGTCTCCTAAATGCGTCTTCTAGCTCATGAGAGCCAGCAAGTAAGTCGTCGACATACATTTGGGTTTTCAAAATTTCAGATGCTAGCGGACTTAGGGGTTCACAATCGTTGGCCAATTGTAAAAGAGTTCGAATCGCTAAATACGGCGCACAATTCACTCTGAATGTGACAGTATTTAGCTCATAGTCCATTATATCAGCTTCGGGATTACAGCGGTACAAGATCCGTTGAAATTGTGTCTGTTCGGGATGAATTAAAATTTGGCGATACATTTTCTCAATGTCAGTGTTAAAAACGTAACGAACTGCTCTGATATGTCCCATTTCGAAATACTCTCTAATTACAGTATCATACTGTGTTTTTAAATCGGGGTTTTTCAAAAGTCGAGTTTCATTTCGCCTAAACTGGGACAGAGTACTATGTCGAGAGTCCCCTAATGTCACTTTATTAAGAAATTCCCGACGAAAGGGAAGTGAAACTACATAGCGACCATCGGGGTTCCTATAGGTAGTAGTCCGGTAAAGTTCTTCACAATATTCCTCAGTTTCCGACAACCGTGTCGCTTGTGGAACTTTCTCAAGTTCCCAAAACCGAGCAAGTTGAGCGTTCAGCTCCACTTTGTTGCAAAACGATGCAATAGTATAAGGGGGTTCAGATTGAAAAACTTCACCAGTTACTATCCAACCAAAAACTGTTCTCTGGGCGATCAGGTTGCCATTCGGATGCTTTCTAACATCCGAAGTTAAAATTTTTGGATAAACATTTCCTCCTAATAGAATATCCATACGGTATGACGTCGGTCATGGTAATATCGGGAAAACTAGAGCTTACAATATCTCTAAGGGAACACGAGGGCAACCGGCCGGTAATCTTCTCGACTACATATGCACAAATTTTCAATTTGAAACTCGGGTCTATTGGAGAACCAATAGTAAGAACGCACATAGTCGAGGAATTTCCAGCCAAGCAATCCATCATACCAGTAACATTTATCCTTTGTAATCTCCTAGAGATAAAGGTACCTTGCGAACCAGGGTCAACTAGGGCTCTTGCTGTACATCTGAGATGGTCAAAATGGACTATACAAATAGCCGAGACCAAAAGGACTATGGAATGGGGCTTATGGCTCAGATGTGCAGCATACGTATGAACGTTCTGAGTCGCTGCAGAAGTTGATGGGAGAAAATTGAGAGGGTGTTGATTTTGATTACTTGCTGGAACCGGGTTTATATTATGCGGGGTTTGGTTAGATAGGGTTTGAATATGCGGGGGTTGAATTGGTACATTTGTACCAGAAGCTATAGGGAGCTGGGGTGAAATTTGCGAACCTTGACCTTGCGACCTAGGATCTCTATGAAGCAAAGAGTGATTCTTTTGTCTACACAACGAACAAACATGAGTACTTCTACAATTCTTAAAATCGTGAGAAGTCGCCAGACAATTTGAACAACACCTAAGTCTCTTGACAGTTGACAGCCTATCATCTACACTCTGACTCAAGAAGTTAGGACAAAGTCTCAAGGGGTGTGGTCCTTGACAAAGGAAACAACGAGAAACTGTGGGACTCGGGGTAGTGTTTGTCGCAAAACTTTAAACTCTTCTAGAGTCATTAAATGATTTATTTGGGGGGTTAAAACTCGAGTTCTTTTTCGACACAGTATTCTGGGGTTTGTTTTGAACGGGGTTGGACTGTCGAATATCAGAAATAGACTCAAGAGTTTCGAAATGAGCTGTCAAAAAAGCGTCCATATCTTCCCACTTTGGAGATTTTGGACAAAGTTTCTTGGACTGTTCCCAGAGACTTAAAGTATTCTCGGGTAGCTTTGTAGCACAAATATACACTAGTTAGTTAGTTAGTTTGCAAGGAGGATGTGTATACATCAAATCCGAAGAAATACACCTAGGCCTCTATCGGGCCTGTTGTGCGCTCCTTAACCAGTGCCTCAGGTGGGAATCGAACCCACCACCTCCGGTCTGCCAGACTAGAACAGTAACCACGAACCTACCGGAGGCCACGAATATACACTAACATGACGTGATAAAATATTTCAGGGGTAACTTCTAATAATGAAAGATTCGTAATACAATCATTAAGCGTTCTTTGCAGATTTTTAATATTCGGGCCTGTTTCTTGGGTAAGGGGTTTAATACTCAAAAGAGTACGAAGCTGTTCATTTATGAGGGCGCCTTTGTTCTCATATGTGTCAACTAACTTTTTCTATGCCACTGCATAGCCATCGTTAGTCAATGGAACAGTTTGTATGACATCATTTGTGGGGTTTTCAATTGTTCAGCTTCGATCAACAAAGTATCGTATGCTGAACGAACAGCTTCCCATAAACGGGTTAATTCCTTTTCATGGCTACTTAACGAACCAATTCGATGTTCGCCAACAGGAATTATTGAAATATAAGCCTCGAATTCGGCTAAACGATTTGCATTACGAATTAATGTGGACATGTCCATTTTAGATCTTAATAAATACCGGGTAATTTTGACAAAAAGTAAGAAAAATTAGGGGGAAATTGAAACACATTCAATAAATAGAGTAAACTTGCTCAAAAAAATTAAAAAATAAACAATCTACTCTTCAAAATTAATTTAAAAGATTGAATTTTATCACGTATCAAGGATTTAAGGATCAGAAAAAATCGAAATCGACAAAAAAATTCAAAAAAGTCAAACAACTTCTGAAAATAGGGATAAATTTCAATAAATATTTGGATAAATTGGAATTTACGACGTAAATTCCACGAAAAACGGGTTAAAAGTATAAAAATATTAAAGTGATTTTACACGTTGTTCGCTTTTTAAGGGTAAAATTTAAAAAAAAATGGGTTTAAAATATTTCGAACAACAATTTGTTATAGTGTAAAAACACTTTAAATAAAAAGGTATATAAAAAAAGGTATAAAAATGAATAAAAACACACTAATACTGCAAACGAATAAACGGTTACTCACTTCGAATAAAATTATTAATTATTTTTCATTTAAAAATAATTATTTTTTAAATTAAGTTTATTAAAGGGTTAAATTTACGGGTTAAAATATAAAAAATTGAGTAAAAATGTACTTTATCACTTTAAAATACACAGTAACCGGTTTATTCATACAATCAAAATATTGCAGCACTAATGTGTGTGACAATAAAAGCAAAAGAAAAATAAAAAAAAAAAACAACCAACAACACTGTAGCTTTTTTTGTATTATTATTATTAATAATAGAGCCCTGCATGAGTGACTCTATTTGTCACCCACAAAGAGTAATCCACTGCATTGCACTCAACTCATTTTGTATTTTGAATATTATTTACAAAGAGTGTGTACATTTGATTTTAATAATTCAAATTTTTGTTTTACTCAATCATTGCGAGTATTTTTGTGTAAGTGTACGTCTACATTCAAATCGAGTAAGTTAACAACTTACGTATATTAAAAGAATACAAAATAAATATTTTGAATCGAGTGAATCGAGTTTTAAATGCCAAAAGAAAAATAATTTAAAAAGAAAAATAATAAAAAAACATGATATCGCAAATTAATTTAAAAATGAAAACAATGAGGTATATCTAATTAATAAATACTAAACCGTATGATAATTTTTTAATTTATATTATATTTTATTGTAAATTGGAACAGAATTCTAGCGACGCCGTTGATAGCCCAGCATCCGTTTCCAGTGGAACTAGCTTGTTAAGCCATGATATAATAAAAACAAAATAATTAACCAAGAATATAAATTAAGCAATAAAACGGGACGTAGTAATGTATGGAAAATGATTATAAACGACTTAGGTGAAGAATTGTTAAATGTAGTCGCGTGTCGATTTTGCTTTAGCGTGTATAAACATAACAGTAAATCTACTACAAACTTGGTAAGACATAAATGCTACATCGCCACAAAAGATCGGGATAACGTATACAACGTTTTAGTGGATAGTGACACAAAAAGGAAAGCATTGTATATATTTACCAAATGGATTATTGAAAACTGCAGACCTTTTACATTGGTGGAAGATTCCGGTCTTCATGAACTTGTTAGAAAACAATGAGGTATATCTAATTAATAAATACTAAACCGTATGATAATTTTTTAATTTATATTATATTTTATTGTAAATTGGAACAGAATTCTAGCGACGCCGTTGATAGCCCAGCATCCGTTTCCAGTGGAACTAGCTTGTTAAGCCATGATATAATAAAAACAAAAATAATTAACCAAGAATATAAATTAAGCAATAAAACGGGACGTAGTAATGTATGGAAAATGATTATAAACGACTTAGGTGAAGAATTGTTAAATGTAGTCGCGTGTCGATTTTGCTTTAGCGTGTATAAACATAACAGTAAATCTACTACAAACTTGGTAAGACATAAATGCTACATCGCCACAAAAGATCGGGATAACGTATACAACGTTTTAGTGGATAGTGACACAAAAAGGAAAGCATTGTATATATTTACCAAATGGATTATTGAAAACTGCAGACCTTTTACATTGGTGGAAGATTCCGGTCTTCATGAACTTGTTAGCTTCGTTTTGTCCATCGGCTCAAAATATGGTAAGCACGTCGATGTAAAATCATTACTTCCACACTCAACAACAGTAGGAAGAAATGTTTGTAAGCTTTACGATGTAGCATTTTCTGAGATAAAATCCGACATCACTAAAGTAAAGGACATTGGGTTCGCTCTAACCACCGATTTTTGGACGGACAGCTATTTACACAAATCATTTTTGGCAATAACAATGCATTATATAAAAGATACACAATTGAATAACGTTTTGTTGGGAATACGCAGCATGAATGGCGAAAAATGTACTAGTAAGTTGTATATACCATTATAAAATTTTAATGGCCACTGATTTCTTATTAATTATTCTGAAATCCTTTAGGTGATAACATATACTGCAAAGTTTGTAACATACTTAGCGAATTTGATTGTGTATTCACTGAAAATGTTACCGTCGTGACGGACAGAGGATCAAATATGGTTGCTGCTTTTCGCAGCGCTGCCCATATATATTGTATTAACCATCTACTGAATAATGTTATTCAGAAATCCATAGATGCAGTCCCAGAAGTAAAATTTATTTGCGATGTAGCCACCAATATAGTGGGGTACTTTAAAAAGTCTAAATTCAAATATATGAAAGTCCTTAAAAAGCTTTTGTCCATCAAGATGGAATACTTTCTATTATCTGTTGTCGTCATTAAAAAGCAGCTGGGACGAAGTTGTTTTCATATTACAAGAAAGGCATGAAATCCATCGTATACAGAATATTGATTTAAGAAATATAACTGCTGTGTTGGATATAATTCGACCCTTTGAAGAAGCCTCGAAGATACTAGAGGGAGAGAAATATCCAACAATTCATTTGGTCTACATTTATGTAAACAGCCTTCAAAAGAAATGCGCTGAAAACAACGAGGATATAAGTATTGCCCAGGCTTTGAAAAGCAAGCTTAGGCACTACTTGGATACTGTAGTTTTTTCTAATTTGTCCATCTGGCATCGAGTTGCTCTATTCCTGTTCCCCCTGCAAACAAATTGCTAAGTTTTTCTGAAGAAGATCGAAATCTTATAAAATTAAAATGTATCGAGTTGATACAAAGCCTAGTACAGAATTGTGAGCCTATAACAGAACCACAACAACTGTCAGTAGCCTCAATCTCATCGAAAAATTTAGAGCTGTTTTCAGATTTTATTCGATCATCTGATTTTCAAACCAACGAGGATTTAGTGGCCTCAGAGTTGAGACGATACGAAAACACAGAAGTGTAATTTTTTGATGATTTCGACACACTTAAGTGGTGGGATTCGCATAAGAACGAGTTCCCCTTTTTACACAAATTGAGCTGCCGAATCTTAGCAATACCAGCAAGTAGCGCACCTTCAGAACGGGTTTTCTCTTGTGCCCGCAACGTAATTTCTGGAAAAAGATGCTCCATTGCCTCAAATGATATTGCGGTAAATCAAATTATTTTCTTACACATGAATCAGAAAAAATACGCAGTTGCACAAGAAGAAGGTGCTCTCAGTGTTAATATATAATTATAAAAATCCTTATATTTCATATTTTTTCACTTTACAGTAGTTTTGTTTACATCTCTAAATAATATTCAAATATAATTATTACATGAGTTACATTAATAAAATATACATATATTAGGGTGATCGACTCGATTTTTCAACCGGTTTTAAAACCGGTTTTTTCTGCTTTACCAGTGTCGGTTTTTTCTTAATGTTGATTTTTCGAATATCGAATAACCCGGTTTTTTCACTTTTTAAAACCCGGTTTCGAATACTTTTATTTGCTTTGTATTCAAAGATTATTTAAATGAAATTTTTAAGTAAATAATAATACAGCCCGTCTAAATTTTAAAAATATTCGAGTCGAGGAACTAGAGTACATTTTCTACAGCTCTTTTGGTTAAACTTTTTTGATTTTCCTAATTAATTAAAAAAATTTATTTGTAAAATTGATAACTGTTTGATAAAATTTAGCAATCTTAAGATTATATTCCAATTACAATAATTAATTTACGGCTGAAATTTTATGGAAGAGTTGGAATGCCTATGCAAATTTCCTAAACAGGGCTTTTAAAATAAGCTAGGATTACATAGTACCTTATGTTTAACAGAAGTGTCCCACTTTTTTCCTAATTTTTTTATATTAAAGAAATAATGTAAATCAGATGACTAGATCTAAAGTTATAATCTTTTAAACTGTTAAAAATCATTTCGGGCCATGTTTTGTTAATCAAATTTAAACATAGACATTAAGTTTTTCAAATTAAAATATATTTTTTTTTAATTGTAATGAAAAACCGGTTAACCGGTTTTTTCTGAATTTGAAAAATATCAACCGGTTTTTTTTAAATGTCAACTATTCGAACTATTCGAAAACCGGTTTTTGGAAAATGTCGAATAATCGATCACCCTAACATATATACATAACAATAATGCATTTTATTTGTAATCTCGATATAAAAATTCATAAGAACGGTAATTCGTTCAAAGAATTGCATTCTAATTAAAACACATAATAAATCCTTCTATGATTCGATTCACTCGCTGTTTTGCACTCGATTTGAAACACAAAAACACTCTCAATACTCATATCATACAATACTCTTTACATTCATGTATTTTACTTTATTTGAATTTTTTGTCATATACATTTTTGTTTTGAATAAATTATTATATTCATTCAAAAAACAATGAGTGAGTCAAAAACAGTACTTACAAAAAATTAAATGTTTTAAAATATTATTTAAGTCACTCATGCAGGGCTCTAATTAATAACACTCTCACTTCTCACGAGTATATGGGTAGAATAAAAATATATAATTTTTATTTTTATTATTTCAATTAATTTATTTAATATTAATAAGAACAAGTTAGAGTGCTATATTCGGCTGAGCCGAATCTTAAATACCCTCCACCAGCCACTTTTATATTAATAATTTTCTAATTGATCAAATATTTGTAGAAATAAGTTTTCTCATGTCTTAAATAGAAAAATCCAAAGATTTAAACAGCTTAAATCTATTATAATTCCAAGATTTATTGTACATTACAAACGCCATTTTCTTTTATATTTTTATAGCGCCCTAAGATATGCTTTAGCGATATTTAGTATTTGCATGTATGCATGTGTGTGAAAGATTTAAGGATTTTCTAAATACATATATATAAATTTGGTCTACACAAATTGATAATGCAAATAGTTAAATACGGTTAAAGCGCTTTTAGGGGCAGGACCTAGTATGAGAGATATGACCAAATATAGACCGGTCGTAAAAAATTCTTTAAGCTAAATTTCTGTACATAAAAGCTATATTTCAGTCAAATTTTGTATTTATATCGTAATTTAATAATATGTAATGTGTGTTTTAGTGATTTTCTGAAGGGAATCTTGTATGGGACCGACCGCACCCATGTTATGAACCTATCGTGAAAAATCTTGAAATATAATTTTTGTACACAAAACTAATATTTGTGCCAAATTTTGTATCAATAGCTTTATTTGGTAATGAGTAATGTGCGTTTAAGAGATTTTCGTAAAAGGACCTTGTATGTGAGCTATGACCAATTATGTACGTATATAAAGACAAAATTTCAAAATTCTGTATCTATATCATTATATGGTAATGAATATTGTGCATTTAAGTGATTTTCTGGAGGGGACCTAGTATGAGAGCTATGACCAAATATGGACCGATTGCAAAACAATTTTATAGTGTAATTCATGTATATAAGAGCAATATTTGTGCTAAATGTATATATATCAATATTTTGTAATGAGTTATGTGCGTTTAAGTGATTTTCGGGAGGGGACCTTGTATGGGAGCTATGACCAATTACGGACCGATCCGAAAAAACTTCCATAATAATATTTCTGTATATGTGAGCAATACTTGTACCAAATTTTATATGGATATCTTAATTTAGTAATGAGTTATGTGCGTTTAAGTGATTTTCGGAAGGGGACCTTGTACAGGAGCTATGACCAATTATGGACCGATCGGAAAAAAAATTCCATAGTAATATTTCTATATGTGAGAGAAATACTTGTACCAAACTTTATATGGATATTTTAGTTTAGTAATGAGTTATGTGTGTTTAAGTGATTTTCGGGATTGGACCTTGTACGGAGCTATGACCAATTATGAACCGATCGGAAAAAAATTCACAGTAATATTTCTGTGCATATGAGCAATACTTGTACCAAACTTTATATGGATATTTTAATTTAGTAATGAGTTATGTGTTTTTAAGTGATTTTCGGGAGGGGACCTCGTATGGGAGCTATGACCAATTATGGACCGATCGGAAAAAAATTTCATAGTTATATTTCTGTATATGTGAGCAATCGACCGATCGGAAAAAAATTTCACAGTAATATTTCTGTGCATATGAGCAATACTTGTACCAAATTTTGTATGGATATCTTAATTTAGTAATGAGTTATGTTCGTTTAAGTGATTTTCGGGAAGGGTCCTTGTATGGGAGCTATGACCAATTATGGACCGATCGAAAAAATTTCATAGTAATATTTCTGTATGTTAGAGCAATACTTGTACCAAATTTTATATGGATATCTTGATTTAGTAATGAGTTATGTGCGTTTAAGTGATTTTCGGGAGGGGATCTTATATGGGAGCTATGACCAATTATGGACCGATCGGAAAAAAATAGTAATATTTCTGTGCATATGAGTAATACTTATTCCAAATTTTATATAGATATTTTAATTTAGTAATGAGTTATGCGTGTTTAAGTGATTTTCGGGAAGGGTCCTTGTATGAGAGCTATGACCAATTATGGACCGATCGGAAAAAACTTTCACAGTAATATTTCTGTGCATGTGAGCAATGTCCAATTATGGACCGATCCAGAGAATTTTTTCTCTCAATGAATTCTATTAACATAAGATTTTAATTTGTAAAATTTTGTGAAGATATCAACATTCTGACGGAAGTTATTAACAAAAAACTCATTTTCCGGGAATATGCACTTTTGTATGGGTTAGGTTAGATTTTGCAGACTGCTTACTGACACGAGGAAGTCTTTACTTGGGTCCTATCAGGTCCCTTTGTAACGTCTGTAAAGAGAAAAGATAAGGGAAAAACATTTGGAAGGGAAAAATAGTGATAGAGATAGTAGTGAAGATACAGATAAAGAACATAGAATAATGAACATCGCATAACGATGAAATCAAGACTGTATTTCAAGAAAAAATCATAGTGTGTATTTAGTTACACACCCATTTCGACATTTTCAAGAATGCTAGTATACACCCAAGTTGAACAGCTGACAGATCAGATAGATCAGAAAAGTGAGACGAACCCAGCGCCTGATGACGGAGCGATTCCAGGGCCGGGCAGTTACATAGAAGATGAGTAATTGTTTCCTCCTCTTCTTCATTTTGACAGCTCCTACAAAAGTCATTATATGGAATACCAATACGTCTAGCATGGTTTCCGAACCGGTAAGAACTGATAACAGAGCGCTCAGATATATTCTGTTTAGCCCTAAAATGTAGGATGTTTTATGAGAATCCATACGAGGCCACAGTAACCTAGCGATCGAGCAAGTGTGCTCCTGAGACCACCGTTCCTGAGCTGAACTAAAGCAATAATCAAGTATTTGTTTCTTGATGGCCGCTAAGGGGACACCATAGAACTGGTCTATATCCAGTATGGTCATCCTCGTGTCGGCTTTTGCCAAAATGTCAGCAGTAGTATTGCCAGTTATATCCCCGTGTTCTTTGACCCAAACGAGGGTAATTCTTGAATGTCTCGCCATCTTTTATAGACGCCCGGCATTCTTGGACAAGTTTTGATGTAGAATACACACCTATCAGGGATTTGATAGCGGCTTGATTGTCAGTATAAATTCTGATATCTCTGTTGGATATCCGATAGTACCTAAGCCAATTAGATGCCTTTTTTATAGCTGAGATTTCAGCCTATAAAATAGTACATTCGTCGTTGACACCTTTAGTTGTTTTAGAGCCATCTGTATACACGTTAAAGCTTTCAACACTTTCAGGTGCTAATTCATTATAATCACAGATTAAACTATACCGGAAGTTCCTCGAAATGCACGGTTCCGGAATATGATAGTCAATAGCACGATGTAGGTTTGGTAGAAGATCTACAATCTTTGCATGACCTCTGGAACCGTAGTTCCATCTATTTGTAATACTTAGTCTGGCTGCAGTATTCATTGCCAGTTGTTTAGCAAGAAGATCCACAGGCAGCCAGTTCAGCATGGCAAACAACGCTTTACTGGGCGTAGTCCTAAGTACACCTGTTATAAGAAGAGCAGATTGTCTCATAACTTTTGTGAGAATGTTTCTGTTAGATGTTTTGTCAAGTGCATACCACCAGACAATTACACCATACATCATTATCGGCTTAATCACCGCCTCATATATCCAATTCACATTTCCTGGGTTGATACCCCAATGCAGGCCAATAGCCTTTCTACAAACGTATAACGCCGTAATGGCTTTGGAAGCTGGATATGATATTCAAGCTCCAAGACAATTTTCTATCGAGAATAACACCTAAGTATTTTGCGCTATCCGACAGCGTAAGAACCTCGCCGTTGAGACGTGGAAGGGAGAATTGAGGAATTTTGTATTTGTTCGTGAACAATATTAGTTCCGTTTTTCCTGGGTTTACGCTGAGACCGCATATAACACTCCATGAGCTTATTATCTTCAGCGCTTCTTCTAATCTCTGAGACAGAGTTTCAAGATGCGTACCAGTTACCGCAACTGCAACATCGTCAGTGTAATCAACCCTCTTAAAACCTAGTGAGTCAAGTCTAACCAATAGTTCCTTTATTGCCATATTCCAAAGAATAGGGGACAACACCCCTCCTTGAGGAGTGCCCCGTATGGCTTTTTTATAGATTGTTGTATCACCCAGTGAAGATACAATAGTCCGTTCAGATAGTAAGTTCTTTACAAAACTCACAATAGATCGGTCCACACCCATCCGAGAGAGGGATTGACAGATATGTGAGGATCTGACGTTATTAAAAGCGCCTTCAATATCGAGAAAGGCAACCAGAGTGAAGTTTCCATAACTCATGTATTTTTCAATATACTCAACCAGGGAATGTAAAGCCGTCTCAACAGATTCACCTTTCATGTAGGCATGCTGAGAGTAGAGATTTGTCAATAGATATCCTGACATTGATATCAATTATTCTCTCCAGAGTTTTAAGCAAGAATGACGCCGGACTGATGGGTCTGAAGTCTTTTGCCTTGGTGTGAGATGTCTTTCCCCTTTTGGGATAAAGATCACGTTACACCTGGTCCACTGAACAGGTATGTAGGACCAGTATAAACAGGCCTTGTAAATATTACTTAGCCAGGTAATGATACGATCTAAATTATTTTGTAGATCCGCTGGAATAATGTCATCAGGGCCAGGTGATTTATAGGTGTCGAAACTCCTTATTGCCCAGCGGATGATGTCATCATCTATCATAACATCTGCAGCAGTATTATCAAGTTCAATACCGTGCTGATTATATGCAACAGATTCACCAGTTGGGATTCAACCGGGAAAGTGATTATTCAAGAGAAGCTCAAGTGTCTCTTGACTACCTGCAGTCCAATTTCCGTCCGCTTTTTGTATATAACTTGGGACGGAAGGAGATTTAGATAGGATTTTACGAAGACGACTCGTATCTGATGAATTTTCTATAGAACTACAGAATTTTCTCCAGGAACTACGCTTCGCACTTCGTACCTGATTTTTAAATTCATTAACTTTTGACTTATAAAGAGACTAGATACCAGATCTCTTTAACTCGTTAAATAATTTACGACATAACCTACGAGTTTTCGCAATTTCGGAATCCCACCAAGGGGGTTTACCTTTACGCATACCTTTTGATAATCTACAGGCCCTATTTGTGGCTACACTAATAGAGCTTGAGATCCAATTAACGGCTAAATCAATGTCACTTCTACTTTCTATCATCGGAGCAGTAGGAAGAATATCAGTCAAGGTCGCTTTATGTACCTCCCAGTTCGTCTTTCTTCTATTGAGAAATGGTTTTATAATCTTTGCCTGAACCAATATTTCGAATTCTATATAGCAGTGATCAGAGAAGGAGCATTCATTTGAGACCTTCCAACCCTGAACTAGATCAATATGGTTTGCATTCACAACCGTAATATCCAGTACCTCCTTTCTATTTGCGACTATGAAAGTGGGTTCTGAACCTCTATTTACTACTACTAGGTTATTATCTAATTGAAAATCTAAAAGAGACTCACCTCTTGAGTTAATATCTGAGCTTCCCTAGACCGTGTGGTGCGCATTTGCATCCGCACCCATGAGAAGCGGAATGTGTCGCCTATCTGCCTCACACACAATATCTCTCACCAGGCGATTTGGTGGCTGGTCGCCATGGTCGTGTGCCATGTAACTACTTAGAAGCCAGATGTTTGAGTTACCAGACTCCCAAGCAGCCGCAACAGTATCTTCGTCGCTGTAATCAGACAGTATAAAGATGTTTAAATGGCTCTTAGCCAGAATACAGGATCTTATATTAGCATAAAGAAGCTTATAGCCTTTAATAGAGAGTCCACGAACTTTACCATGGTGGGTCCACGGTTCCTGGACAAGGATTAGCTCCTTGCTTAACCTTCACCAACCAACCAGCGCCATCATTTTGGGGGGCGGGTCCTGGATTTTCCTTAAGGATTTTCCAGTACACTCCGAGCATTCGTTGACGGATGATCCCCCATTTATCTTGAGAGATGGCGCCGTCACTATTGCTCCTGTCGATAATAGCCCTTACCAGTGGATTCTTGGCAACCTCACTGAAAGGCCTATTAACGACGACAGTTTGCGCCTTCTTTGGACGTTTAGTCGTCGGCTGGATGGTTGACAACGAAGGGGACTCTTCCTCTGATCTTTGCCGTTTAGGCGCCTCAGCAGCAGACTTCGTCACTTCTGCTTTGGCTGGAGGATCTGAGTCATGTTGTCTAGCCAGGATATTTTTGGCCCATTCAAGAGACGATTTCTCGTCCTTGGACAATACATTGTTGGGCTTGGCGCCATGTCGCTCAACAATGCGCTCGGCGGCGCGCCGATGTGCAAAAGCCCTACGGGAAGGGGTTTTGTGCCGTTGGGAATCTGCTGGTACGCTGGAAGAGCCCGACATCGACTTCGACGACTTTTCCAGCGTAGGGGGAGGTGCGGATGAGGAACCCGACATCAGGGTCGACGATTCCTCTTTTGCACAAGGTGGCATATGGGAGACATTTTTGTCACCCGAAGGCAGGGAAGAGGGCTGCTCTCGCGGCTGCAGAGGTACTAGCCACAACGGGCAGAGGTACCTCACCGCTTGGGACCTTTCCCACAACTGAAGGTTTGGTGGGAGGGATTGGTTTACAAGCAACCAGCTTGGGCCGGCTGTTTGTGGGTTTGTTATTGTTGTTGTTGCTCCAGTCGCTTGCGAATTAGACAGGCCCGGTGCTACCACCTGACTAACTCGGATGCCAGTAACATTCGATTCACAACAGCCTGGTGTCGCCGCTGTGGGAATATGGTCTCCGGGTATTATCAAGCCCCGAACCGGATACGAGGGGCATTTTCCTTCTTCAGACATCATTAAGGGGGGGTGTTGGTTTGCATTTTTTACCTACTGCCAGGACATAAAAACTGCCGTCCCTCTGGGATCAAGCCGCCCAATATGGAACAGACGCTTGATGGGTTTCGGACTGCACATTTAAGTGCATGAATCCTTTAGGGATTCAATCGGACTGCTCTATCGATTGCCCTATCTCAGTGATAGGAAAAACAATCGATAGAGCGGGTACTGACAGAGCGCCCAATATGGGAAACAGACATCTGACAGTTGGGAGGATTAGTTCTTAGTATCGCGCTCGTCCTATGGCCCGTCTGACAAGGGTAACCCCTTGGAGCCAGCCAGCTTGGGCAGAGCTGACTCCGTCAGCATGGCCCATAGGATTCATTGCACTTAAGCCTTCACATCGCGACAAGATGACTACCCTTCGTGAACGTTTGTATGGGAGGTATATGAAATTATGGACCGATGCTGGCAATTTTCAGCAGAAATAAATATCTTGTGTAGAAACGAATGTATGATGACTTTCATGAAATTATCTTGTATAGTTTTCGAGAAAATTACATCAGAATGTGTAAAAAATGCTTATTTTTTCGAGGTTGTTTTAAATTTTGATTCATAACTTTTCCCAATGTGAACCGATTTTGCTCATTTTCAATACCAAACTGTACCGGATAATAATGAATGTTTTGGGTGAATTTGGTTAAATTATATTGCTTCGTTTTAACGTGAGCGTGTTTTACACAGACAGACGGACGGACAGACGGACATAGCTAAATCGACTCAGAATTTCATAAGGACCCAGAATATATATACTTTGTTGGGTCTCAGATGAATATTTCTTGGTGTTACATACGGAATGACAAAGTTATATATACCCTCTATCACCACTGATGGTGGTGGAGGGTATAAAAAAAACAAAAATTAAACAATCTAGTTATTATATTCTATGAAGGTTATTTAAATATAAATTTAATGTTCGTTTACTTATTATTACTGTTTTATTTATTATATTTGTTTTAAAAGCTTTAGATAATTATTATTATATTATATTTGTTTCAATAGTTTTATTTAAGTATTTTAATATTTCGTATTTTTAATTTTTTTAAATTCCGTTATTTATGTATTTTTTATATATATTTTCATATTCATTTTTTCGTTATTTAACCAAATTTTTCTATATTTATTTTACATATTCATTCTGGTTTGACGGTATTTTTTTATAGTTTGGAATCTTCTCAAAGACAACAAGTGTCCGGACCGAGTGTTCAAGGTATTGAACAATGGTAACCCGGCTCAATTAAGCATTCAATTTATAATCCGGCTTGGGCATCTACAAGCCCATTACCAAATACAGTGGGCAGAAGTCTTAAGAGATTTCCATCTTTTAGTAAACGGGGCAGCCAGAGAATGGTACTGGCTGTTCTTGCGCACTCATGGAGTTGTATATCAAACAACGCGGTCTAATTTCGAAATTATGAGGGATTTGGTGGAACGAAAGCAATAGAGCGGTGAGACAGTGGATAGCTATTTCCACGATATGTCTCAAATTAGTTCCAAGCTTATACAACCCATACCTGAATACGATCTCATAAAAATAATAAAGGGAAATATAAAAGAAAGTATAGGCAGAATAGTGTACCCAATCTCGGTATTTTCGGTCGAACAACTAAGAGTAGAATGTAATGAAACTGAGAGGAATTTCCCGAGAAGAGATGTTAGAAATATACAACCCGTATCTCGTCCAGTTAGGTATGTAAACAAGGTCGATCTTGAAGACGAAATCTCCGAAATTGAAGTACTCTAGTAATGACTTTCTTATAATCTGATATAGAAGTACTTTATTTTCGGGTATGTCATTTTGTTTAATTGCGTGTTAAGAATTGTGTTTTACAAAAAAGAAAACAAAATAAAATTTTTATATGAAAACCATTATTTGACGTGAAATAAAATAGCTAAGCAGTGGTGTAGTCAATAGAACAGATGACTAACAAACCGAAGTCCCTGGTTCGTATTCTAGCCGGCTCTTTTTATTTTTAAAAATTAAAACAACTTACTAAACAACTTCTTTGTAAGAGAAATTGGAAGTACTTCTTTAACTCCCTTTCTGTAAGCGTGGAAGTAATTGCCTCCAATGACATCGCCGTGTTAAAATAGTAAAATGCTAATGAAGAAGTAGTGAAAAGAAGTTTTATTAGCTTTTTAATTCTTTACTTTTCAATGTAAGTTTTTCCTGGATATATCACTCTGGATAATTGGGCATAGCTCCCATATAAGCAATGTGAAGTCACTATATCCCATATACATATTTCATTAATATATCGGGGCTGGTTTTGACCCTTTCGATCGGTGCCTTCCCAATATTGGAAGAAAGCTGCACCTTCTTTTGACGCGTTAGTGGTAACTTCCTCGCTTTTAGGATTTGACACCTCAACGTTATCAGTGGCTACTGATGCTGTGGTCTTAGGTCTTTTAGTGTCTTTTTCGATGCTTGTTGTAACAGCCCTTCTAATCGGCACCTTCCCAATTTTGAATATGATAGCTGTAGAGGCGAAGTAAGCCCTTCCTTTATTCTTGGCAAGACTAGCCACAGATTTCTGGTCGATACCTATTACAAATAAAGTTCCCTCAGGTTCCTCTTTCCTGTAAAAGACTTCCCATTTTCCACGGCAAACTAGGCATTTTGACCACCAAGAATTCCCAGTATACGTTCATTAGCCAGTTTACTGCCAGAACAAGAGTTAGACCTTGAAATTATGCCAATATTGTCCAATGTGAAAACAGCCAGTGGACAATATCATCGCATAATAAGTAGAGTAAATGTATCCATTAAGTACAAAGATCAGGAGAATAATATACCTGTATCTTTGCCCCAACTTGGAACAATCCTTGTGCTTAGGGATATATTTTTAGAGGTTATTTAAACTGGCCCAGAAGTGATTGGAATTGAGGAACTAAATATGGAAATTGTGTAGAAAGATTTTATTTCAGAAGATCGCGAATACAATTTGAAACCACATGTATTAAATGATGAGCAGAAAAAGGTATTGGAAGGTGTTATTAGTAAATTTGATACATATGAAGAGAAGAGATTGGAAATGACCAAACTGGAAATACACACAATAAAGCTAGTAGAGGGAGCAGAGCCTGTCAAGGATCGGTATTACCCCATTTCTCCGGCAGTACAGGAAATAACCTATCAGGAGATGGACAACATGCTTAAGCTGAATGTTATCGAATTAAGTGAAAGTCCATTGTCAAATAGAACTACTGTAGTCCGGAAACCAGGAACAAGTAGGTTCTGCTTAGATGCTCGAAAATTTAATAAGTTAACAGTAAAGGATTCGTACCCCGTTCAAACGGTATCTTGAGTAGGACTGATGAAACGCACTTTATCAGCAGTGTAGATCTCAAATATGCCTTCTGGCAGATCGAGCTATAGGAAGATAGTAAAGCTTATACTGCTTTCACAGTGGCGGGCAGACCATTATACCAGTTTAGGGTAATGCCATTCGGTTTATGCAATGCCGCGAAAAGACTCTGTCACCTTATGGATAAGGTAATTCCAAATGGGCTGAGGGATAACGTATTCGTATATTTAGATGATTTTTTGGTAATTTCTAGCACGTTTGAGGAGCATATAAAACTATTGGGTGTGGTAGCACAATGTCTTAGAAATGCCAATTTAACATTGGCCGGAAAAAGTCTTAATTCTGTTTCCAAAAACTCAGATATCTAGGGTTCATTATAGGAGGTGGCACATTGAAGACGGACCCAGACAAAGTGCAGGCTATACGCGATATTAGATTACCAAAAAACATTAGAGAAGTTAGGAGTTTTCTGGGTACTGCGGGGTGGTACCGCCAGTTTATAAAAGATTTTGCAACGATATCTGTCCCTTTGACAAATATATTAAAGAAAAGTGTCAAGTTTAAAATGTCACCTGAAGCCATACATGCTTTCGATTAACTTAAGAAAGCATTAACATCTGCACCAGTTTTGCGACCCGCCGATTTTAAAAAGCACTTTTATATCCAATGTGATTCATCAGACTATGGCATTGGAGCGGTTTTGTACCAACTAAATGAAAGGCAAGAGGAACACCCAATTGCCTTCTACTCTCAAAAGTTGAATCCTGCCAAAGGAATTACACCGTCACTGAGAAGGGGTGCTTGGCAGCAGTGATGGCTGTACGAAAATTTCATCCATATGTAGAAATGATGCCCTTCACAATAATAACCGAACATGCCAGTCTTAAATGGCTTATGACGCTCAAACATTAAACAGGGATACTCGCCCGATGGTCTTTACAATTGATTGATTTTCGAATTTCATTTTCAGGTCGAACATAGGAACGGTTCCGAAAATATAGTTCCTCATATGTTATCACGCATACCAAATGTAGACGTAATAAAAGTTAGTCTATAGTCTATGTATTCATTAAATACTTACAAAATGTGATAAAATTACTCTTTGTATTTTGCTAATATTTGTTTTTAATATTTTTCACAAAAGTTGGAATCACTAAAACGCATAAGAGGGTGAAAAGAATGTTTTATTGGGCAAAAATGAATATTCAAATCAGGAAATTTGTGAGAAAGTGCCAAATCTGCAAAGAAACAAATCCGGCAAATATAAACCTTATGCCTGAAATAGGCCAGAAAGTGATGATGAAGAGACCTTTCCAAAAGTTATATATTGACTTCCTTGGCAAGTGGCCTAAAAGTGGCAACTGCTACATACTCATTGTTATGGATCACTTTAAATAGTTCACTTTCTTAAAATCAAATTTTAACAAACGAAATTTTCTACAAGTTCGGAATATCCGAAATCATACAAAGTGATAATGGCTCACAGTTTGTAACGAAGGGCTTTCAGGATCTAAAGAAAACATTTGGTATAAAGCATATGAAGACGGCCGTATATTTTCCACAGTCCAACGCTTCGGAAAGAGTAAACCAATCGGTGCTAGCTGCTATTAGGGCCTATTTAAAGGATCATAGGGACTAGGACCTATATTTAGCCGAAATCGAATGTGCTCTGAGGAACTCTGTTCATTCAGCTTTACCCCTTTTTTTGCCTTGTTCGGCTTTCACATGTATTCAAACGGAGCTGACTACAGACTGGCTAGGACACTATTGTCTATGACTGATCATGAAATTACCAATATGTCTAGTAATGATAGGTTAGAAACAATCAGGGAAAAGATAAAATGGAATATGCATGAGGCATTTGAAAAGAGCATCAGAGGTATATGTTTACATACAGTCCTTGTGACTTTGGTAAAAATAGAAATGCAAAATTTTTTAGGAAATTCTTAAAATGCCGCATAGTAAAATCGATTGGAAATAGCATGTATGATTTGGAAGATCTACAAGGAAAGTCAATTCTTATCTATCATGTGAAAGATATAAAAGTTTGAAAACCATGTTGTAGTTCTGTGATACAAACTTTACCCAGTGCAATATTAGGATTAAGAACACATTTATTTTATCTAATAATTTATTTATGTATGTGTTGTCCCAATATACCACTGTTTACCTGTTTTTGTATAGATTTAAAATTGTGATCAAACGAAAGCCATTTTTAGAATCTGTGATACAAACTTTACCCAATGCCGATTGGAAACAACATGTACGATTTGGAAGATCTACAAGGAAAGTCAATTCTTATCTATCATGTGAAAGATATACAAGTTTTAAAACCAAGTTGTAGTGATTGTAGTGTGATACAAACTTTACCCAGTGCAATATTAGGATTAGTAACACATTTTATCTAATTGTTTATCTATTTTATTTATGTATGTGTCCCTATAACAAACGTGTCGATATAACAAACAATTGAAGGGCTTACTGCAGTAACTCCATAACCACCAACCATCACAATTCGATTTTATGTGCTTTTTGAATTGCTAGGAACCATATCTAATGTCTCTAAAAAGATTTTTAGCATATTATGGTAAATTGGCGATATATTGGTCATGCCTCTTTTTCAATTTAAACTATTTGTGAGAATTTTTTTTCATAAACTCGATATGCCACATTTTTTTTTTCACTTTATAAGAAAGTCCTTTATAATGATGAAGATAAAAGCGGAATTGATAATTTTTGATGTTGTTAGGATAAAACAAGGTAAGACAAGTATTATTATACTAAGAAAATGGTCAAAATCTCGAGAGATATAATTTTTTTAAATTAAAGTGGCTTACCATGTTACTGCACAAAAAAAAATTAATTTATAATTATGTTGCTTACCAAGTTCTTGCTGTTTGAAAAATGTTTGATTACACAACATCAATAAATTTTGTTTATAAAGTGACTTCCATTTCGGGATAAAGATCTTATATAAAGTTCAAACTATGTGCATAATATAAAATTATGTTTATCATTCCAAATTCCCAAAGACATTGCAGCATATCCTATAATCTTTGTAAAACATGTCAAAATGATCAGCTTATACAAAAACCATAATATTATAACGCCTGTTATATAAAGTGCATATCGAAATCTTTTTTGAACAATGGACTTGAAATTTCTAAAATCCGTGCAAGACTTCAGATGTTTAAAATGATGACCAGAAAATCAACTATGCTGAATAAACACAAGATTATCTCAAATTGCAATCTGAATATTCAGTGCAAAACCCAAACCAGTGTGTTTTGTCATTCTATTTAAAATATTTACTGCAGAATAATTTAGCTAAGTTTAGCCAAATTTATTCTCATATGAAAAAGAAACTAAAAATATAACAAAACATAAATTTCATATTGAAAATAAAATTTACATTTTTTGTTGCAGGAACATGATAAGCACTTTGAAAATGTACTAGAACTTGTTTTTTGAAAATAAAAATATTTCAATTATTGTTAGCCAATAACTTGATAAGCCACAATTTTTTGCTAAAACAGTGGTTTCCACTTTATTTATGATATCCTTCTATTGGTATAAGATAGTTATCGACCTTATATGATTATTAAGCGTGTTTAAAGTACAAATTTAAATAAACCATTTTTTGAGAATTTGTTTAAACTTTAATGTCGATTTACTCAAAATTTTATTTTTGTGGCATATCGAGTTACTGCAATAAGCCCTTCAATTGTAAAAAGATTGGGATAAGGGGAGAAACCAAAATAGTGGAAAAACGAAAATGATTATTATTAAAAAGAAAAAGTATGTATTGTCTTAAGAAGTATATGTATTGTCTTAAGATTTTACAATATTAATGACACGTGATATATACCGAATATAAAAACAATTTACTCGTCTGATGAAATTTTGTCTTGATAAAATTATAATGGAATATTTTGTTTACCTGCTTCCGGGAAATATGACTCGCGCGGTTGTTCAGAACGTGTCCGTAACGATTAGCATAGGTAGCTCATCCATGTTATATAGACCTATGTGAGGGAAAAGATTCACAAAGTAAAAGTGGTAAAGATAAATATTATGAATATACTTGCCGTGTTTTGCATATGACCCCAACGCCAATCAAACAGTCCGTCAGATTAGGTTAGATCAAGTGTAACAGAATTAAAGTTATTGCCCGGCTAAATCGTTGTTGAGACTCTGTTCAGGGTGTGGTGAGTTGCCATGCACACCGCCCTTGCCTGCTTGGTCATGATCAAACTCGGTATTTTGTTGCGATGACAACCCTAACTATAAAAAAATCGGCGTAACCCCTACTAAGAAGTCTCTTATTTGTTTTTGTAATGAAGATCAATAGCGGACACTTAAGCCATTAAGGATTGGCCGGCTATAGTCTTGTGGATATAGGGTGGAGCCTGTTGCCAGTGGAGTCACCAACTCCGGCTCGAGTCCCGGTTGTGGTAAATTTTTATATCCTACACCACTTTAGTGAGGAGGGTATATTGGGTTTGTGCTGATGTGTGTAACGCACAATAATATTGGTCCTATATCCACCTTAAAGTATACCAATCGGCTTAGAATCATTTTCTGAGTCGATTTAGCTATGTCCGTCCGTCTGTCCGTCCATGTAAACCTTGTAATCAAACTACAGGTCGCAATTTTGAAGATAATTCAATGAAATTTGGTACATGGTCTTCTATTGTCCCAGAAACGAAGCATATTGAAAATGGTTAAGATCGGTCCATTGTTTCACCTAGCCCCCATACAACTGAACCCCGGAATAGGGCTTGTAAACTTTGTAATCAAACTACAGGTTGAAATTTTGATGATAATTCAATGAAGTTTGGCATATGATCTTCTATGGCACCGGAGACAAAGCCTTTTGAAAATGGTTAACATCGGTCCATTATTTCACCTAGCCCCCAAAACAACTGAACCCCTGAATAGGGCTTGCAAACCTTGTAATCAAACTACAGGTCGCAATTTTGAAGATAATTCAATGAAATTTGGCACATGATCTTCTATGGTACCGGCAAGGTACAATTCAACTTCAATGCTTTATTATGAAAAACAAATCACATTTTATTTTTGTAAAAGGTGTAGTGTAGTTTTTGTTAGTGGGGTTAGTATTGAAGATTTTGTTTTTTTGTGTTCTGAAAAAAAGGAAAAAGAAAAATATTAGTGGAAGGAAAAACAATAGGTTGGAGGAATTATACACGTTTTACAATTACCTGTATCCTGCAGAAGCAGAAAAAACCGGTTTTAAAATCAGTTGAAAAACTGAATCGATCACCCTAATACAAACCCAATATCTTCGATCAATTAAAAGAAAGGATTCAAATTTATACCAGTGAACATATAATTGATGTATGTATTTACTTTAATTTATGTATTGTACTTTATACAAAATCGTATCTGCGTCTCTAAAACCAATTGAGTAATGAGTCACTGAACAATAAATCCTAAACATACAACATAGTGAATATTCTGTAACAAAGAGAATGTTAAAAGAAAATTTAAACATTGAATTCATATAAATCTTTAAAAGTAAAGTTAATCATAATTAAGCAAAGAAAACGAATATAAAATAGTCGTATTAAATAAGAATATTGATAAATTAATTTAAGTTTGTGTGATAATTGAAATTATTGTAAGAACTTCGAGAGTGTGTTATTTGTTTAAATGTAATACTTTTTCACTAGGCCAAAAAGAAAAAAATAGTTAATAATATAAAAAATAGAAAATTAGCAATATAATAAAATATAAATATGTATGTATATCTCCCAAAATTTAGAAAAAGAAAATATTAGTATTAAAAACAAAAAAATCTTATAGAGCTTAAGCGAGGCGATAATGTTGTTTGAAATAACCTGTAGAGTAACAGGACAAAGTTCTAAAACCTCAGAGAGTTCCTTTTGCTGAAAGAAGAAAGTTTATCGCGATCTAAAGATTTATTAGATTAAAGAGTAGTAGCTTGAGCCCTAACAAAAGAAAAAAAGTTAAAACAAGGATATATTTATACGAATAAATAATGTTAAAGAAATTTTAAAATAATTCATAAAGAAAGAGTAGCGGCCAAGAGAAAAGTAATTAAATAAGAAAATAAATTAAATAAAATAAGAGTTAATAAATAATATAAATATAAATTATAACTTAATTATTAATAAACAATGTATTGATAGAACTCACCATGATGGTATAGTTTATTGAAGAATATGGGAATGATGAACGGGTAAGTGGAAGTATTCGGTCGTGTGGGCTTAGGGTCGTAGCTGTGAAAGAACTAAGAATTTCTACGACAAGGTAAGGAGGGCTACAAACGGGACCAACATCTGTCTCGAATTTCGTATGTGGTGTGTGTTTATTTTATTGGTTGATTATATTTTCAAGTGCTATGGTAAGTATCCTGATAATAAGGTTGGAACCTACTGGGAGTCCTGAGCTAGTCGAAGAATCGTCAGGCCCAATCTGACCGTAAGAAAAATTCGTCCCGTTATCCGAAAAGATGGTATGTGGAAGTAAAGCGATTAAATGCCGCTAAGAATATATCCGTTGATAAATCCGAAGTTACTTCTAAATGTATGGTTTTCGTGGAAAAACATAACATACATACAATCGGTCGAATCAGTCTGTTCTGGAGGTAGGGCAGCCATAATTTGTGTGTAAGCGCGTTTACGATCTAAGATACATCGTTTACACCGATTTACAACAGTCCGAAAAAGGGGTTTCGCACGAGGAATCCAATATTGGTTTCGTATTATCCGAATTATGAATAAATTCCGCTAAAAGGAGAGCGAAACTACATGAATATGGAAATAAAATAGGATGCCTTTCAGTGTAAGCTAATGAAAGTGATTTAGCTAATCGACCGAAGAGTCTCATGACACCCTCATTGTCAAGAATAGGATTTAAGAGCAAAAGGCTACTTTTAGAAGAAATTTGTCTTTTTTCTAATAGACTCTTATATTCTTTCGAAATTTTGACCTTTTGAGCCACAATGGCCAAACTTAGTTTCACATGTCTTATTTCATTATCAGATGGCTAAATTGTGTCATGCGAATAGCGATTACTATTAAATGAATGAGTTCTATTGAAAAATCTAAAAAACGTAACATAGAACTCTGATAGCACGATCAAGTGAAGAAAATCTATCCAACACATGCTCATAGTTTGTGAAAAAAGAGGCGTGAGATTTCACATATTGAGCTTCGAGATCGGTATCAAGCATAGCTAGGCTTTTCAAATTCCAAGTAGGCTTTTTCTCTCTAAGCCAATGTGGACCATTCCACCAAAGAGAGCTCTGAGCTAAAATTGAAGGGGTAACTCCTCTACTTCCTAAATCTGCTGGAGTATCCTCAGATCTGACGTGATGCCAGTTATGTTTGCCAAGAAATTCTTGTATTTTGCAAAATCGATATGCAACAAATATTGTCCTTGTACAGGGGTCTTTTTTCAACCAGGAAAGGATGGTTGTGGAATCAATCCAACAATAAACCTGGTTTAATGGAATGCCGATTTCACACAGCACAGCCTTCAAAAGATCTGCCGCTAATACAGCGCCACAAAGTTTAAGATTTAAAGTGACCGATTTAATCAGGGCCACTTTCGTTTTACTAGTGAGTAAGTGTGAATAAATTTTTCCTCTAGGTGTTTCCACCCGAATATATAGCTCCTCCGCATATACCTTTTCCAAGGCATCAGAAAAAACTTGTTCCACTGAGGATTCTGGTTCATAATGAACCTATCGAGGAATTTGGATACTATTGACTTCATGATATGATGTCACAAATTTCTCCCACTCGGCCAGCGAAACTTTAAGAATCTCATCCTAATTTATCTGATCCTACCAAATTCTCTACATTATCATTTTTGCCACTACTATAAGAGGACCTATGGCGCACAATTGACACCAAAGGACACATTCTGTAATTCATACTGCTTTATTTCCATTGTTGGAGAATCGCGAAACAAAATGCGCTGAAAAGGAGTATAAGATAGGTCAAGCCTTATCTGTCGATACTTTTGAGTAATATCGCAATTGAACACGAATATAAAAAATCGCCAACTCAAGCGGAAATAGATGAGGAGGTCTTTAATATTGGCCTCATGTGTTCCAAACCTAAATACTCCCTAACTACATCATCATATATTTTCATTATTTCTGGTGTTCTCAATAATGAAGCTCAATAATTGCGCCCTAACATTTTGTTTTGAAGAACCTAACGACAGCTTTTCTGGAAACTCAGATTTGGAAGGAAGTGCTACATTGTATCGCCCAACAGGTCCTCTGCGAGTTTTCTCACATATCCGATCTAGGGGGGACATTATTTTTCTCTTTGGCGCTTCTTCTAGTTCCCAAAAACGGAGTAAACTACTATTTGAATTGTCCTTTTCCGAAACTCAACTCTGGTGTTAAATACCTGAACATACGGGGATGGCACTGGACCTGTGATAATCCATCCGAATATCGTATTCTGAGCTAATAGCTATCCTAATATATTAATACGAATTTATTATTTATATTTATATATAATATTTATTATTTGAGGATACAAATCGGCACCTAAGAGCATATAAACCGGTCTGGATTTGGAAAACTGAGAATAAGCTAGTTGGAGATTCGGTAAATTCCTACAAAGTTCATCTGATAATAAAAAGATGGTAAGGTACCCAAAATATTCGGTATGACTTTTTTGTCTGTGGCGTTTCTCGAATATCACGGAGACATTCTAAAGTTTTAATCCTTTCTATAAGAAAAGCATTCATCTCTTTCCAGCGTGATAAAGCTAATTTATTCATAATGCTCTGTTCCTGTACGTTGTACACATAAAAAAACAAGAATGGGATCCCAATTCTATGTCTGCATTTCATACTCCGACAACGCTGCCAGACAACTTTTAATGGCTCCTTTTAAATCTTTGAGACCGATGACTGAAAAGCGCTTTTAGTTGATTATTAACCAACATACGCGGATTCCCATAGCCAAGATATTTGAAACTTTATCTGAAAGCGGACATTGTGACACAATTTTCTTTGCGTCGCTACTAGTCTTATGTAGCAAGTGACATAACCTTTCAATGTCAGTAAGACGAAGGCCTTAAACAAATCCCTAAAGGCAGGTCATGAAAGGTAATCACCCTCAAACGTATCTACTTCACAAGGTGACAAAGTTTAATTATGACGACCGTCACAAGTGTTCGGAGTCATTGTCGGCGTATCAGGTGATTTACCAACTGAAGAGAACTGAAGTTTTTTTTTCCTATCTAAACTACAAGCACGTACAACAAACGAATCAAACGTTGCTTGGAATTTTGCTTCAGACGACTCAATCTCCCCTGGCTCAGTGTCCTCAGAAGTCTTAACATAAATCATAGGTAGTAAATCAAAACACACCTAGGCCACTATTTCGATATTGAAAAGTATCCTGACATATACAGTTCTTTAGTAAGGAACCGAACGTTGTCAAATTAGTTTTAGACTTTTTCCGAAACTTTATCGGCTTTGATGGCGGCCGTAGTATTTGGAATCCTGAACATATAATTATATCTAGTACTTCTTCTCTGATTCTTTTGACGAAGGTAGCTTTATTACCTAACATAAATCATATGTTAGGTTGATAGGAGAATGTGTAGTACATCAAAACACACCTAGGCCACTATTTCGATATTGAAAAGTATCCTGACATATACAGTTCTTTAGTAAGGAACCGAACGTTGTCAAATTAGTTTTAGACTTTTTCCGAAACTTTATCGGCTTTGGTGGCGGCCGTAGTATTTTGAATCCTGAACATATAATTATATCTAGTACTTCTTCTCTGATTCTATTGACGAAGGTAGCTTTATTACCTAAGTTCAATGTGATCAAGTCTTAAGTATTAAGGAAATCCATAAGGGCTTGTCCCCTGCGATTGCTGTTTGTACTACCCCAAGCTACATAGTGGCAATTTGCATCAGAACCTATTACAATTTCCTTATTTTTCCTTTGTGCCTCTTCAACAAGTTTCATCAGATCCGACGTTGGTGGTAGTGCCGGTAAGAAGATGCAAAGTATATGTTGCCATGCTTCAGCACCGTTGCATCTGATGTGGATAATCCTGTTGAGAGGAGAAAACGTAAGTTCTTGTGACATAAGATGGATTAAAGCTATATGTATCTTACATGTGTTAATTTTAGCCATCAGAGCGTTGGTAGCCGTCTCGCTCCGATGGAGTTTTATTTGGATAACCTCAATCATATTCATTCATTTAAACTGTCTTCCAACGAGTTGGTGACCTCCTCCTCGCTCGTTGGAATTGACTCCTCTGGGTATTAATGCAGTGGATTATATTGACGGTCTCCTTATCAGGCATAGGAATAGCAGTCCCAGCTTAGAGAGAGGGGGGATACTTTCCACTAAGTTCTTTAGGGTACTAACATATTGGTGAGATGCCAACCTCATCAACATCACGCCTATGCTGAATTCGCAGCTCACGCTCTCTATTGGTTGTTTGGAATTTAAAGCGATTGCGTGGTCCACTATCTTATTATTGACCAGGTCTTCTATTTTACTCTGTTGGTCTATTGGAATTTGGCCTGTTGGATTACCGGCATCGTAAACTGCATAGCAGAGATCGTCCCAGTGTCTTGATTTCGCCGACGTGGTCGTCTTCGGAATATATATATATATACTTTCGGTATCGTTTTAGGAATTTTAGTGTCCTTGTCGGGGCCTTTTGTGTCAGCCCTTTCAATCGGCGCCTTCCCAATTTTGGAAAGGGCTGCTGCACTTTTTTTTGGCGAGTTAGTCGTAACCTCCTCTCTTTTAGGATTTGATTCCTCAACGTTACCAGCAGAGGCCAATGATGTTCGGGGACCGCCTTAGGTATATTAGTGTCCTTGTCAGGGCTTATTGTTGCAGTCTATCCAATCGTCGCCTTCCCAATTTCGGGGCGAAATAAGCCCTGACTTTGTTCTTGGCAAGACTAGCCATAGAGTTGCGGTCGATACCTATTACAAATAGATTTCCCTCAGGTTGTTCTTTCCTGTGAAAAACATCTAATTTTTCCACGGCCAGTTCAGTCTTTTCACATCCAATAATTTTCAGTATACGCTCATTAGCCTGTTTTCTTTACCATCTTTTTTTGTAGACAGTGGACTTAAAGAGCACCGGAAGCTATCTCTTCTTTGCCAGTCCCAGTTTAGCGCCGTCCCAGGGAGGAAGGATACTTTTCACCAAATTCCTCAGGATGCTAATACATTGGTGAGGTGCCAACTTTATCAACATCATGCCCATGCTGAACTCGCAGCTCACACTATCTTTTTTGGTTGTTTGCCTTTGGAAGCGATTGTGTGGTCCACTATCTTTGTTGAATCAGCCGCTTACGCGAAAGTCAATGAATAAATAAAAAGAACGACTCGACTTCTTCGTGTCTATTTAGGAACTGAATTTTATTTAGAAATATTTTCTTACGTACTATAAATGAAAATGTATTTATCCACACTTAACATCAGCGTGGGGAAATACTACAGGATCTTATCTTTTACACACACTTTGTATGTTGATATATTTCCAAAGGTTGCCCTCTTGTATTAATCCATATGAGAAGATTGGTTTGTTCTTCTATGTATGTGATTAGCAGCATCTCAATCCATCTGGGAAGATTGGTTTGTTCTTCCGTGTTTGCGATTAGAATTCACCAACATCTTATTGCCTTTAAATAGAATGGCTTGCAGATATTTTCACGGTTAGGTCATTATATGCGTTTACCTTTGCATTTGACAATGTTGCCTGATATCATTTAATTCTTAGCCTTTATGTATCTTCACCGCTCTTAGCTTTCTTGGCTTGAGCTTCTTTATCAACGATCAATGCATACTCGTTCCTGGATTTCGGAAACACTTCTTCTACTGGGCACATGTTTCCACCTTCGATGAGAGTCCCCGACTATTTTATAACTATTTATTTAACATATTTATGGTTTTTAAATACTTTTACATATTTTAATATTTTTATATAATAATCAAAGGACTTTAAATCTATTTGTAAATATTAATTTGTTTTTATTTTGTTTATAATTATTGTATTATTACAATTTTTATATAATTATTATATTTATTTTTTATTTATTATTTAAATTTCATTTAATTTATTTTATATATAATTTTTATGTTTATAAAAATTTATTTTTATTATTACTACATTTTTGTTCATTGTTTATATATGGATATATGTATATCTTTTGTAGAATACGAAATGTTCCTGAATGATTTGTTCAGAATTTAATTTTCATTTTCTTCAGTGGGAAAAGGACAAACATTGTGGATCGATATTTTCGTTTCCCCATTGCTGGTCATTACGTCCACCATTCTACATAATCCATCCGAACCTAATATAGTTCGGATTACCCTCCCACGCCTCCAGCCAATGGGAGGAGTGTTTTAATCTTTTAGCAACACTAATGTCTCTGGTTTAATGTTGCGATTTGGAGTTTTCCACTTGTATATCGCTGTAACTCGGACAATACTCCACGTACCAACGTTTCAAAACGTTTTCCAACAAATACCAAAACAGATTCTCATATATGACAGTATTCTGGCGTTAGAACATCAAAATCATTCGGATTATCGGCCAGAATTTTTTCTTTTCCTTAGCGTTATTTAATTTCTTCTTTATTTAGGACACCCATTATGCTCTCAACCTTTATCTTACATTTTACGGAGGCTTTTGTTAGAACATATTGGTTATATGTGACCTTAAATTTTTATTTATAATAGTATATTTTGAGCCCACATTGTGTTCACTACCTTTTATCCCACATTTTTGGGAGGCTTTTTTGGAACTTCAAAATATCCCTACTATAATAATTATTCAGGGTTTTCTTCTCGAACCACTTTTTGGCTAACCTTCAAAGACTTTTTTCTTTTTTTTTCTTGAAGGATTTACCACGTTTTGGTTTGCCTTCAGAGACCTTTTCTCTAAGGATTTACCGCGTTTTGACTTGCCTTCAAAGACCTTTGACATGAACCTAGAGGATTTACCACCTTTATCTTACTCCTACAAGATTTATTATTCCTTAATCACCCATTGTGGTATCTTGGATTGCCTCTAAGGAGTACTTAATTTTGTTAAAGAGCTTAAATTTGATGACCTACTTATGGACGATCTTTTCGCAACGCTTAGTTGCTCATCTTTTGATTGTAACTTTAACAAATTTATATTGTCCTCTTCTATCAATTTTGCTTTTCAAAATAAATGAATACTTATATAAAAAACGGACAAAAATAAACGTACATTGATGAACCAAATACATCAAAAAAAAAAAAAAAAAAAAAAAAACATGAGGAGTACACAACATCCCCAATAATTCTGTTCAGAGATTAAGGTTCCACTTATTGAACCTCATTGTCTCTGAAGAAAGTGAATTCCCTATCCTTTCTTACCCAATATCTGCTTCAGGCCGCGCTGCGTCTCCGTACTCCGATTCTCTTCTGAATGTTTCGACATCTTCCAAGGCATCGTGTCATATCCACCAGTGATATAATGGAGTTGTTATTATCATTTGAGGATTTAGAGTCGAAAACCTCACTTATACTTAAAGGCTGAGATAGCTTGGAGCTCTCTCCGAGTACATCCTTCTCTTTCACCCCTATGTGTTTGTCGATGGCATGCTGTATATTTCTTTTAAAGATTCTCTGTGTTCACATTACAATGTGAGACGACTTAACAAAAACTATGCAACTAGTCGTTTTTAGTGTCTTGACTGTATCCACGAATAAGTAACATCCACAGTTTAATTTAATTATGTTTTTTATTTTCTCAATAAGGGGATTGCTCCAGAACGACCCAGCACCTGGACCGGAGATGGAATCGATTACGAATAAGTGATATATCAAAAGAAAGTGCGTTTCTTATGGATTAAAATGAGGTATACAAAATTGTCGTAGTTTGAAAACTGTCAAAGTAATTTGCAGGAATAGGGTAAATACAATATACTAAGAAATGTACTCTGAACAAATATTGTAATGATATGCAAATAAATAAATTTTATGAACTTAAGATTTTTGTATAAGTGATATGTCGTTTAAGAATGGGGTTTCGTTTTCACTAGTTTCCTCGTTTGACCTTTGCATTTCACCAGCGACTTACACTCATTTGCCAGGTGTTTTATCGACAAACAATGATATCAATGCCTATGCAGAAATACAAACCTAAGTCTCTTTTCGTGAGACCACTTTCGAAACAACAATAAAAATTCTTAGCTTAAAAACGGAAACATGTTAGACATCTTGGTTAGGCTGACATATAATTTAAGGCATTATGAAGGAAAGAGATTTTCGTAACATTCAGCCTTTATATAGATTAAAGCAAATGGGGGAAACGTTACTCATCTCTTCTATTAAGGCCAAAAGATTGCTTTGGGATTTTGTCATTAACATTGCCCACAGCCTTGTAAGATGTGCAAAGAAAAAATAGCCAGGCCGTATCCAAGATGTTGTCTGTTCAGGAATTAAAAAATGGATATTACAATAGTTAATTCAATGGTAGATACATAAATGTTGTACTGGCCAGGATTGAGAAAAATGATAACAAAACAAATGCCGAAACATCTGTTGCGGGTCGGTGTTGCCAAATGTCGGCGGCGCTGGTATTATGGCGTATGCCGGGCTGAGGCTCGGCGGATAGGGTGGTTCTTGCCGACACTGCCACTTTTCCTGGGTACAAAAATTCTATAAAATACCAGCATTACGTTTAAGTTGACAGAAAAACAGAAATATTTAAATTGAAAGGGACTCGAAGTGAGCAAAACATTCATAAAACGAATACACCAAACATTGAACTAAATCATTCCATTACTAATCAAGAATACTCATTATTGACAGATGGTTTTGCCAATATGTTATTTCCCTCCCAGAGGCCTAAACCTACAACCGTAACAACCTGTTAATTTTAGTTGCCCCTAACTAACCCTACCCACTCACAATAATTTCACCCCAATCACTTACCTTATATACTTAGAAGCTCTCCATATTTGTGATGTATATTATCAGGTCATTACAGAGCAATCATTTGGAGGAAGGGTAGCGTAGGTTTTCAGTCCGTCCGTTATCTGTCCTCGTTCGGTGTTTCGGTAAGTAAAAATTATAAAAACTTTACAAAAAAACCTTTTAAATTTTTTTCTAACCTTTTTTTCTTTAGAAATTATCTAAAAATCTTGTTCGTCATGTCGTTCGGGTAAGGGGCAAGCATAACTAAGGTCCAAAAACTGGTACCTGGGCCCCACAGGACTGTTGGTGCTAACCTGCCGAAGAAGTTCCCCGTTGACTGGAGCTGGCGATGGCGTGGCTAGGCGTTAGCTGATTTAGTTTAAGTTGGATTTTATTTAGTTTTAAGTTTTTTTTTATTTAGTTTTAAGTTTGCTTTACTTTAGTTTTAAATATACTTTAATTTAATTTTAAGCTTTAAGTTTTAAAAATTCTTTAAATTTTTTCTTTAATAAAAATTAAACAGTTTCACAAGGAAAAAGTTTTTTGTTTTTTTTTTTAAGTAGACGATGGCGGACTCCACCTTCTTCAGTAGACACAGAAAATAAAAAAGGGCTGACATTTTGGTCATTAGGGACCGAGAAACCTCGGTTGCCAATATGGTGCCCTTCCAATAAATTTTCAGCAACTTCATTCTTTACATTTATTTTTTTTCAATAATTGTTTTGTTTTTGTTTATTTTCTTCCTCTTCTTCCTAAACTAAAAATTCCCCTTTCTATTTAGTTGCCACCTGTTTCCCCTTCTTCTTCTTTTATTTGGTAGCTTAACTACAGGGTGCACACGACAATGTATAATTCATTATTCTTTGAATTGGATTAACAATATATAAGATAATTTCCAACTAAAAGTAAATCTAGAATGTAAGCGTACTATATTGTAAATTCATTATAAATAAGACAAAAATACATAATTATATAGTAAAAAGTACGTTTTATGTAATTTATAATGTGCAAGGTCTATAAATAGCCCAGCCAAAGATGGTACTTTGCGCGGTCGGAAACCCTACTCTAAAAAACACACCTTTCGATAAATGTCAACAGAATATCTATGGCCGCAGATTCATACAACTTTTTAGTCTACGAGAAAAAGGTCCGGTTGTCAACACGAAATGTGATTTTAATATTAGAGTTTGAGTCATATCTCTATTTCAAAACTATCAGACAAATGGTCTCTTCCTTTAAAGTATATGCCGTTAGATACAGTTTATCGATTAACTTCTTGGAAACGCAACTAATTGGTGATCCAGAGTCTAGTAAACATCGAGCGTGTGACGTTGTGTTCCGATTTACACCAAAACTGTGGGAGGGAGGTTTAACGTATTTTGGCTTAAAATTTGAGGCAAGGACATTGGATTGGAATTGGACTTTTCGGGGGACGATTTCTTTGTTGTGGACTAATTCTGAGAACTAGAGGAAGTTGACGGGGACGGCCGAAGTGAATGTGATCGATTACATAGACAACAGAGAAAGGCCTCTTAATTTCCAGGGAAATTTCTGGAAGTAGATTTGGATTTGGAAGAGGAAAATTTAGGCATGTTGAGCTGAAACAAATGATTACAAATAAGTCAAAGTGGAAACAAGCGAAGTCTATACTGCTGGTAATAACACAAGTTTAATAACTATAGGCCTAGTTATTAATCCGATTTGAATTAAGACGTCGGCTACGCGACGTAACTATGAATGTAGTGCCGTTATCAGAATAAGGACATCCTCGCCGAGAAACTAAAGGCAGCAAGGAACGTTTACGTGGACAAATCTAAGGTGGATTCTATATGGGTTGCCTTTGTGGAGAAACACACAAATACGCGAACGTATTTCTTGGAAGTTGTACATACTCAGCCGGAATAACTGGAATGGCTCTGCGAAGTATAAGCCAGTATTTGTAAATGAATGGGTTATTTCAGATCTTTCGTTTTAAGCTCCGTTAAAACGATAAGTTTTAACGGAGTTTATTTCGGATTTGGAGAGTGAAAGCGAAGTTTTATGCAAATTCGAACGATATCTACGATGAGTTCTATAGATAATACGATAGACATAGGCAATAACACGCAGTGTCCTACTGAAAGAGGAAAATCGTTTAATAATATCTTCGAAATTAGAAAAGTATTAGAAATGTACTTTTATCGGTTTGGCTCCTAAGCGAAGTATAAGCCAGTATTTGTAAATGAATGGGTTATTTCAGATCTTTCCAGTGGCAAAGCTACCATTATCTGCTTTTGGCACTTCTTTTTGTAGATAGCACAAATTTGTCACCTCGGATAGAACGCTTTTTGGCATACAGATGTACGATACGTTTTAACGGAGCTTATTTCGGATTTGGAGAGTGAAAGCGAAGTTTTATGGAAATTCGAACGATATCTACGATGAGTTCTATAGATAATACGATAGACATATGCCATAACACGCAGAGTCCTACTGAAAGAGGAAAATCGTTTAATAATATCTTCGAAATTATAAAAGTATTAGAAATGTACTTTTATCGCTTTGGTTCCTAAGTCAGTGTTGGGAATATTATATATACAGGAATTTAGGAATAACTAATTTTTGACTAGCAAAATCCCATGGATTCGTTTCAGAGTTTACGTGTCTCCAAGGCGGTTTTGCAAGCTAAGCCAGGACAATTATGAAACCGGTCCAACAGAAAAGGGAATATTGATTGAGATCTAACCGTGAAAGTAGATTATCTTTCATCTCCGCTAACAGAACTGCACCACATAGTTCTATTGGTAGGAAGGACAACATTTTAATAAGGTCCACTTTAGTTTTAGAGGATATAAGAAGAGTTTACATAAAATTAGAATCTGCTATTCAGATATATAGTGCCGCAGCGTATGCTTAGCCTGCAAGCAGGATCAAATAACATCGCAATGTTGGATAAAACCTGCATTTTAGTGTAATTTTCTGTTTCGGAAAACGGATTAGCAGCAAAATAAAAGTTATCGGAAACCGTATTCCATCAGCAAAGGTTATTACAGACAATGATTGAAGCTCCTCTATGCATCCATGTACCTCTACGATACTCACGATTATGACTGGTATTCACTGGCGTTCTCACAGTAAAGTTTTTCACATCTGATCCACTAATATTGTGTTCAGACCCACCAGAATAGCGACCCAATGAGGAAATATTCTATTCTCCGATGAATTTGAACTTAATATCAAAGGATCAGACATAGAAAACTCTACTGTGAAAAATGAAGTAAAGAGCAGTCATACTTCTGAGTATTGCATAGGTCCATGGATTCATAGAGGAGCTTCAATCATGGAATAACTTATCAGACTCTGATATTGAATTCATTTGACAAATAACAGAGAAAGTGGATAGAATTTTGGATAAAAGTCTCTTTAAGTGATGAAAACATACCAATTATTATAACATTTTCGAGTATTATATTTGAAAATGGTCAAAAACACACCACAAATGTTGACAGGTGATAAGTAGGAGGCATCAAATGTTCATGTTTTTCATTGAACAACTCAATCCCCTGATATGAACCCCAATTGAATAATTTTGAATTATCGGCAGATCGACTCACATAATGAGATAAAGAAACTAAAAGGCACAACATCACACATGGAACAACATTCAAAAGGATTAAGTAATGCTCCTGAAAGAATGGCTCCCAGATATGCTTCTGTTATAAATAATATGGATATACTATGAATTATTATGATAAAAATTAATTTAAAATATATTTATGAAGAATTTGCTTTAGTCAATTCAAATCTAGTTGGGATTTCATTCTGTGCATTTAAATCATATTTAACGAAAAAATTTGGAACTTTTCTTATAATCTTTTAGTTAGTAATATATAATACTTAAACAAAAAACAAATTTAAAATATCTTCAGCGTGGAAAATTTTATAAACGAAATTTTAGTTTCGGCCACTTGCCTGGACTGCGTGATTCGGAAGGGATTGAGATTTGGATAAAGGCATTTGAAGAACCGGGAAGCAATAGGATTTGTACGTAATCGTGAGGAATCGGAAATTTCCGACGATTTAGTCAAACATTTGCAATACGTTGTGTATGTGCTTTTGTATTTTGACTTAAACGATTTTACGTCAATTGCCTCCTCTTCTTCGCCAGCATCCTTTTCGCGACCAATATGACTTTAGTTCATATCGATGGACTTCAAGGGTATGAATCTAATCCACAGGATATTGGCTGTCATTAATGTCAGCCTTGAACTCTATTACTGTATCTGCGAGTCTAATAAATTGGTCTAAGGACATCTTGAAAACTGATAATTTAAACGAAATTAAATTAAATTGTGCATATAGCCGTTACCAAGAATAAACTCAAAAAATTAATTGATGTATGGTCATTTAAGTGTCAAGTGATCCAACTCAAAAAATCGATTTGGATGAAATTTGCACCATGGTTAGTACTATTGGGTAGTAGACCAGATCTATCGGTAAAGAACATATTGTATTCTTCGACAAAATTTACTGACTGAGCCAAAATCAATCGCGGTTTTAGTTATTTTACCTCAATATTTGTCACGATGGTAGACTTAAAGGAGTTTTTTTATGAGCCGAGTGAGTATTATAGAAAAATTTAAATACATTTCTTGAATATCTTCATAGTTGGAAAAAAATTAAGCATGAGATTTTACTGCTCGAGTCTCTAAGCCCTTATATAGTAAAGCCAAATTTCCTATATACCAGGTAGTCCGTTTTTCTCGAAGCCAATTTGGGCCATGCCATCATAAATTGTTTTGACACAAATTAGAGGGTGAAATACCCCAATTTGACAAGTTTGCTGTGTTGTCTTCAGATTTTACATGGTACAGAACAAGGGACCTTTATTAGGCATGTATTTTCATATAATACGGATTTTTAAAAGATCCACCGCATGAACTGTACGAAAGAGTTTAAGTCGAGGTAGCGAAATTGATTTGAGCTACCTTTGTTTTAGCAGTCAACAGATGTTTATAAATTTCGCTATTATGTCTTTCGACTCTAGGGTAAATTACCCCTGCGTAAGCTTTTTCTGACGCATCAGAAAATACATAAAGCTCCACTATATAATTCGGTGTATAATTAACCCAACTAGGAATCTGGAAGTCATTTACTTCATGATATGAAGCAGAAAATTTTTGCCATTCCGTTTCTGTAGCGGGCTTAAGAGGTTCGAGTTGGTCTTGTCAAACTTTCTGCGTTATCTACTTAGCGACAATAATGACTGGTTCTAACCATCCAACAGCGTCAAATAATCTAGCAATTATAGATTACCTTTCATTTCGTTTGAGTGAATAGTATCAAAATACGATCCACATTATGATCACTATAAACCAAGAGTTTTTGACGTTAATGGACTACTTGACTCCATGAACGCCAACAGTTTGGTATATATATAATATTTATTCACACACGATTATATTTATTACTTACATTTTTTTCGCACTATACATATTTAGAACTGACAAAAAGGGTAGTCACTACCGTTAAACAAAAAAGCAGTTGGTAAAGCGATAGATCACAATAGTACACAATAAATATTTCTGTTTATGTGTTAGTAAATTTAATTTACAAGATTTTTATTCTTATATCTTTATTCTTTTTAATTGTAATTCAGGTCTGATTTGTTGAACAACTATCGCGTCATCGCCATTATTTCTTATAAGAACGATTAGACTTGTGTTTGTTGCCCAACTTTCGGCATAGTTGCGTTTCACTTGCACCAATTGAATGCATTAGTCTGTATAACTGTTTCCAAATTATGCGTTGTTTGCATTAATTGCGTGTTGTCGTTTTACTTACCTCGTTTGGGGTTATGTTTGAACTGAATTGGTCCAGACCAAATAATACTTTTGATTAATTTATTGTTCGTGGCTCCAATTTCCTATATAAAGGTATACTGCGAAACACCGTCGGATAACCTGGTGTTTTCAGTGTTTAATAAATCGCCAACAAATTACGGAGTTAAAATAAAATATTTATTCTTTTAAATGCAATTTATTTTTTTGTAAATCCACTCGAATAAATTTAAAGATTACGCACCTTATAAATCCAAAATTCTTATTTAGTTTGATGGTTGAAATGGTGGCGTTCTCTGTGTGCTCTTAACAAAGTGGTCGTCGGCGAAGCTTCACCTAACAAGTGTTTAAAAACAAAAACTATGCAACCAGTAGCGAATTTAGTTATACCGTTTTACTAGTTAGGATTTATCTCTACACTTTTTCAATGATGAAAAAATATGTAGTTAGATAAATTCTAACGTAGTATTAACTAAACTTAAAAAATAGCAATAAAAGCGAGGAAGCGTATCATTGGTTTTCAGTCTTCGTTTGGTATGTCGGTAAGTATTAAATATATAAAAACTTTTTTAAGGAAATTATCTAAAAGGGCCAGTCCTGTTCATCTAGTCTTCTTCTTTTCAAATTTGGGTTTTCACAATTTGCACACGACAAAAACTAAGATACTGGAAGGAAATTGAAGAACAGTTTAATTGTGCTTTTGACACCTTCCGTCCTTACAAATCATTAAACACAAAATATGAAAACATAAAAAGGAAACTATGAAAAATTTTGCCTTGAACAGGATAGAACTTTATAAAACAGAAAGTGGTCCGAAGCCTCCTTCAAGCATCACAACATTAGATGAAAATGTACTAAATTTATTTAAAAAATTTCAAAAGATCTGAGTTGAGTACAGCTATTTCAAAACTTTTTAATTTTTACCACAGAATTAATGGGTATGGGTCCATCAATGATGATAACTGAAACTGTAATAGTGGTAATGGTATTTTTCTTGTGTTATGTTTAGAAAATTGCGGTATATAATTTTCCTATCCTATAGTGTCATGTCCATCTGTATGTTTATTATAAATCGTATCGCGTTACTGACTGACTGACGGTAGATGTGTTTTTGGTTATGTCGTTCCACTAAGGAGGGATTTTTGAAAATTTGTACATTTAGGAATAAAAAGGAACAAAGCTGGTAAAACAGGTTTTCCTTATTAGCTTACACAATATAAGTGATAAAAAAAATTAAAATACACCTGTATCTACTCTTAAAATAAGTAGATAGGTATCTTATACTTTCTTGAAATTCGTATTTTTAAGGGGTGAAAATCTGTAACAAAGATGATTTTGGTACCTTTTTTTGGCCCTTTATAACTTCTTAACTAATAAACATACATTTTTGTAAATAATTTGAATATATCTTCCAAAATTTTGAGACACCTGTTTCGTACTTGTTTAAAATTCAGTCCTTTTTGGGTGTAAAAGGGAGTAAACTGAATTTTTGGTACTTTTTTAGCACATTAAGAAAACGTTTTATTGAGAGAGATTTTTGTAAATTTTCGCTTTTGAAGTTTTTACAGTATTGAACATAAAAATATTAAATTTAAAATGTGGAGACCTGAGTGATTGAGAATCTAAAAAAGAGACTTTTGGTACTTTTTCGTTCATCTAATTATACGTTTTAAATATTCTATAATATTGAACACAGAAACATACAATTTTTGATTGAATGAGAATCTCTAAAAGGTATTTTATAGTATTTTTTCCTTCTTCAAATAGTACTGTCGAAATTTTCTATAATATGGAAACTAAACGTATAAAAATAAAAATATGTACACGCTCCTTGCTGAATGCGAATTTATTCACACTAGAGTTCGCCTCGCGGCCGAAATTCGACCGGAACCATTGAAGGAAAGATTGCATACTTATGCTGCAAAATAAATCCTTACTTTTATAGTTCAAATGTCTGAAAAAAAATATTCCTATTGCTATTATCAAAGTGTAAAACTATTATCAAAGTGTAAAAGAAAAGACCTACAGAAGTGATGATTTTAACACAGATTATTTATAGGCGGAATGTCACTTTTATCTGATTCCAAATTCATTACTCCATTACTCTTTATAGTTATTTGGGAGTGAAATTGTAATTCCTTACTTTACTGTTGTTAAGAGGAATCAGAAAAGTACAAACCCCTAAAAATATTTGCAATAGGGCTGTAACAATTGAATTCGAAAAATTATTATTTGTTGACATGACCATTTTTTCAAAACTGGACATAGATTTTAATAACCAAAATTCAACATATCTTCTGTGTTCTCATCTTTTGTAACTATGTATTTCCGCAGAAGGTAGACTTGAAGTTGTCCTTCAAAAGTACATTGCAAATTATGATCTAACAAAATTTTATTTAAAATTCAATTTTTCAATTATTGCTATCAGGACTGTAAAATGATTTCATTCCGATCAAAAGTGGAATTATTTCCGTGTTTTTGTTTTTTGAATAAAGTAAAAAGACCTTTTTTGGAATGAAACCACTTTCAATTTTTAAAGTGGGATGTTTTAAATTATTGTTTTTTTTTAAGTTTTAATAAATATCTTTACTAAAATAACTCCATTTTAGATCGGAATGGGCATTTGGAACAGGGATATATATAGTATATATTATCTCTATAAGAAATAAATAAATTTTGCTGTCTTTAGTATAAAAAGTCCATCCTTCAGGTTTATGTTGTATAAATTCTCCCTTATAACACTCGATAAAGACTTCTTTCAGGTCACTTACTACTTATTTGGCTTAAATTTAAGCGAAGACCTTATAACAGGCATTCTATTAGCTTTCGCATAGAAGTGCATAGGTAAGAGAGATTGCAACAGGTATAGATTCTTGAATCTGGAGAATAAGACGTTAGCTTGTCCATGATTTAGTTATTATTTAATTTTTCATAATTATTTAAGTACTTCATAAGATATGTTTGAAAGAAAACGTTAATGAACTATAAATTCCAGCCTTATATTAATATATGTATGTAAGTTGAATAGCAAGTAAATTAATAATAAACGATAAATTGCTAAAGGAGGTATTAGACAACATGTATTTTACTCTAATACCACCTTAAGTAAGGGCAGCTATCAACCCAGAAGACATGATTTGTATTTGACCCGTTTCAACAGTTTTTTTATTTTTGTAAAACATGTAAGTAACCATCGCCTACACAAAGTACAGTTATCACTTTACACTACTATTTCTATAATCGCCTTTTTTATAATTGGTTAGAATAACCCGGAAAAGAAGAATATCATCATATCCTTACTGTGTTAAACCTACGTATTAGAGATATACTGATTCATTTATTACGGTGTATCATGTACCGACATGACCAACAAACTATCCTACTTACATATATTTTAACAGGCTTTGTTTCTTTAAAATCAATAAAAACTAACATTTATGTAGAATTGTTGTCCCACCAATGTTTTCCCAGGTCAAACATCATCATGCTCCTGTATCTTACATTATTAATATAATAACATATCATTATTACATTCACAATTTACTTATCACTTTACACTTTTAAAAAATAAAAAAACAATAAAATCATATTTTCGCTTTGCCTAAGCCCGTCTGTATACATATTAGTTAACAAAAATCTTATTAAAAACAACAACAAAAATATCATTGCAAAATACAAAAATGAACCATCAACAGAGAAGTAACATGTTTTTACACTCTCCTCTCTTTTATGCAAAAACAGTGTTGTTGTTTTGCTTACTTATTTTGTTTTCTATTTTTTAATTCAAGCATATGTTTGTGTGATTGTGTATTGGTAAAAACTTTAAACGCTTATATTTCCGAAAATACTGAACCGATTTTGATCATATATAGATTCTGCAGTGAGGCTGCTAATCAAGAAAATCGGTCAAGTAATAGAGCCGGAAAATGTTCCCAATCGATTTGGCTTTGCGTATTAATATATACTAGAGTTCGCCCCGCTGCCGAAATTCGGCCGGAATCATTTAAGGGAAGATTGCATACTTATGCTACAAAATAAAACCCTACTTTTATAGTTCAAATGTCTGAAAAAAGTGATTTCAATTGCTATTATCAAAGTGTATAACTTTCTTTGATCAACGTATTCTTTTAGAAAATGGGAAAAATTTTGGTTAAAATTCTGAAAGAAGTTTAAAATCTAAGTTCTAAAATTATTTATGCAACATATTTTCCAAAAATATTTGAACTTGTTTTTTAAAGCAAAAACAATGAACATTTCTTTTTTCGATTTTTTATCCTATATATAAATGCTCATAAAATCTATGCAAAACTTACAATATGATATTTTCCTATGTTTAACAATCTACCAATTCCTCCAGCAATCATCCATACCCCTTGTCGTAAACAATGTCGAACCTGCCCAGCACTATTCCTTTGTAACCTGTAATATTATTCAACCTATATTTCTATATACCACCAAAAAAAAAAAAAAGACCAACAGAATGGTTGATTTTAACACAGATTATTTATAGGCGGAATGTCTCTTTTATTTGATTTGGAAGTGAAATTGTAATTCTTTACTTTACTGTTGTTAAGAGCAATCAGAAAATTACAAACCCCTAAAAAATATTTTGAATAGGCCTGTAACAATTGAATTCGAAAAATTATTATTTGTTTATGAAACCATCCAAATTTGTTTTTTTTAACTGACAGATAACAAAAACATAAATAGATTAATATTCTCAAGAGCGCATAGAATCCACACCTATTAGCTTTTATTCAAAACTGGACATAGATTTTAATAACCAAAATTCAACATATCTTCTGTATTTTTATCTTTTGTAACTATGAATTTCCGCAGAAGGTGACTTGAAGTAGTCCTTCAAAAGTACATTGCAAATTATGATCTAACAAAATTTTATTTAAAATTCAATTTTTCAATTATTGCTATCAGGACTGTAAAAGGATTTCATTCCGATCAAAAGTGGAATTATTTCCGTGTTTTTGTTTTTTTAAATAAAGTAAAAAGACCTTTTTTGGAATGAAACCATTTTCAATTTTTAAAGTGGGATGTTTTAAATTATTGTTTTTTTAAGTTTTAATAAATATCTTTACTAAAATAACTCCATTTTAAATCGGAATGGGATTTTGGAACAGGGGTATATATAGTATATATTATCTTTGTAAGAAATAAATAAATTTTACTGTATTTAGTATAAAAAGTCCATCCTTCAGGTTTATGTTGTATAAATTCTCCCTTATAACACTCGATAAAGACTTCTTTCAGCTGACTTACTACTTACTCCTTTGGCTTTAAATGTATTTTAATCGAATTTAATAGTAGATATTCTATGAAGCTGTACTACTTATATGCCTTTAAGCGAAGACCTTTTAATAGGCATTCTATTAGCTTTCGCATAGAAGTGCATAGGCAAGAGATTTTGCAACAGGGATAGATTCTTGTATCTGGAGAATAAGACTTTAACGTCTTTTTACTTCAAGAGTTTGTCCATGATTTAGTTATTTAATTTTTCATAATTATTTAAGTACTTCATAAATTTCAGCCTTATATTAATATATGTAAGTTTAATAGCGAGTAGATGAATAATAAACGATAAATTGCTAAAGGTGGTATTAGACGACATGTATTTTATTCTAATACCACCCTAAGTAAGGGCAGCCATCAACCATGATTTGTATTTGACCCGTTTCAACATTTTGCTATTTTATAAAACATATAAGTAACCATCGCCTACACAAACTACAGTTTTCACTTTACACTACAATTTCAATAACCGCCTTTTTCCTAATCGGTTAGAATAACCCGAAAAAGAAGAATATCATCAAATCCTCACTGCGCTACTTATATTTTAACAGGATTTGTTTTTGTCCATCATTAAAATCTTTAAAATCAATAAAAACTAACATTTATGTAGAATTGTTGTCCCACCAATGTTTCCCAGGTCAAACATCATCATCCTCTTGTATCTTACATCAGTAATATAATAATATATCATTATTACATTCAAAATTTATCACTTTACACTATTAAAAAATAAAAAGCAATAAAATCATATTTTCGCTTTGTCTAAGCCTGTCTGTAAACTTATTAGTTTACAAAAATCTTATTAAAAACAACAACAAAAATATCATTGCAATTTGAAAAATACAAAAATATAAACCATCAACAGAGAAGTAACATGTTTTTACACTCTCCTCTCTTTATTTCTACAATGAAAAAAAGCAGTGTTGTTGTTTCGCTTTCTATTTTTTAATTCAAGCACATGTTTGTGTGATTGTGTATTGGTAGAAACTTTAAACGCTTATATTTCCGAAAATACTCAAAAAAAGAATCAAGAAAATCGGTCAAGTAATAGGGCCGGAAAATGTTCCCAATCGTTTTGGCTTTGCGTATTAATATATATGATGATGATGATGATGATGATGATAAATTTCGATAATATTGAACATAAAAAACAGAAACATTAAAAAACTTTTAATCAATTTTCTATAAAAGTAAAAAAATGTATTTATTTAATTCTGGTTAAGGTATTCTAGTGTAATATAAAGGGAAACCAAAAATATGCTGTAAAAAGTGCTTTTAGCTTATTAAATATGCCGTAAAAAACTAAAAATATGCTCTAAAAATAAAAGGTTTAATTATTTTTTAACATTGAAAAGCAAAGAAAGACTTAAAATTTAAGGAAATAATAATTTTTCTAAAATAAAAAACTAAATATTTTTATTTTCAAAATTTAATTGATGGGAATTCTAAGTTTATTTTTTGAGTAAATTTAGTTTTTATATGCTAAATATTCCCAAATCTATAATTTAATTGAAGTTAAATTTTGAATAAAATGAAATGTATTATAGGGGATAAGCAAGTTCCTATGCGCATTACGCCGGTTACGTTGAGGGCTCTCGGCTAAAGCCCGTATTCAGAGCCCCCTCACTATCAGACAACGTCTGCATAGTAGACAGTTCTAAGTCCTTTTTCGATTAGGGTCTTTATGAGGCTATTAAGTAAAATGAATAAAATGCCACTCTGTGGTGTACCGCGAAATACCCATTTCCTAAAAGTTATATAGTACATCTCGCAGCTTATCCATTTGTTCCTTACCATGTAGTTGATCCAGTTACGGAGCACCCGGTCAACATAAAACTGATCTAAGGATGGGAATAGAGTATCACTCATCCCAGTATACTGTGTTTTTTTACTGGACTCGGCCAGTTAAATAGATTGCAAATGGTTTCCCAAGGTTCCGGATCTCCGTTCTTATAAAGGGCAGTTATCTTCGACCGATTCAAACAGGGCTCTTGTCACCGTTTCTACTTTGGCGTAGACATTGACATTCTACTTTGGCGTTCGATGTCTGAAAAGGAATGCCCGTTCGAAACTCTCCAATCCTGAATTTCGTTTATAAGCTTTTCTGAATATACAGTTATATCTAATACTTCATCTATGATACTATTGACGAAGGCAGCTTTATTACCTAAGTTCAATGTGATCAAGTCTTTAGTATTAATGAGGGCTTGTTCCCTGCGATTGGTAGTTGGCATAGCAACCTATTACAATTTTATAATTTTTTCTTTGTGCTTCTTCAACCAGCTTCTTCAGATCCGAAGTTGGAGGTAGTGTCGGAGAATCGAAGGGCAGGTAAACAAATGTATATGTTGCATCCGTTGTTGACAACCCTATTGAGAGGAGAAAACATAAGTTCTTGTGACATAGGATACATGGCAAGACCGTGTATCAGCGTAGAAAAGTTGGAACTTTACGTGATTTAGATCGAAGCTGTCTCTCTCCGATGGAGGATTATTTGGATAACCTCAATCATGGTCATCTATTAAACTCTCTTCTAGCGAGTTGGTAATCACTTCCTCGCTTTTTGGATTTGACAGCCTGAAGCTGATGCAGTGGGTACTATTGATACCACTGCGTTGCCCTTATCGGACACCTTCCCAATTTTGGTCTCCCGCAAAATTGGGTAGGTGCTCTATCTTCTGTTGAGGGAGTGATTTCCTCCTCGCTCACCTAAGTATAAAAGCTAAGGTATGTAGCTTAGAGCTATCTCCAGGATGACGACGACACATGTCTCGTGAGCAGATCAACTCTTTCGGCCGGTACTGGATTATTTAGGCCCTGCACCATAACATGAAACTTTTTATTTTTATTTGTTTTTTTTTTTTTCAGTTTTTGCTCCTCGGGTAATACAAGTTTTCCAGGTGGTGAACAGTGAACAGCAATTATTACAGGCCATCGAAAAAATATATGGGGAAAGACTTTTAAACTAATCGATAATACTCATGAAGCTTGTGAGAAAACTGTTCATGAAATTAAAAAAAACTTGATGGAGCTATAAAGGACACTGAAATAGCTATAAAGGACACTAAAGCATACAGATATAAATGTGTGCAATGAAATAAAAATTAAAAAAAGCAAATTAACGAAAAATAAAGAGTGTTCGGTATATCAAATCAAATTAATAGTAATGAAAAAGAACCTAGGACTGTAGGTGCTGCCGAAATTGAGCTGTACAACGTGTACATTCCGTCGGGAAATAGTTTCCCAGTCATAAAATTTCTCCTGGGAGGTGATAGCCAGGATGTGATGGGAGAATTTAATGCTCGCCACGAGCTCTGGCACTCGAATATCGGGGATGACCAGAGGGGTAAAGCATTTGCGGAACTAATAGACATCTCCACGTTTTGCACAGTGCATAAAGATGTTCCCACAAAAATTATGGGTAGTTGCGCGAGCTCGCCAGATATAGCAATTTGTATCGGTGGACTTTATCGTCTCTGAACGACGAACATATAAAAATTAAAAAAAAGGCAGACTGAATAGGCTATAGAGAGTTTACCAACCGCAAATTCAGGAGAAAGGGAATTCCTGGAAATCGTCCGGCCGGCTGGCAGTATCGCGCTAATAAGACCAAATTTTCCATCACCAGTGGTAGAATTAAAATCATGTAACCGTACCTCCGGTCACCAGATATAGTTTCACTTAAGCTAAGAGAGGGAAGGCTGTCCACCACCTGGGAATCTTGTATTCCCCGCGGAACAAAACTGGAAAAAGACAAATATGGAAAATAAAAATGGTGAAATGAAATGTTGAAAGTGAGCTAAACTACCTATTACTAAACAAGTAAGAGTGTTATATTCGGTTATGCCGAATCTTATTTACTCACCATCAAATCATCTGTCATATGTTTCAAGAGAATTTTGGAAAGTGGTCCTGTAGTATATAAATCGATCCATTTGTTATTTATTGCCACAATTTTCTCTTTTTTCCCAAATTTTAATGTCGTATATAAATAGTTAAATACTTCAGGGTGATAGGAGTTCTATAGAAGGTATAGTCAAATATGAACAAATCTTCACAAAATTTGACAAATATTTAAATAATTTCATTAAAACTTTTTATGTTGAATTGCATTGTTAAGTCATTTTCTAAGGGAAAGTATAAAACTTGGTCATGTCGAATTTTATAGCTATTCATATATTTTAAGAAGGTTTTTGACGTTAGCAAATTATTTTTTGAAGAGCATCTTAAATAGGGGTAGGGTCAATTTTAGACCGATCCTTATAAAATTTGACAGATAAAACATTTTTTGAAGGGTACGTTATATAGGAGGTAGGGTCAGTTATGGTCCGATCCCTATAAAGCTAAGTGGAGATATTTTAGATCCCATAAAACATTTTTATTTAGTGATTCGTTGCTATCCTGGCATTTTAAAGCAAGTTATGAGCGTTTTAGTCATTTTCAAGGGGACCTTGTTTGGGGGTTAGGGTCAATTATTGGCCAATCCTCATAAAATTTTATATAGAGGTTTTAATTTCTAAAAAACATGTATATGTCGAATTTCGTTGCTTTACTGGAATTTTGTAGCAAGTTATGAGCGTTAAACAATTTTCTGAGGAGGGCCTTATATGGAGGAGGGTAGGGTCAATTATGGTCGGATTCTTATAAAATTATGCGGGGAGACTGGTATTTTTTAATCGAGTTTTGAACGTTAGTCATTTTCTGATGGGATCTTCATATGGGGGATAGGGTCTATAATCTACCGATCCTCATAAAATGTTACAAAAATATTTTGGTTCCTATAAAACTTGTTTATGTCGAATTTCATTGCTATATGAGCTTTTGTAAGTAATTTGCGTTTAAGTCATTTTCTGAGGTGGACCTTATATGGTATATATATAGGTATAATCGTGGACCGATATTGCCCATTTTCAATACCAATCAGTGCCTATTAATGAAAAGTATTTATGCAAAATTTCAGCTCTCTAGCTTCTCTCGTTTATATAGAATATATATACTTTTATGGGTATACAACCAATATTTCAAAGTGTTACTAACGGAATGACAAAATCAATATACCTCCTTCTTTTTTGATGGTGTGTATAAAAACGACTTTCTTTATTTGAAAAAATAATAAAAATCCCGTAATAAATTTTTAAAATTTTTTTGTTTCTACCCTACCACAAAAATGAAAAAATGTTAAGGAAAAAAATATACATACATTTTCATTTCGAATTGAATTTTGTTTCTGTTTTTATTAAATAAATATAAAATTCTTATAAAATGAAAAAAACTAATCGTTTGAAATTTTCCAAAAAAAAAAATTTAAAAATCAGACGACTATCAGTTTTCCATCCGTATTTTCAGTAAGTTTCATTATATTTTGTATATGTACTCATTTTATTTGAACATTTTGACATGTTTTATTTTATAGTGTGTAGTCAATGACTACACTACTAGTCATCTTTACGAACCACGTATAACTTGTTTTAAATTTATATAACAAGGATATTTTAGAGCACCAATAACCGACGACTGTTCTTGCTGCGAGTAGGATGTAATATTATACCGAGGACGCAAAGCCTGTGTATAAACGAAATACATAACTAAAATAAAATATAACTCTTCACCGTTTCGTGAGACTATAAATAGCAAATTTCGATCAGTCTGACAATGGATAGAAAGCTGACAAAACCAATACCAATAGGTAGAATTAAGAAGTATTTTAGAGAATCAATTATGTCGGAAAAAGTAAAGAAGTTTATAGCCCCCTTTAGTGCCAGGGTGACCCATATGTCGGATGCTAAAGTATCTAAGTTTAGCATCGCTCCATTGGCAAAATCTGGAGACGCAGAGGCCGATACCTATGTCCGGACATTTTGGGAAAACCGACTCGCTACGTGGTCAACACCCCCGCTGGATCCATTATCAAGCGGTGAGCCTCAGGCTGTCAGGTCAAATCCTCAAGGACAAGTACTCCCGCTGTTTTCTTTGACAAGTGGGGTCGTAGTATAACCTTTTTCAGAGAAGGAAATACAACCAATAGAGGAGTATACATTGAGCTGGACAGAGAAAGTCAACCAATCCGAAGAAGATCTAAAAGACGATTGTCTTTGAAGAACCATCACCTCCTGTTCCATGGAATCGTAGTAAAGGACTCTGATGTAAAACGGAAAATATGGTACGTCTTTCCCCCTGGCAGGCCAAATGTCCAGGTGATTGTCATCAAGAAAAGGGTGACACTAAGATGTCTAAGAAGGGCGAAGAAGTTTTCTCTGACGGAGTAAAACTGTAAAAATTTATGTACATATATACATATACCCAGTACTAAAGATGGATACTAATATGAATGATAACATAAACGATGTAGCATCAAAGTTAGATAATTTTTTTGAGGAAAAAGTGAAAAATTTACATTTAGACATGATTTAATTAAGAATGTTGAAAATATACAAAATAAGAAAACATGAAATAGCTAAGATCCAAAATACAAATGAATCCTAGTCAAATTATATATCGAGTAGAAATTGGAGCATAGTGAGTGATATATTAGGAAAAATATATGGAAGAAAATTTACTATTATCTAAATATCAATCCGGTTTTCAAACACTCTTATGAAACACTATTAACAAATAATAGTGTTATATTCGGCTATGCCTAATCTTACATACCCCCCGTTTAATCATATGACGTAAAGATAAACCTCCATATTCATAAACATTTAAAACAAATTTTCCTTAAAAATTTGAATTCTAAACCGTTTATAAAATAAGGGTTTGTTTACTAATAAGGTCTTACCTAAATATCCGATAGTAGCCTTATATATCGCACACCCAATACTAAAGTGATTCAACTCAAAATTTTATTTTTGCCTTTTTATATTCTTTAGCCTTAAGTTTAAGTCTTAAACTATGCAAAAGATACTTGTTTATCTATAAAAAATATTAGTATATTTTGTTGTTGTTAACTGTTCAAGGAAAAAGGTTATGCCTTTCTTTATGTTTCAAAATTTGTATAAAATGTTTAAGAAACTACAGTCGGTCGTAGCCGACCATATGATACCATACACCAACTGCGATTATTAAAAGTGATTCATTTTCAATAATAAAACATTTGTGTTGAATCTTACATACTGTTCATGTGCAGTAGGAACATAACTTAATTGGTGAAATTTTTGGTATATAACCACGAGATGGCCAATGCTGTATAATTAATGAAAATATTGTTTAAAGTCATTTGAAATTAAAAACATCACGTACATACCCCAATTTGTAATATAAACCAATTTTTTTTTAATTTTTATTTTTTTTTATATATGGACATTTTTACCTATAAAAAGGCCATATAAATAATTTGTTGATCATATTTGTTTTGACCATTTATCCGATTCTTATGGACAGATTTTACTGGTTTTAAACAGCAGAACACTTAAAAGCATATCTAATTGAATTATCTAAGATTTGGATTCCGAAGACATATGGAGCCTTCAAAAAAACTGATTTAAAAAACAGACGGACAGACATTTGGTACATTGTAGTTTCTCATAATTTTTAATACTCTATTCGACTATGATATTCCAACTTGCATATTTGCAATGAATGTCAATAGTTATATCCCTATTCTACAATCTTCAGAAAACCGTCTAGATCACTATGTTTTTTTCTTTAAACTTCGGTACGATTTTTAATGTGGTCTCTATATTAATTCTGCATTTTTTCTTTTTCTTTCAGTTGTTTTATAAGCAAATCTTTTGTTTTGTTGTACAATTTTAGTTAAAGATTCTTCTACGACATTTGTCTTAAAATTCGGTTATCTTCTTTTGTGTATTTCCTATTTGTAGATTTTTATACCCTACACCACTTTAGTGGGGAGGGCTTCGACTTAGAATCGTTTTCTGAGTCGATTAAGCCACGTCCGTCCGTCCGTCTGGCTGGCTGGCTGTCCATGTAAACCTTGTGCGCAAGGTACAGGTCGCAATTTTCAAGATAATTGGATGAAATTTGGCACGCACGTTTTATTTGACCTAAGGACGAAGCCTATTGAAAATGGTTAAGATCGGTCCATTATTTCACCTAGCCCCCATAGAACAGAACCCCCCGAAAAGGGCTTCTGAGCTCATAATTATGTTAAATATACATATATATCGATAAAATACGGCACAACTAAGTTTTATAGAAGTCTTGATGACCCTGCCAAATTTCATAAAGATCGGGCCTCATTTGACCCTAGCTCCCATACAAAGTCCCCTTCAGAAAATTACTTGAATGTCCCAAATTAGCTTATAAACACAAATATCGCGATGAAATTCAGCACAATAAAATATTATGTCAATATAAATATATTCACAAAATTTTATCGGGCTTGGTCTATATTTGCCCCTAGCCCCCATATAAAGCCTCTTTCAGAAAATTAGTTTTTCATCCATAAATTGCTTAAATGTATCGGAACAAGGGAATATTGAAGATAAATGCTTTATTATGAAAAATAAATCACATTTAATATTCATAACTGGTGTAGGGTATCATATGGTCGGCCACGCCCGACTATAATTTCTTACTTGTTTAGATTTGAGTATATTTTATAAATGTTTTTTTTTTATTGTTTCCATTTATGCTATGCTATTGTTAACTTCTTTTCTTATAAATATTTTTACATAAGTATTTAATTTATAAATGCCACAGATCTAATAACAAAGCGTGTCATGATAGAAGGAAGTGGGATTGGAAGACACATACCACACTCACTATATTGACAAGATGATTAATCTTTCCTTATAAACTTCTTTAAAAACTATAGCTTCCCATGGCCAGATACCTATGCATTAGTTATAGTAAGCTATAGTCACGATGTGTACATAAACGCACGCATCACGACAAGATAGTTATACCCTTGGCAAAGGATAACTATCATGTATTATAAAAAGTATTTTATTTTATCCGCTTTTTCAATTATTTTATCGTTTATTGTAAAGTTTAAGTTATTGCTCATGTTTATCTCCATTATTTTTATACCCTACACCACTTTAGTGGGGAGGGTATATTGGATTTGTGCTGATGTTTGTAACATACAAAAATATTCGTCCTAGACCCACCTTAAAGTATACCAATCGGCTTAGAATCGTTTTCTGAGTCGATTAAGCTATGTCCGTCTGGCTGGCTGTCCATGTAAACCTTGTGCGCAAGGTACAGGTCGCAATTTTCAAGATAATTGGATGAAATTTGGCTCGCACGTTTTATTTGACCCAAGGACGAAGCCTATTGAAAATGGTTAAAATCGGTCCATTATTTCACCTAGCCCCCATAGAACAGAACCCCCCGAAAAGGGCTTCTGAGCTCATAATTATGTTAAATATACAGATATATCGATAAAATACCGCACAACTAAGTTTTATAGAAGTCTTGATGACCCTGCCAAATTTCATAAAGATCGGGCCCCATTTGACCCTAGCTCCCATACAAAGTCCCCTTCAGAAAATTAATTGAATGTCCCAAATTAACTTATAAACACAAATATCGCGATGAAATTCAGCACAATAAAATATTACGTAAATATAAATATATTCACAAAATTTTATAGGGCTTGGTCCATATTTGCCCCTAGCCCCCATATAAAGCCTCTTTCAGAAAATTAGTTTTTCATCCATAAATTGCTTAAATGTATCGGAACAAGGGAATATTGAAGACAAATGCTTTATTATGAAAAATAAATCACATTTAATATTCATAACTGGTGTAGGGTATCATATGGTCGGCCACGCCCGACTATACTTTCTTACTTGTTTTTATACTTTCATTGAATTTAAGTTTATTCATTTTCAACCACTTATTAATATTTCACATGAATATGTTTTTCGAAATCCAAACTGATATTTTGATATGTCATTTGATTCTTAATTGCATTTTAACAATTTTCTCAAGAACTTTTTCACCTAATTTGAGAGCATTAATGGGACAATGAGGTTTTACAATTTTCAGGGAAGACTCCAGTTTCCAGTGACGTAATTACTATATTTAACATAGTATTTCCGTTTATATTCCAATTGCCCAGTATCATATGAAATATTGACGTTTTTTTCAGGTTTATTTTTGAGATTTTACATGTTCTTAAGTTATGTAATAGATATTGCATGGAATTTAATTTTTGTATTTATCTCATCTATTTGATTTTCATATTGCACATTGTCTAATTATCTCTGATTTCTTTTATATTGCTAACGAAATAATTATGAAATTGGTAAGCTATATATGTATATCACAGTAATTCTTATGTTCTATATTATTAAAATTATTAAATACTAGCTATACCCAGTGTGCTTTGCTACCCTAAAAGCAATATAAATAAAAAATCTTCTTAATAATTTTGAAGATTCTAACTGTAATGTTTTCCAGAGATACAATTTTTCCGAACGTTAATTAAGATTTTAATGTAATCGATGACAAATTTAAAAAAAAAATTAATATTTTCCCAGATATACGAAATTTTGTATTTAATTCATATAGGGGGTGCCAGGACCCCATTGAAAGTCCGCCCGTTATTCTCTAAATGTTCACATGAATGTCAAAGATCTTCATGTAGAATTTGAAGATTCTAGCTCTAATATTTTCTCAGATATACGAATTTTTCTATTTAATTCATATGGGAACTTACTTACAACCCCCAGATGAAAGTCCGCCTTTTTTTTCTTCAAAATTTTCATATGTCTAATAAAGTTCTTCTTGCTAAATTTGAAGAATTTTGTTCTATTAGTTTCCCTGATAAGCGAAATTTTGTATTTAATGCATATATGAGGTGCCAAGCTCCCCATTGAAAGTCCGCCCATTATTCTCTGAATGTTCATATGAATGTCAAAGTTCTTCAATTAAAATTTGAAGATTCTAGCTCTAATAGTTTCTCAGATATACGAATTTTTCTATTTAATTTATATGGGGGCTCCAAGCCCCCCATGACGAAAGTCCGCTCTTTTTTCTCCAAAATGTTCAGATGAATATTTAAGTTCTTAGTGCAAAATTTGAAGAATTTAGTTCAATTAGTTTCCCAGATAAGCTAATTTTTGTATTGTATTAATATGGGAGGTGCTGCTCCTCTCATGGGTAGTCCAACAATTTATTTCCCAAAATGTTTACATGGATTTTAAAATTACTCGTGCAAATTTTTAATATTCTAACTGTAATAGTTTCCAAGATAAACGAATTTTTGTATTTAATTTATATGGGAGGTGCCACGCCCCCTAATGCTATTCCGCCCACTTTTTGTCTTAAATAATTATGTTGATACTAAAGTTGATCCGACAAAATTTGAAGACTCTAGCTGTTATATTATCTCAGATATACTAAATTAATATTTTCTTAATATGGGCGTGGAACGTCGCCCACTTGAAATTTCAACATAAAAAGTAGCCCATAGTTCCTTCCAGACATACAGGAAGAAACTGTGAAAATTTCAGGAAAATTGGTCCAGCCGTAAAGCAGTCTATAAAGCACAAACAAACAAACATATATACATACATACAAACACACTTTCATTTTTATATATATGTATATACCCTGCCAGCAAATTTGAGTTTAATTTTGGATACATGAACTGAATAGTCACTATAAAGGCTCAATTTTATGTTTCTCAGTGCTAAGTTAAAAAATTTACAAAAACAAAATACAGTACTTTCTAATTTTGATCATAATTTTGTTAAATTTTAGTGCGTTTTAATATACCAAAAGCAAAATTAAATGATAATAAGTAGATAGAATAAAAATTTCAAAAACTAACACTTTTTAATACACTAAGAAGATAGTTTAATGCAGAATCATTCTTGCTCTCAAAATTCAGAAGGAAAAGTGTTTGCACATTTCAGTAAATATATTTATTTCATTGTGATCAGTTGTGTGATATATTGTGAAATTTAGATTTTGTAATAAATTGTGTTAATTTAAAATTTAATATATTTAAAACATAGTTTAATATAAAATAAGCATCAGTGAGGGATTAGTGAGTGCAAAACAGTATAATAAAGGAGAAATAAAAAAAAATATTATAAAGTCGCTTTTATATCATAAAAGAGTATAAAATCATAACACTTTCCAGCTTCTCTATTGTTATGGCAAAACTGGAAATTTACTACATTTACGAAATTTTATGTTATAAAAAAGTGACTTGAAACTGAAACGAAATGGGCACATCAAGTAAGTATTAAACAGGCGGAACAGTTTCTTCCGAACGGGGTCACTTTTCATTCACTCAGATTATATCAAATTAGATTGTTTTAAACATTAAGCTGTAACGTTATGGTTACAATTTGGATAGAAATTGTTGGCAGGGTAGAAGATAGATCACAGTTTTTATCACAGATTGATTTTTCTTTAGAACTAGGTTTTTAATGTTTTTCCACATTTGTTTTTGGATTTAGCTTAATTAATTTTGTTGTTAATTTACATATTTTTCTCATTTCTAGGTTAGGTTAGGTTGATAGGAGGATGTATACTACATAAAATCCGAAGAAATACACCTAGGCCACTATCGGGCCTGTTGTGCGCTCCAATTCAAGAAAAAAAAAAATTGTTCACTGAATGTATTATTTTTCCATGTTCAGAAACTCAGTTTCCTGGACGTAATTCCTAAGAATCTTCCAATCGGTGTTGGTTAAGAATGTTATTTCCGGAATAACATCAATTCCAAGATACTTAGATCTAACTTCGACGAATGTCTGACAATGGCAAAGAAAGTGCTCCAGAGTTTCACTGTCCTCTCCACATGCTCTACATTCGTCTGAATCCGCACGTCCAATTTTGTATAGATGTGCTCGTAATCCTGTGTGTCCACTGAGAATACGTACCATCATACTAACCTCAGACTTGCTCATTTTGAGAAGATTTCTCGTCTTGCTCTCATCAGGGTCACCCCATAGAATCTTTGTGGTTCTACCCACCGTTTCATTATTCCAAGAGGCCTTATGGGATTCTCTCATCAATATTTTTAATTCAGCTTTTGTTGCGTCGAATGGTTTTGTGTTTGTCAGGTTAACTGCCTCGAGCTCCCTTCCCTTTAAAGCTATTACATTCGCCTTTTCGTTACCGACTACTCCCGAGTGGGCTGGTACCCATATGATGTGCACCTACCTCTGGGAGAGTATTCAGTTAAAGCTTTCTTACAATCCAATACGGTCTTAGATTTAATTCTATCACCTGATATCGCACAAATTGCCTTCTGGCTGTCGGTAAATATATTAAGCCCTGTGGGCGCCATATTTATTCTTATCCAATTTACACATTCCGTTATTGCTCGTACTTCTGCCTGGAAGCTTGTGTTATGATTAGGTAAACGGTGGTATATTTCTGTTTCTGGGTCTTCAATATAGAACCCCAGGCCCACTTTGTCCCCTAATTTAGAGCCATCCGTATAGCAACGGATTCCTACTGGTATTTGCTCTAATGTTCCGCTTGACCAAGACATTCTATCTGGGATTAGCGTTTCAAAGTTTCCGACATATTCAGTGTCTGGTATGCGATCAGGCACGTCCGATGAATGTGTATAACCTTCCAATGTGTCCAGTATACATTGATGACGTGTCCTATAACCGCTTTTGGCCAGTTCGCCTAAAGTAAAGAGCCGTTCGGCTGTAAGCGCCGCCTCATATCTTATATATGTTTCAATGGGTGGAATATCTAGCAACGTTTCCAGAGCCTTGGTTGAAGTAGTACACATGGCACCACTTATACCCAAGCAGCTGAACGCTGTTTGATATTACACTTTTTGTCCAAAGCAGTCCACCAGATTATTGAAGCATAAGCTAGAATTGGTCTAATTACACTTTTATAAAGCCAATTTGTCATAGTAGGACTAAGACCCCATTTCATGCCTATGGTTCTCCTACAAATCGCCCAGCACCGATGTGCCTTGTTGATCCTATCCTCTATGTGGTGTCTCCATTTTAATTTCCGGTCAAGTATTACACCTAAGTACTTAACTTTGTCTGTCACCGGTATCTTCTTGCCCAGGAAGCAAGGTTCAGTATATGTAGAAATTTTTGGCTTTCTTGTGAAAAGACAGATTTCCGTCTTCGCCGGGTTAACATTGAGGCCTCTCGGTTGAGCCCAGCTCAAGGCCGTATTCAGAGCCTCCTCAGCTCTTCTACACAAGTAATTTGGATCCTTTCCCTTTAAAAGTATTACGACATCGTCTGCATAGCAGACAGGTCTAAGTCCTTTTTCGGTTAGGGTCCTTAGGAGGCTATTAATCGTGGTAACCCAGAGTAAAGGTGACAAAATGCCACCCTGTGGTATACCGCGAAATACCTTTTTCCTGATAGTTATATCGTACATCTCGCAGCTTATCCATCTGTTCCTTAGCATGTAGTTGATCCAGTTACGGAGCACCCGGTCAACATAAAACTGGTCTAGGGATTGGAAAAGGGTATCAGTGTGCACGTTATTGAAAGCGCCTTCGATGTCAATACATACCGAAAGTGTATACAGTTTGCTATCGAAAGATTCACCTATGTAGTGGACAACTTCATTTAAAGCGGTTTCCACCGATCGTCCCTTTACATAAGCATGCTGCTTATATTTAAGGTCTTTATATGGTATGCTGCTTTTGACCATGCTATCGACTATCCGTTCCAAGGTTTTAAGTAGGAAGGACGTAAGACTTATCGGTCGATAGGACTTAGGTGTCGCATAGCTAGGTTTACCTGGTTTGGGTATAAATATTACCCTTGCATCCTGTCATTTAACTGGGGTATATGCCAATTTTAAGCATGCAGTGAATATCTGTGACAGATGTACGGAAACCAGTCCCGCCTCCATCTGCAAAAGTGCCGGGAAAATTCCACCCGGCCCTGCAGCTTTATAGGGAGCAAAGCTCTTGATTGCCCCTTTAACCATGTCAGTTGTAATAACTATTTCCGTGTTACCCTCCCCTTCCTCCAATATCGGTTCATCTATGTTATTCGATATACCGGGTGGGAAATGAGAATCCATTAGGAGTTTCATTGTCTCCTCCATATCCTCAAGCCTCCTGCCCGTGTCATCGATCATAGATTCCGGTTGGACATGAGTTTTGGATAGGAATTTTTTATCTTCGATACGTCATTTACGCTATCTACCTGTTCACAGAAAAGTTTCCAGGAGTCTCGTTTGGCTTTTCGAACGATTTTCTTATATTCACCAAGTTTATTACGATACTCATCCCAGTATACTGCGGTCTTTTTACGCCGTGCCCGGTTAAATAGTTTGCGAAGAGTCTTCCGAAGGTTCCGGATCTCCCCAGTTACCCAGGGTTTTTCCTGGGCAGATCTCCGCTCTCGCAGAGGGCAGCTGTCCTCGAACGATTCAACCAGGGCACTTGTGAACGTTTCCACTTTGGCATCTATATCCTCTTTATTTCGACATTGAAAAGTGTCCTGACCTAAACGGTTCTTTAGTAAGGTCCCGAACATTGTCCAATTAGTTTTAGACTTATTCCGAAACTTTATCGGCTTTGGTGGTGGCCTTAGTATTTTGAATCTTATGTACCGATGATCAGAAAAGGAGTGCTCGTCCGAAACTCTCCAATCTTGAATTTCGTTTATAAGCTCTTCTGAACATATAGTTATATCTAATACTTCTTCTCTGATTCTATTGACGAAGGTAGCTTTATTACCTAAGTTCAATGTTATCAAGTCTTCAGTATTAAGGAAATCCATGAGGGCTTGTCCCCTGCGATTGGTGTTTGTACTACCCCAAGCTACATGGTGCGAGTTGGCATCACAACCTATTACAAGTTTCTTATTTTTGTGCCTCTTCAACCAGTTTCATCAGATCCTGGTTGGTATATTTCTGTTTCTGGGTCTTCAATATAGAACCCCAGGCCCACTTTGTCCCCTAATTTAGAGCCATCCGTATAGCAACGGATTCCTACTGGTATTTGCTCTAATGTTCCGCTTGACCAAGACATTCTATCTGGGATTAGCGTTTCAAAGTTTCCGACATATTCAGTGTCTGGTATGCGATCAGGCACGTCCGATGAATGTGTATAACCTTCCAATGTGTCCAGTATACATTGATGACGTGTCCTATAACCGCTTTTGGCCAGTTCGCCTAAAGTAAAGAGCCGTTCGGCTGTAAGCGCCGCCTCATATCTTATATATGTTTCAATGGGTGGAATATCTAGCAACGTTTCCAGAGCCTTGGTTGAAGTAGTACACATGGCACCACTTATACCCAAGCAGCTGAACGCTGTTTGATATTACACTTTTTGTCCAAAGCAGTCCACCAGATTATTGAAGCATAAGCTAGAATTGGTCTAATTACACTTTTATAAAGCCAATTTGTCATAGTAGGACTAAGACCCCATTTCATGCCTATGGTTCTCCTACAAATCGCCCAGCACCGATGTGCCTTGTTGATCCTATCCTCTATGTGGTGTCTCCATTTTAATTTCCGGTCAAGTATTACACCTAAGTACTTAACTTTGTCTGTCACCGGTATCTTCTTGCCCAGGAAGCAAGGTTCAGTATATGTAGAAATTTTTGGCTTTCTTGTGAAAAGACAGATTTCCGTCTTCGCCGGGTTAACATTGAGGCCTCTCGGTTGAGCCCAGCTCAAGGCCGTATTCAGAGCCTCCTCAGCTCTTCTACACAAGTAATTTGGATCCTTTCCCTTTAAAAGTATTACGACATCGTCTGCATAGCAGACAGGTCTAAGTCCTTTTTCGGTTAGGGTCCTTAGGAGGCTATTAATCGTGGTAACCCAGAGTAAAGGTGACAAAATGCCACCCTGTGGTATACCGCGAAATACCTTTTTCCTGATAGTTATATCGTACATCTCGCAGCTTATCCATCTGTTCCTTAGCATGTAGTTGATCCAGTTACGGAGCACCCGGTCAACATAAAACTGGTCTAGGGATTGGAAAAGGGTATCAGTGTGCACGTTATTGAAAGCGCCTTCGATGTCAATGCATACCGAAAGTGTATACAGTTTGCTATCGAAAGATTCACCTATGTAGTGGACAACTTCATTTAAAGCGGTTTCCACCGATCGTCCCTTTACATAAGCATGCTGCTTATATTTAAGGTCTTTATATGGTATGCTGCTTTTGACCATGCTATCGACTATCCGTTCCAAGGTTTTAAGTAGGAAGGACGTAAGACTTATCGGTCGATAGGACTTAGGTGTCGCATAGCTAGGTTTACCTGGTTTGGGTATAAATATTACCCTTGCATCCTGTCATTTAACTGGGGTATATGCCAATTTTAAGCATGCAGTGAATATCTGTGACAGATGTACGGAAACCAGTCCCGCCTCCATCTGCAAAAGTGCCGGGAAAATTCCATCCGGCCCTGCAGCTTTATAGGGAGCAAAGCTCTTGATTGCCCCTTTAACCATGTCAGTTGTAATAACTATTTCCGTGTTACCCTCCCCTTCCTCCAATATCGGTTCATCTATGTTATTCGATATACCGGGTGGGAAATGAGAATCCATTAGGAGTTTCATTGTCTCCTCCATATCCTCAAGCCTCCTGCCCGTGTCATCGATCATAGATTCCGGTTGGACATGAGTTTTGGATAGGAATTTTTTATCTTCGATACGTCATTTACGCTATCTACCTGTTCACAGAAAAGTTTCCAGGAGTTTCGTTTGGCTTTTCGAACGATTTTCTTATATTCACCAAGTTTATTACGATACTCATCCCAGTATACTGCGGTCTTTTTACGCCGTGCCCGGTTAAATAGTTTGCGAAGAGTCTTCCGAAGGTTCCGGATCTCCCCAGTTACCCAGGGTTTTTCCTGGGCAGATCTCCGCTCTCGCAGAGGGCAGCTGTCCTCGAACGATTCAACCAGGGCACTTGTGAACGTTTCCACTTTGGCATCTATATCCTCTTTATTTCGACATTGAAAAGTGTCCTGACCTAAACGGTTCTTTAGTAAGGTCCCGAACATTGTCCAATTAGTTTTAGACTTATTCCGAAACTTTATCGGCTTTGGTGGTGGCCTTAGTATTTTGAATCTTATGTACCGATGATCAGAAAAGGAGTGCTCGTCCGAAACTCTCCAATCTTGAATTTCGTTTATAAGCTCTTCTGAACATATAGTTATATCTAATACTTCTTCTCTGATTCTATTGACGAAGGTAGCTTTATTACCTAAGTTCAATGTTATCAAGTCTTCAGTATTAAGGAAATCCATGAGGGCTTGTCCCCTGCGATTGGTGTTTGTACTACCCCAAGCTACATGGTGCGAGTTGGCATCACAACCTATTACAAGTTTCTTATTTTTGTGCCTCTTCAACCAGTTTCATCAGATCCGACGTTGGTGGTAGTGTCGGAGAATCGAAAGGCAGGTAAATAGATGCAAGGAATATGTTGCCACGACCTTGCTTCAGCACCGTTGCATCCGATGTTGATAATCCTGTTGAGAGGAGAAAACATAAGTTCTTGTGACATAAGATACATGTTCTCGGGCGAGATCCTGTATCAGCGTAGAAAAGTTGGAAATTTACGTGATTTAATCCAGAAACCTTATTGCGAATCGTCCAAGGTTCCTGGATTAAAGCTATGTGTATTTTACCTGCGTTGATTTTAGCCATCAGAGCGTTGGTAGCTGTCTCGCTCCGATGGAGGTTTATTTGGATAACCTCAATCATGGTCATCCATTAAACTGTCTTCCAGCGAGTTGGTGGTCACCTCCTCGCTCTTTGGATTTGACTCCTCCGGATAGCCTGAAGTGGCTATTAATGCAGTGGGTACTGTTGATGGCACTGCGGTGTCCTTATCAGGCATAGGAATAGCAGTATTTTTAATAGACACATTCCCAATTCTGGAGAGCACTGCTGTTCTGTCTTCTGGCGGGTGAGTGATTTCCTCCTCGCTTTTACGATTTGACTCCTCAACATTGCTAGTACTTGCTAATGATGCTTTGGGTACTGTCTTAGGTGTTTTAGTGTCCTTGTCGGGGCCGGTTTTGACAGCCCTTTCAATCGGCGCCTTCCCAATTTTGGAAAGGGCAACTACACTTTCTTCTGACGAGTTAATGGTAAATTCCTCGATTTTAGGATTTGACTCCTCAACGTTATCAGTAGTGGATACTGATGCTGTGGCCTTAGGTTTTTTAGTGTCCTTTTCGAGGCTTGTTGTAACAGCCCTTCCAATCGGCACCTTCCCAATTTTGAATATGACAGATTTAGAGGCGAAGTAAGCCCTACCTTTATTCTTGGCAAGACTAGCCATGGATTTCTGGTCGATGCCTATTACAAATAAAGTTCCCTCAGGTTCTTCTTTCCTGTAAAAGACATCCCATTTTTCCACGGCCAGCTCAGCATTTTGACCTCCAAGAATTTCCAGTATACGTTCATTAGCCAGTTTACTGCCCCATCCTTTTATGTAGACAGTGGACTTTAGGAGCACCGGAAGCTCGCTCTTCTTTGCCAGTCCCAGCCTAGCGCCGTCCCAGGGAGGAGGGATACTTTCCACCAAGTTCTTTAGGGTGCTAACACATTGGTGAGATGCCAACCTCATCAACATCACGCCCATGCTGAACTCGCAGCTCGCGCTCTCTATTGGTTGTTTGCCCTTTGAAGCGATTGCATGGTCCACTATCTTATTGTTGACCAGGTCTTCTATTTTACTCTGTTGGTCTATTGGAATTTTGCCTGTCGGATTACCGGCATCGTAAACTGCATAGCAGAGATCATCCCGGGCCTACTCCTGCAACTTTGGCGTAAGATGGCGGCTCTTTTCCTTTTCCTCCGTCAGCTTCTCCTTCCTCTTGAGATTCCCTTACCTTCGAGGTTGATTTCGCCGACGTGTTCGTCTTCGGAATATCTGGCTTGGCGTTGTCACCCTTACTTGCAGGATTCTCACTTGAGATTCCTTTGAGTGAAGTATGGCTTGACTTCGACTGTGTATTAGAAGACGGGGAGCTCTTTTTCTTCTTAGGTTTATTCTCAGTTGTCAACTCCTCGGGAGACCTGACCCTTTTTGCCTCAGATCTTGTGAGAGAGTCCGATTTTTCCTTTGGAGTGTCGTGGGATTGACTAACTATGATTTCCTGATGCATCTTTTTCAACTTCCTCCTCTGTGCTCCAGAAAGTCTTTTCTTAGTAATAGGTAGTTTAGCTATGCTATCACTCACCTCTTTCACCATTTGCTCTACTTCGTCTATTTTGGGATTTGCTATAATGGTATTATTATTATCATCTGAGGATTCAGAGTCGGAACCCTCACCTATATTTAAAGGCTGAGGTAGCTTAGAGCTTTCTCCGAGTACATCCTTCTCTTTCATCCCTATATTTTTGCCAGTGGCATGCTGTACATTTCTAAGTTTTATTAAGTATTATCTATTCTATGGCAAAATTAAAGCGTTTTTTGAAACTGTCCAAAATTACTAGAATTTGTCAAAAGCGGACAGAAGATATTTTATAAAATCTGCCACCAAGTCAGCAGATTCTGTCACAAAAATTAAAGAAAAAGCGGGTATTACAGCAAGTCTAGTCCTATTGTATGAATAGTAAGTCTTTCAAATGATGAAAAAATTAGAAAAAAGCCACTGCCGTCCGTTCGTATCGTGTCCAGATGTATAGTTGGATGTCCCGTGAGCCACTTTTCCGGAGGAATACCTCTCAATCGATGCGTTTTAATGTACTAAATACAAGAAAAATAAAAAACAATTTTTTTGAAAATGTCCTCAGTATAATATGTTCAAAAAATGTTACGCAATCTTTTGAGCTTACTGCGGAAAAAATAATACAATTTGTTGTTAGTGTATTTCTGGACCCCAAAACGTTTTTTAGTGTATTATAAGGGACATATAATTATCAAAAAAATCTAATTATGAAATGGACTATACCGAATGCGAAACTACTTTTTAAAAATTTTTCAGTATAGACTTGGGACAATTTTGACACCTATGTCGATAAAAAGCGACCCACTAAAAATCATTTGTAGACTAAAAATACTCTACAAAAATATTAAGATTATTTTTCCCGTAATCAGCTGAAAATTATGGAATTTTTGAGACCCATTTCGAAAAAATCTAAGATAATTTATTTTTAAAAATTTATACTGAGCTCAGGATTTTCAATCACTGCACATAAATTGCGTATTTCCAGACCTATGGGAACTGAGGACCATTAGAAAAAATGTTTTTTATTTTTCTCGTGTTCAGTACATTAATACGCATCGATTGAGAGGTATTCCTACATGAAATTCTTAAAAATGCTGTCTTCTACACGGGATGGAGGTAGCGTAAAAAGGGTAGGAAATCCCTTATTTATAAAATTGTTTCAATTTATTTGTATTTTTTTAATAAAAAGAATCGTCAAGAGTCCGTCTAGACGTCCAGATATAATCAATAAAACTAGTCGAAAAACCACAAAATACGCATACCAGACGTGGTGGTGCTGGACAGCTGTTCCAGTTTAAAATTAGATTTTAAGATTAAACTTTCAAATTTAATTTTCTTTAAGAATATTTTTTTTTATTTTTACAATGAGGGCACAGACTTCACCTTTCTCTCTTATCTCGAATAAAATTTAAAAGAACCAACATTTTTCTTTTCATTTTTCTTTCATGAAAATGCATTTTGTTTTAATTTTTGTCAATTAATGATGATGAAATTTTTCAAAAACATAGTGTTTTAGAAAAAAATTATTAAAAATCGGTTATTAAGTATTGAATTAAATTTTCAAAACAACAAAACAAGGCAATGCGAGCAGTTTTAAAATGTAATACATTTCAATTGAACTAATAGTAAGAACTCTTAATTGGATGAACATTAAAATGGAGTTAAATACGATATTATTAATTACAAAAAGTTGGTAATGCGCCAAATTATTTATTTAGAAGAAATACAACCGCACTTACTAAGAAACTCGGATGATTTCTATATACATATATAAAATTATAACGTTACTGACTGACTGACTGGTTGACGCTAAAGGTCTGAAATTTGGACTGAAGATTGGTCTTCTACCAAATAGATTCACTAGGACTGGATTTTTGGAAATTTGAATGTTTAGGGCGTACAAAAGGGTACATTCGGTAACCTCAAATCTCCTAAACTAGATAAGATACTAAAACAGTTTAAAGCTTATCGTCGTTTATTTAAAAATGAGCGGGCAGGTACTTTATTCAAATTTTACTCCTTCATAACTTAACAAAAAAATAATATGAATTTAGTACTTTTTGGATATTCGGACGTTTGGTATTTTTTGCATAAAAAATTCCTACTTGTACATATGAACACCTCGCAACGTAGATCCGGACCAAACGATTAATAGTTTGGAGCACTAAGAATTATGTATACCTGAGTTCCTCGGCCATACTTCTTCACCTCACGTGAAGTCGTGAACATAATCTCCAAGTCGAAGCCTTCGAACGCATCTGCATGTTAATATTGAAAAGAATCTAGGTCTGAATGGCATATATTGAAAAGACTCGGTGTAGGTCTGGAATATCTAACACGCTTTCTTAAACTCTTGATTCATATGTGTTTGTTGATTCCAATTCGAAACCTAGACAAACGCACTCCTCAAGAACAATCATGCAGCCCATCTCCTAATTGTCAACTCTGACTCTGCCCAACGATGTCAAACGTTGGATCGCAAATTATTTATGTGACAAACGTCACATAGAGGTCAAAAATGCAAATAGCGGAAAATTAAATGAGCGTGCTACAAGGAGGAGTACTTTCACATTCACTCTTCAATTTAAATCTTTCTAGCAAGAACTGAATTTTAATAATTAAAATTTTTTAAATTAAAAAAATTGAGGAATTTTTTTTATAAAATTTAATAACTGAACTAAAGTTAGGGTATCAATCGGTAGAGCTGATGGAACAGAGCACTCTTGATAAATTTTTTAAAACGTGCAATAATGGGGAATCTTCCGTGGAGGAAGAGGAAAAGATTTAAACTTTTACCAAAATTTTGTAAAAAAAACAGCTGTTTAAAAAAACGGCTGAAATTACCATAATCCGTAACAGACAAGCCCCATGCAGGCAATTTTTCGGATACTTATCTGTCTCGAGAAAAAAGGTCCTATATGTGAACTGAGCGTTTTAAAAGACTATCCTACAACAAATATGTATTTCTTTAAAGTTTTTCGAAATTGACAAAAAAAATTACTGCAATTACAGACTGTGGAACAAATATTACTTCGGCACTTGAAGTACAAAACATTGAACGTTTTGACTGTATGGCCCACAAACTGCATAGATTTTTGACCTCCTTAACAATACATTCTTTGCTATAATAAACAATATTATTAGGAAACTTAAGAAAATATTTCGGGCTCTCACCTATAAAGGGGAAGAAAGCTAAAAACTTCAGATAATTAAGCAACAATCCAACGCCTTAAATATTTTAAGTTCCATTCAAGAGATCAACAATTGCATTAACATCGATAACGACTTCTTCATAGGACAAATTGAGGAAGGATTAGAAGAGGCTCTAAAAGCCTCCAGTTAAAACACGTTGAAAAACTCCATTGAAACTCGGTGGAATTCATTTATATAAATGTTTGTTGGACAGCTTTATAGAAAATATGGAGATTATTAATATATTAGAAAGAGAACCTGATAAATCCAGAGATGCAACAGGGAATAAAAAGGAGTTAAAAGATTTTTTTCGAAACATTTTCGGAGGCAACAACTTACTTGCGTATACTTTTTTGAAAACATTTATATGAATTTTGTCGAGATATCATTTATATGATCACGCTAAAAATCATTTTTATAAAAGATTTAAAATTATAAAAGTCCATGTTGTAGCAGCTTAGACCCGCCAGAACGTGCCAGAACGATTGGTGTAAATTAGACAACTACATAAAAAGAATAGTATGCCGTATGACTTCGTATTGGAAGGTGAAGTTTTAAGTCCAATTACAAAAGAAAAACTAATTTTATTTGAATTACTGAAGCATGGAATCGGCGAAAGTCCGTCTAGTTTTGTTGCTCCTGTCGATCATGCAGAAAAAACAAACGTAAGTTCAAAATATATTCAGAAAATTTATTCAAATTATTTTAGCAGTTTTATTCGAACAAAATTTCGAATTTAAAAAGTATTCGAACTTAGTTTGAATTATTGATTTTTTTAGTTATAATTGTGTTATTTTTAAAAAATATTTAAAATTTTATCATTTCTATGAAATGTTTTTTTCTATCAATACTTTATATTTTTTTTTATAATTTAGAACAATTTCAAATACGCGTAGAAAAATGAAAAACTTCATGAACTCAGAAGCAAACTCTATTGAAGATGATTTGTTGAAGGAGATACAAAAGTATCTAAATACGTAAGTTTCGGAGACAGAAAGTTTGGAATGGTGAAAGGAGCACCAAAAGGTGAAATAAAAATTAATTTTTTAAACTTATTCAAATATATTTTTTATACTTTTTCGTCCTATAATTTTATAGATCAATTTTCTAAATCATTCTATTTAATTATTTTATTTATTATAAGTATTAAGTAATATAAAACTTCAATGCTTAATATAACAATTTTGCAGACTAAAACGGTACACATGAATGAAAGTTACAAAAAATAAAGACTAATGCCCCTATTATGGTTTACAACTCAACTCAGTTGATTTCAACTAAAGAAGAGTTGAGTTGTAAACCATAATAGGGGCAGAAATAAATCCCTTTACATATTAATGCCCCTATTACGGTTTACAATTCAACTCTTCTTTAGTTGAAATTTTGCTATTTTGCATTATCGATAACAACTTAAAATTTCAAGTTGAAATTTATTACAACTTTTTTGAAAAAATTACAACTTATCAAAAGCAGTTCTAACAAATTACAACTTAAAAATTACAAAAATACGAAGCAAAGTTTTTTTTTAATTTTCTTAAATTTCATAAATCATTGATTTCAAACGAATTTGCAATAAAAAGATGTTCAATACTTTTGTCATTTACGAAAAACACAAATTCATAAACTTTTCACTTAATTTTATGACAAAAAAGCACTTTTAAGGTTGGCAACATCAACACAATTACAACTGAAATTGGTTGTAATTCATAATACCAAAAAAAGTTGAGTTGTTCCAAAGTTGAGTTGTTTTAATTTCAACTCAACTGAGTTGAGTTGTAAACCATAATAGGGGCATAAATTGACTTTTAAAACTTTCAACTTAAAATACATTTAGCCGATTTTTTTTCCGAACGAGCCGCCGCCAGACTAAAAATTGCCCATTAGCCAGCCACTTTGGCTCGGCTTGTTTCTCTGCGTCCGAGTTTATTTTTTTTAAGTTCAGTTTTGACATATCTTCTATACATTTTGTGAAATCTTTTATTTTCGATATCTAATTTTCCAGCGTGAAATGTATACTCACACATTCGGGTTTTCCACTTACTCAGTTGTAAGCATACATTTATTTTTCAATGTTCGAAATAAAACAATCCTTTACTAGTGAGTGTTTGTAATGCACTCGTTGAATGTTTGTAAGACATTGGATTTATTTCTAAAACTAAAAACTTAATAACTAAAAAGAAAAATCTTAAAACTTACCTAGAATACATTTTCTAAACACATGTGGAAAAATAAGGATTGATTTACACATGTATAAAAACCCAGTGCACATGCGTACGTAATTAACACATGTGTTCATTTTAATCCTTATCACTTACTGGTGTGATAAACATAAACACAAGATAAGGACTTCTGGAAAATTAGACCATTAAGTAAGGGATGTTTTAACCTTCTTATCGTATGTAAATATAGATAACCATAGAAAAAAATATTACTAGCATATTAAATTACAATTAAATATAAAAACATGTTCAAGTGATTTGAAAATTCTGCCAGGGGAAAAAGAAATATTAAATTAAATTATTTTTCAAAGATACTTAAACATTATATATTATAGTATTTGTTTCTTGAAATGTGCAACTTTTATATTTTTCTTTTCCGAATCTTGTGGCAAAAGTATCCTGGAACCCAGGACCACAATATAGCAATCTTTTTTTGTTTGCTAATTCCTTGTTTTTATCAGGATGATTTGTTCTACTGGCTTCTGGATTTTTTACATCAGAATCATCATCAGCAAATACATTGTCTGGCTCGGCCTCACTATTTATGGCTCCAATTTCTTCATCAGCAGATTCTTCATTTGCAACATCTTGAGTAGAATGTTTGCCATCTTCATTATTTTCGTCAGCGTTAGCTCGATCCTCATTACCACTAATAGATAAGTTTAAATCTTGAGCCACTTTGCCACTTACTTTGGCAGTTTCCATAGAGGCCGCCATATTTTTAAGTGGTGACTGGTATATACTCTTTTGGTGCGTATTCGTTATACTCAGGAGTTTTCGCTACCAGAACAGTACCAGTACCAATGATTTTTCGCTAGTTTTGTTTTCCTCTGTAGCTAAATCCTCATATGTTGCAAACGTATCTTTGGCGGGATCTTCCTCAAGAACTTCTTCTGCTTCAAACGCGGCACCACTTTGATTTATAGAACAATCCTCGGAACCAACTGAATGCTTCTTTACTTCCTCTGTGGATTTTTTTTAAAAAAGTCAAGATCATAAATTGGAAACTCAACATCCGTGTTTCCCTCTTCAAAATTTTCTTCATTTCTGGCTAATGGATTTGTGTTCTCATTCAATTTAGGAGACTTCTTCATCATATCCTTTGATTTTATCTCATAGAATTTGTCGATTTCCTCAAACTTTTCATCGAATTGTTGCCCCATTAAAAAGTTAATGGATAAATCTGACCGGAGTAGTCTTATATTATTGATCTGCTTCTCACAAGAAGATAAGTTTTCTCCAATTCAACTGCGCTATTTGCATTTTGGTCCTCTTCAAGGGCTTCTCTTAATTTGTGTACTTTTCTTCTAAATTGATTCAGTAATGCGCTTTCTTTAGTAGGTATACTCTCTTCTTTCTGAATTATTTTAGGCTCTTGAATCATTTGTTGCATTTGCAACAGCATTTGCTTTTGAAAATGCTGCAACTTTTCGTCTATGTTGGTAAAATTTTTTTGCTCCTGTACTTCTTGCTGTTCAGGTTCGGATTTTAGTTCGTCTAATGAAATGATTGCATTTTGCAGCAATGCTTTTGTATTTTCAAAGACATTCTCTTTGAAATATTGGTCGTCATTGACCGCTCCATTTGCTATGAAGGCTCTTTTTGTCTCCTCAATGGCAGCCTTCCTCACCAGGTTTCCTTTTATTTTTTCGGAAATGTTACTAATTTCCTTGTGAACTTTGTAGAGATTCACTCTGCTCAACATGATTGTTTTTATTTTGTTTTTGATTGAAAGGGGGCGTTTTTATTTGTTTTTAGTTTTTTTTTGAAATAAGTGTTTTATTTTTGATTTTTTTTAATTTTGATTTTGGAAATGGAATCTTTTATAGATTTCCAATGATTCTTTTTTTGTTTTATTTTGTTCTTATAAAATTACATGGAGTTAGTATCCAAGTGTTTTTGTTTTAAGTTTTATTTTGGAATCTGTTATAAACTTCCAATTTTTGTTTTTATTAACAATTTGTTATTGTTGCAATAAATTATATTCCAAATTTATTGTTTTGATCTTGATTGGTCTCTGTACCAATTCAATATTTTTATTTTTTAATTTGATCACTGTTGTAAGCCGTGATCAACGCTTTTAAATATTAATCACTTTCTCTGATTAATATTTTTTTGTATTTTTTCGGACAGTGATATCTATCGGTCACTGATCCGGTTCGAAGGACCAAATGATGAAGCGTATTTTTTTAAACACTTTTATTGTTTAGTGGTTGTAACGCACTCGTGAGTGTTAGTAAGACATTGGATTTATTTCTAAAACTTAATAACTAAAAACAAAAATCTTAAAACTAACCTAGAATACATTTTCTAAACACATGTAGAAAAATAAGGATTGTTTTACACATGTATAAAAACTCAGAGCACATGCGTACGTAATTAACACATGTGTTCATTTTAATCCTTATCACTTACTGTGTGTTATAAACGTAAACACAAGATAAGGACTTCTGGAAAATTAGACCATTAAATAAGTGATGTTTTAACCTTCTTATCGTTACACATATGTATGTAAATATAGATAACCATAGAAGAAAATATTACTAGCATATTGAAATACAAGTAAATATAAAAACATTTTCAAGTGATTTGAACAATCTAATGTCATTTGCAATGGCCGAATACATATTGTCTTAATTATTCTGTAATTAGGAATTTCGATAAACCTTGCAACTAAAAAAACTACATAGTTTATTCAATAAAATATTTAATAAGCTAATACATAGACTAATAGATTAATACTTAGTATAGTCAAAATATTTTTCAATAGTCAATAGATTAGTCCATTAAAATTCAACAATTTTAAAAATTTTGGACACCGGGTTTTATTTTTTCAGATACGTGAAGACAGTTCACACTCTGACATGGAAGAGTCTTCACCGTCAAAAAACTTAAATCTAAAACCATCAGTATCAGATGCGGACGATCCGAACCGACCCAGAAGAACTTGAAACTCCAGAAAAGGAATTTGAAAATTAAGTTGTTAATTTCTTTCGGAGCCTACTATAAACCTACATATGTATATTGACATCCACAACCGCCATCAGTATAATTCCATTAAAGCCTTTTTAGTTTTCGTATTTGGACCATCTACCGATTTGGTCTAAATGCAATGCGTTTGCCATCTGAAAATAAATGCCCCTATTATGGTTTACAACTCAACTCTACTTTAGTTGAAATTGTTTTATTTGTCATTACCGATTACAACTTAACCTGTCAAAAATGTTTAAGTTGAAATTATATCACAATACAACTTTTTTGTGGTATTATCGTTTACAACCCTGTTTTAGTGTGGTTGACAAAAACGTCAAAAAATACAACTCCAAAATAGCAGTTGTTTTAAATGTATTATTAATAAAAATGGAAAGCGGGTAAGTAATTTTTTTTAATTGTCCTCAAATATTTTATTTAAAAGAAATTTCGAATGATTTTTGCAGAAAAAACAGAGTTACAACAAAACAACAGTTTGAAAAACTTGTTGAACTAATGGAGAAGCATCCCGAAACAGGTCGAGGTAAACCGCAGTTTGGATGCAGCAAAAATAAAATAAAGAATTGTGGGAGGAATTTGCTGTTGTGCTGAACAGTTTAGGGCCGCACAGTGGTATAGGAAAAAAAAAAGAGGGAAATAATTCGGTAACTTCTAAACGGTTAATCCGATTTTAATGAAATTTGGTATGCACAAAGAGGAGGTGTTGTCGAGTTTAGGTTTTGAATTTGGACCTTATAGGCCAACCAGGGGCCCGGCGGGGGGTCCTCAAATTAGGATACCTCGGCTATGTTAAATTTTTAAAACGATCCTATTTCTTCGAGCACTCCTCATCGAGCACTATAAAAAATGTCGTCATAGCAGTAAATTATCTCTTATAGTTTAGGAGATATTCGCATTTGAAAATTAAAATTTTAAAATTTTTACCGTTCTTACTTTAGTTTTTGATAATAGCGGGTCCAAATATTCCCGATTTTCGCCATTTCTTTTTTTATTCGCTTAACAACAAGTTTATATATCAAGCAGTGAAAGAATTATGTAAAAATCATGACTGAGTCCAAAGTTATAGGCATTTTAATTTAAAAAATTAAAAAAAGGCGATTTTTTGCCATTTTTTTGGGAAAAAAGTATCTTTTTCTTTTTAAGTTATCTAAAAAGTTTCTAAGAAGATGTATATAGAATTTATACTTTTTGAAAAGCTGACTTTACATAAAATACGATAAATGAAACAAAACCTAAAAATTTTTGATACCGAGGGGACCAGGTCCATCCAAAAAACCCTATTTTTTTATAGAAAATTCAATTTTGAGCAAAAATTCTCAAATCGCATAGTCGATATCAAATTATAGTGACCTGTTTTATATGACCCAATATGTTCTTAATCATTTTGTAACGGGTTTCGATAACCCCGCCCCTGGTATGGATATAATAGGCAAAAAACCAAAAAATCCCATTTTTGGGATTTTTTAAAACTTTTTGGGAATTCCGGGATTTCTAATAAGAAAATTCGAACTTTTTATTTAATTTTAGATTTTGAGTAAAAAAATCTACCTAACTGTAAAATTTCATCAAAAAATATTCATAAATAAAATTTTTATTGCAATTTGAAAAATTTGTATCTTCGCAAAAACTGAATAAAAAACATTTTTAATTTTTTTTAAAAAAAGTATTCCGCGAATTTTTAAATTTTCAAAAATTATATACAGTTTTGAAAAATAGACAAAATTACCTTTCCATTGATATATAACATGCCTACCTAATGTTTTTTAAGTGACAAATTAATTAGGGAAAACTCAACATCTTTTAGAAAATTTACCTAGCACTATTATTTTCATCCATAACGTTAACTCTTAAATTTGTTACATATATTAAAAAATTTTCAGGTATTATTTTTTAAACTGTAATGATTTTTACCCCTATAGGTCACTTTAATAGGTAGCTTATTAAAGTGACCTATTGAGGAAAAATTCATTACATAAGGATACGTTAGACATATTAGGTAGAATATCATAACCCTTTAAAAAATAATTTAATTTAAGTACCTGTAATTAATATATAAGACAGGTTTATATCTGTTTGTAATTATTTGTAATTTTCTAACCATGGCGATCGTACTAAAAAAAAATGATTTGTGCTCCATTTTATTTGAACACTCTTCAGCTCCTTTTCAAGATAAAGTGAACTTCTTATTGAAATATATTGAAACTGCACATAAAATAAAGTGGATAAAACTGATATATGTAAAATTGAAAATTTTATAAAATCAGTTGATATAAAACTGAAGAGTGTTCGGTATTCCATTGCTAAATTTCGATCGAAATTTTCTGATTGGCTGGATGAATGTGTAGAAGTTGCTATTTGCGTATCAACTGTTGGTGCTCCCTGTAAGCAGTATGAGGATTTGAGCTCAAAATCTAAGAGGAAAAGGTTATCAACTTCACTAGAAACCTTATCTAACGAAGAAGTTTCGGACACTTTTAAAGCAATGTTAAGAAAAGAAAAACAGCCTTTGGATGCCATAAAAATTGCAAATATTCTTCCAACCGCATCACCAAGACGACTGAAAAGAATTGTAAAGAGTATACCCACACCATCATCTGCTACAACGTTCACTGAGGAAGAAGCTATTGCGCTTATGTTGCAGCTGGGATTAAGTCGTGATAACTACATAACGTTAAGAAAGGCGCTATCTGAAAAAGGAGTGGATGTTTTACCATCATATGACAAAATAAATGAAAAGAAGAAAAGCATTATACCACCTCCTATTGAAATAACTGATCGGAAGGCTGTTATTGGACTCGGCGCTCTACTCGAAAATACTGCTTTAAGGATTGCTTCTGACTTTTCTTCAGACCAACTAAAAAAATAAATTCTTGTGATCTTCAACTCATTTGTAAGTGGGGATGTGATGGATTATCAGCACTCTCGGAATATAAACAAATCAACACAAGTGAATCATCTTCCGAGTATAAAAGTGTATTTATGGCATCGCTAGTTCCATTAAGAATTCGAAAGTATGCTGACAGCGATTCTCCATCAACCAGTTTCGATGATATTTGGAAGAATTCGACTCCAGGATCCAAAGCTTTTTGTAGGCCAATAAGCTTTGAGTATATAAAGGAATCCAAAACAACAACGCAATATTTGATAAATCGTATTGAAGCAGAAATTAAAAACTTGGAACCTATAACAATCGAAATAGAAAATTATTCGTTTAACATGTCCTATGATTTAAAACTTACAATGATTGATGGGAAAGTTGGAAATGCCATTACAGGAACATCATCTACTTGGTACTGCTACATATGTGGTGATAAAAAATCAGAATTTTCGAATATTTCCAAGCAAAGATCAATAAATGAGGAAACATTACAATTTGGAATATCCCCCCTACATGCTCGCATACGATTTCTGGAACATTTTCTACATTTAGCATATGATTTAAAGTACAGAAGCATACCGGAAAATGCAAACAAAAGTGCAAATAACAATAAGGAGTTAATGGAAATGAGAGCCAGTGAGAAACGAAGAATTCAAGAGGAATTTAAAAAGCGGATGGGATTAAATATTGATAAACCACTCACAGGATATGGAAGCACAAACGATGGTAATACCGCTAGACGTTTTTTTAAACATTTTGAAACTACTTCCGAAATAACCGGAATTAGTATGGATTTACTGCAAAAGGTCAATATTATTCTAATGGCGATAAATAGCAAGCATAAAGTGAACGCAACAAAATTTGGAGAGTATTCTACAAAAGTTTCTAAATTACTTTTGGAATTATATCCCTGGAAAGAAATGACACCTACAGTTCACAAGATATTATGTCATGGAAAGGTCATCATAGAACATAATATTCTGCCTTTAGGAGAGCTTACAGAAGAACCCCAAGAATCGAGGAATAGAGACTTTAAGCATATTCATCAGTTTAGCTCAAGGAAGTGTTCTAGGCAGTCTCAAAATGAAGATATTTTTAATAATCTGATTCTATCTTCTGATCCTGTTTTATCTACTATAAGGAAACGTTGGATTTGCTACAAAACGTTAGCATTTGAAAATATTCATGAATTTAAAGATTTACTTTATCTTTTAGATATGGACTACTGTGATACCGATTATTTTACAAAATTATATTAATTTATAAAAAAAAAATAAATAAAGACTATTTTTATATAAAATAAATACTTGTTAATTTTTTTTAGGGATAAAGAATAAAAGATTAATCGTAAAAAGTGGCTGTTAAAAATTCATAAAAATTTAGGTAGTAAAACATGCCTAACAAATGTATGGATTGAAAATAATAGTACTAGGTAAATTCTCTAAAAGATGTTGAGTTTTCCCTAATTAATTTGTCACTTAAAAAACATTAGGTAGGCATGTTATATATCAATGGAAAGGTAATTTTGTCTATTTTTCAAAACTGTATATAATTTTTGAAAATTAAAAAATTCGCGGAATACTTTTTTAAAAAAAATTAAAAATGTTTTTTATTCAGTTTTTGCGAAGATACAAATTTTTCAAATTGCAATAAAAATTTTATTTATGAATATTTTTTGATGAAATTTTACAGTTAGGTAGATTTTTTTACTCAAAATCCAAAATTAAATAAAAATTTCGAATTTTCTTATTAGAAATCCCGGAATTCCCCAAAAAGTTTTAAAAAATCCCAAAAATGGGATTTTTTTGGTTTTTTGCCTATTATATCCATACCAGGGGCGGGGTTATCGAAACCCGTTACAAATGATTAAGAACATATTGGGTCATATAAAACAGGTCACTATAATTTGATATCGACTATGCGATTTGAGAATTTTTGCTCAAATTGAATTTTCTATAAAAAATAGGGTTTTTTGGATGGACCTGGTCCCCTCGGTATCAAAATTTTTAGGTTTTGTTTCATTTATCGTATTTTATGTAAAGTCAGCTTTTCAAAAAGTATAAATTCTATATACATCTTCTTAGAAACTTTTTAGATAACTTAAAAGAAAAGATACTTTTTTCCCAAAAAAATGGCAAAAAATCGCCTTTTTTTTAATTTTTTAAATTTAAATGCCTATAACTTTGGACTCAGTCATGATTTTTTACATAATTCTTTCACTGCTTGATATATAGACTTGTTGTTAAGCGAATAAAAAAAATGGCGAAAATCGGGAATATTTGGACCCGCTATTATCAAAAAACTAAAGTAAGGACGGTAAAAATTTTAAAATTTTAATTTTCAAATGCGAATATCTCCTAAACTATAAGAGATAATTTACTGCTACGACGACATTTTTTATAGTGCTCGATGAGAAGATTCTATATACGAAATTTTTTTTAAATCGGAACTCAAATGAAGAAATAAGATCGTTTTAAAAATTTAACATAGCCGAGGTGTCCTAATTTGAGGACCCCCCGCCGGGCCCCTGGTTGGCCTATAAGGTCCAAATTCAAAACCTAACACTCGACAACACCCTCCTTTTGTGCATACCAAATTTCATTAAAATCGGATTAACCGTTTAGAAGTTACCGAATTATTTTCCTCTTTTTTTTTCCTATACACTGTGGGCCGCCAATCTAGAACTGCGCACGAGTGGGACGGTAAGTAATGGTTAGGAAAGTAGACCAATAGAATTAAAGTGCAAAGGATATTTTATTGTGTATTGTAAGTTTGGATACACTATAAAGCAAACATAAAAAGGAAACTTGCTAACAACAGGAGCAATTTACTAGCAACTGGTGGTGGACCCTCGCAAGAAGTGTCGTTAAAATCCACTGGAGGAAGGAAGTGTAGGTCAAATTTAATCAAAATAAAGGAGCAGTTGCACCTTCAGGAACAATCATTTTGGCGACTTGAAAATACAACCAGCGAGGATGTTGATGAAATTCTGGACAATTCCATATCACCTTCCTGCAAATTCAAATAGGAAAGCCTTGACCACGCCCTACTTCCTCTGCGTCACAAATAACAAGAAATCGCCGCAAATGCAAAAATGTGGAAAGTGAGCGCCTAGAGCTTTTAAAATTGCAGACTCAGACCCAAAAGGAATTGTTAGCAAAAATTGAACAATTAGAGAAAACTATATATAAAAATTATGAAATAAATAAAAAATTACTGGAAGTAAAAAAACAAAAATTAGAAATATATAAAAAACAAGCAAAGGAAGCTCATGAACTGCACACATTAAAGGTTGAAGTCCAAAAATTAAAAATAGCTAAGATGAGAGCTCTTCAATAGATATACATTTTTTGTAAATGGTTAAATGTTCCTTTGCTAAATGCCCTTTACCTTATTTATTTTAGAATAGAATAGTTTTAGAACACATGAAGTGATATATTTTTTGTTGTATGTCGTTATTTTTAAGTTACTTTTATATATCTCATGAAGTGATATTTTTGTTATTTATCTTTAAAAAGACTAAATGAATTACAAATAAAACATGAAATAAAAAACAATAATGAAACATTTGAACTTTATTAAAGTGATAACATGATGTTATTTCGTATTCTTCTGGCATTATCATCATCTTCTCTTTCAATGTTGAAATTTTCATTACTTTGAACCGTACTTGAAGCTGGTGTCATTTCTTCGGGAACTTCTACTCGAAAGTGTAGGCATATATTATGCAAGGCACAACAAACGTTCACAATTTGTGTAGCTTTGTTTGGTGAGTAATGTAAGGCACGTGCAGATAAAAGGCAACGAAATCGGCTCTTTAATACTCCAATTGTGCGCTCAACAATATTTCGGGCTTTCGAGTGTATAGTATTGTAGCGAGCTTTTGGGGAACCAGTTTCTGTCATGCGAAAAGGAGTCATCAAAAAACTTTGTAGAGGGTAGCCAGCATCACCTTTAATTATCAAATCAAAAATATTTTTTAATAATATCATACTATACATATTACAGAATGTGATATATTCATACAAATAACACCGTTACCTGAATAGTACTCTGAATAGTTCTCTGCAAATACGACTTTAAATCACTTGTATTAAAAACAAAGGAATCGTGGTTTGCGCCGGCGTGCCTGGCATCCACATACCGGATAGCCATTTTGTAATCGCAAAGCTGAAAATAAAAATATACTTATGTATGACACACTAGGGTTCATTCTTCTCAATATTAACTTACAATCATCACATTTAAACTATAATAACCTTTTCTATTAAGATAAAGATGTTGCATCTCCTTTTTTGGCGAAATAATACGAACGTGTGTCCCATCGATGCATCCCAAAACTCCCGGAAACCCAGTTTTTGAATAAAACCACAGTTTTGAGGCGTTTTGATCTTCTTCAGACATTTCAGTTTTTATCCATTTCGCGCAAACACGCTGCTCGATGATATTTAAAACTTCTTTCATAACAACACTTATTGTAGGCTGCGCCAATCCAACATTAAAGTCGTTTCCAGAACTTTTTGATAACTCCCGTCAGCCAGAAATCTGAGAGTTGCACATAGCTTCAATATAGGGGGTATAGCGGTACCTCGGACAGGTTTTTTGAAATAATCATTTAGTTCATTCAGAAGGAAGCAAAAGGCTTCCTTATTTAAACGAAAAACTGTAAGAATCTACAAAACATCTATGAAAAGTTATTCAACTATAAAAAGAACATTTCCTTACATGGCGCTCGGAAGTTCCAAAGGATTGGAGTGGTCACG